>NC_138216.1:13548010-14025510 GCF_964194415.1 Vipera berus
AGCAATGGAAGATTTGCTCTATAAAATGCAACTATTTCTCAAAAATGTAACATTGATTTTCAGAACCTGTGCAAGGGAAATGCTTTAATGCAGAACGCCAGATCATACTCAAGTTGAGAGTAGAGTTTTGAGAAAAAGTTCCATGTCCTACCGATGCATAGTTCTATATAAATCACACCTGAACTAAACATGCTGGTTTTAGATTCATGACTGGTGGCTCTTTTCTCTTTAATTGGGTGGGGAAAATGGTGCTCAAAACATTTTAATGGAGATTATTCCCCCCATAAAGACATTACAGGATACTCACCATGTTTACTGCCAAAATGATGAAAACCGATAAACCGAAGATGGGGAGAAAGGAAGAAATGTGTTTAGATGCATTAAAGAGGAGAAGAGAAGAGAAGATAATAAAATAAAATTTTGATAAAGGAAAAGATTAAGCCAGCTTAAGGAATCATTCAATATATGTACTGTGAGATGCATTTCATTACTGTAATATGCAGCAGTTTGATAGCGGGATCCAATACATAAAAAAAGGAAAAAGTCTTCACATGGTGGGTTATGCTGACTCTTCAGTTCAATATGTTAATTGACAATAAATCCAGCTTGCCTATAAAAAGCACTTGGCTAGTCATTTTCAAGATGGTCATGGCTTTTTATGATGCAGAACTTTTAATTTACAGGGATGATAAAAATAGATTTACTTTCAGCCAGTTATATCTGATTTAATTAGCTAATCAGCTATAAATCATCCACTATTGAAAAAGTAATTTAACAAAAATGATAGCTTGCTGTCAGTTTGGTCTTAAGTATGAAAGTCATTTGGATGCTAAATAATAATAATAATAATAATAATAATAATAATAATAATAATAATAATAATAATAATAATAATAATAATAATAATAATAATAATAATAATAATAATAATAATAATAATAATATTTTCATCTCTTTCTTCCAAAAAAAAGAAAGAGAGAAAAAAATTCTCCAAAGCCCTTTGCTTAATATGGCAGAAATATACATCCCCAAAGCTGGCAAATGCAGGAAAACAATCTTGCATTTCAGGAAAAAAAGGGAGACATTTTATTTTTAGAAACCAGAAATAGCTTACACTTACATTTACACTTATATACCACTTGATAGTGCTTTACCACCCTCTCTAAGAGATTTACGGAGTCAGCATCTTGCCCCCCAACAATCTGGGTCATTTTACTGACTTTGGAAGGATGGAAGGCTGAGTTAACCTTGAGCCGGTCAGGATTGAACTGCTGGCAGTCGGCAGAATTAGCCTGCAATATTGAATTTTAACCATTGCGCCACCACAGCTCATGGTGGGTACAAAAGCTGTTTTCTTACCAGTTACTTTCACAAAAGACATGAGCATACATAGTTAGCTAGTTACTTACTTACTTACTCATCAGATTTGAAACTGCCCATATAAAAATACACACCCACCCCTACAAACTGCATTATTTTAAAGTTTATTTTATTTCCTAGACCTACCCCTATGAATATTTCTAGTTCAATTCATTTCTGTCCAGCTTTAGGGCAACAAAATTTCAAATACAAGCACTTCCAAGAAGCTGCAGAATGTGTCTTTCAGTGGAGTGCATTGAAAGACACATCTTCAGCAAGAACCCGGGATAGAACAAATAAAGGACCTTGGAGGTCTTCTAGTCCAACCCCCTGCTCAGGCAGGAAACCCTATACCATTTGAGACAAATGGTTGTCCAATCTCTTCTTTGAAAGCCTCCAGTGATGGAGCACCCACAACATCTGAAGGCAAGCCGTTCCACTGCTTCATTGTTCTCACTGTTAGGAAATTTCTCCTTAGTTCTAGGTTGTTTCTCTCCTTGATTAGTTTCCATCCAATGTTTCTTGTCTTGCCTTCAGGTGCTTTGGAAAATAAGTTGACCCCCTCATCTTTGTAGGAGCCCCTCAAATATTGGAACATAGATATCAAGTCATATCATATTTCAGCAGTAAGTATGTTTTAACTGATGGAAAGTTCTAAGTTCTACGTTGAGCATCCTGTCTGACCAAGCTTCTATGGGAAACAGGAAAACCCGCAGCAGAGAAGTCATTATATGTAGAACAGCTGTTTCTTTGTGCATGTGTGTTTTCAGTCCTTTCAGTCAGTTTAACCTATTGTATCAAAACTGCATCCTTCTCTCATTCTTATTTTTCTCCAAGCTTAAAACAACATTCAGAATGCAGGCAGCATTTGCATACGTGTCTGCTTATAGAGTAAGCAGCTTAACTTCCTATCAAATTCAATATTCTTTTGGAAAGGAGAGAAAAAGCACCACACAGCTCTTTATGTGCAGAAGAAGCCAAAGACTATAGGTATCATTTTCCCGAGAACTTCCTTCACAATAATTTTAGATTGGAGAGGCTTGTTTATTTGCTTGCGTTTCCTCAACATTTTATCTTAAGTGAACAGAGAGTTTTGCTCCAGTTCATCCTTTCCCCTTCTGAAGATTTTTATGACAGCATTTGAACCTCATTTGTAGTTCCTGTCCCTGTAATCCTTGCACAGTTTAATTCCTCATCTGTGTCTCTTGTTTATCTCATTCCCACTCTTTATCCCCACATTTAAATCTCATGGTTCTTCTTGAGCTACCAAGCATGTTTGTTATTACGGCATAATTCAGATTTTTCTTTTTCTTTTTAAAATCTTTTAAGACTCTGTCCTAACATTAGAATGGCTGGCAAATGCCACCTGACCGAGAATTGGAAAATGAGACTTTGCCAGGTAGGGTCTCCTAAGAAATATGGTCCCACTTTATGTACAATTTGGAACAATTCCTTGGATAACTGCATTGCTGGACAGAGAGACTGTGACTTCATCTAATGCTATGTCAAAAAACTAATTTTCAGTTATACAGCCAAAGTTTTCTTCTTCTGCAAAAGAAGCTTCTGGGTTTTTAACCTCATTCACAGGGAGCTTGAATATTTCTTTCACATTTCTCTGTTTTCATAGCATTTTCCTAATTATTTCATTAATGGTAGGACAAGACAATGCGGGCTTTGGTTATATAGAAGCTGCTCCATCTCTGAATGAAATGGGCAGTTCAAAATTGTGATAGATAGATAGATAGATAGATAGATAGATAGATAGATAGATAGATAGATAGATAGATAGATAGATAGATGCCAAATCAAATCAAATAAAATAAATAAAATAAATAAATAAATAAAGTTTCCTCGATTACCTAACAAACTGCAGCCTTTCCCTCACCCAGAAAAAAAATAGTAGTGCAATAATACCTTGGGGATTTCTGAGGTAAAAGAAAATGTACTGAGATAAGAAAATAAATAAATAATGGGAGAATGAACAGATATATGCCAAATATATATATAAGATGTATCAAACATTGGGTGCCAGAGACAATTTATTATATAAATTACATTAAATATTTGAACGGTTTTCAGAGAAAAAGAGAGAGAGAAAGAGAGCAGAAATAAAATGAATTAACTGCTTTCAAACAAGCTCTGGAATCAGATGGGAAACCACCATAAAATCTCATGACTATACATTAGACAGGCACATCTAACCAGAAAAATTCCCCAAAGAAGATAATGGCAAACTGCTCTCATAACAATGTCGAGGAAATTGGACATATCCATAAAGTCACAATGAGTCAAACTCAAGTTGAAGTAGTTTATTTATTTTAATTTTTGTGATAGCCAAGTTGGTTTTTTAGTTATGGCAAACATGCACCTGGGAAATGTATTTTTATCAAAGTTGGTTTATGTCAACTTTTTCCAATCTGAAGCCTTCCAGTTTTGGTGGTTCACTTACCTGAATTTTTAGCCATGGTTTGGCTTCTGATTTTGCTACTACAGTTTATGGAAGTTGGACCTAAAGCTCTGTGAAGGTTACTAGATACATATAACCTTCAACTTATGACCACAATTGAAACCTGAATTTCTAAACAATGTGATTGTTAAATAAGTCATCATGTCACTTGACCTGATTTAACAACCCTTTTATCACAATTGCTAAATGAATCACATGATCATTAAGGGAAGAGAGTGAACAGCCATTTGCCTAAAATGATATTATAGGGTCTCCTTGCTTGAGCAGCAGTTTGGGCTAGAAGACCTCCAAGGTCCCTTTCAACTCTGTTATTCTGTTCTGAATAATACCACATGTTACCAAATAGAATAAAAGAACTAAAATAAAATGCAGATCATATTTTTATGCCACCCCTACAATTTACCTGTCATGGTTCTGATTAAAGAGACACATCAAAGAGCACTGCATGATTATTTATTCTAAAAAAGTCTATAATGAGCAGAACGGAGCATTGGCACTCATGGATGGATGCCAGAATCTGAATTCTCCTCCCCTTGACACATCATATCCTACAGAATCTCCCTCCCTTAACTACACGTCATGAATCACATTCACCAATGTGGGAACGGACAGAATTTGGTTTCCCAAGAATTTGGTTTCTCACCCTTCAGCTTTTCCAGACCCCCCTAATGGGCCTCCCTGTTGGTTTCAGTGAGAGCACACTCTCCTGGCTCACAGGAGGGCTGGCATGTGGGAGGTTTGGGAAACGCTGTGATAAAGCCTTCACATACATCTTATGGTACCTTGTTTTTGTTTGATCTCATAGGCACCTGAGTAATCCTTATTATTTCTATGTACCCTATTTCATATGAGATTGATGTTGGAGGTAAATAAAAGTTCAGCGGGCAGTGCTCAGGGGAGTTCTTTTTGGAGACGAGGCTGCCTGGCAGGTTCAGGACAACTCTATCGACCCGGGTCTGATTTTCTTTTCCCTTCAACCAATTAGTTTAACACACGAAGTTTCACTTTGCTTGAAGCACACTATTTCTTATCTTCTTAAAACATCCGGGTTGAATCCCTCCTACGCTTTAGTGATTCAAAGCCAAACAGTTAAAGCAAAAGGCTGCCTCTTATATTGTCAGTGCAAAAACATGTCAATGTTTGCAGCATTGACATTATCCCAGTCAGATCTATATATGCAGTTCTCAATTGCATTGTATTATTCCAACAGAGAGTTGTGTTATATATGGAATATCTGGGTTCTGACTGCACATGAAATATGTTGTTTTAATGTAAAGATCCCAATAGGCCATTCATCTAATGTGCTCTCCAAAATATATATTGATCTCTTTCTTTCTTATACAGTTGACATTCAAATAATATCTGTGCTATTCTCTCTCTCTCTCTGTGTGTGTGTGTGTGTGTGTTTGTTTGTTTGTCTCTCTCTCTTTCTCTCTTCCTTCCTCCCTCCCTTCCCCCTTCCCCCTCTGGAATTCTGCAAATACATGTGCATTTGTCATAAGGCACTTAGTTAAGCCTTCCATATTCAATCGTTGGGTACAATTGCTCCAATTCCACTTAAGTACACACACACACCTAGATGTTTGTGCTTTCCTGTGTTGAAATATTTGATCCCTGCTATGCAATGCTTTCTCCCAAGGGCTAAGGGGAGACCCCATCTTCACTTCAAAAGGATGTGAAAACCTTCTTTTTCTGAAGGTGTTGGGAGCAGGTGGGCTCCATTTGCAATCAGCTTATTGTTTCTTCGCAAGTAGCCTTGAGTTCTGAGAAGTAGGGTAGTATAAAAGTTTGTAATGGACAAAATAACCTTGTCATTTTTTTACTGTGGGCACACTGGCACACATCAAAAATGAAAATCTGTTGCCCATATATATCTACCCATACAAGTGACTGTCCAGCCTCTTCTTAAAAACCTCCAGTGATGGAGCGCCCACAACTTCTGGTGGTAAGCTGTTCCACTGGTTAATTGTCCTCACTGTCAGGAAGTTTCTCCTTAATTCCAGGTCGCTTCTCTCTTTGGTAAGTTTCCAACCATTGTTTCTTGTCCTGCCCTCTGGTGCTTTGGAGAATAATTTGACCCCCTCTTCTTTGTGGCAGCCTCCCAAATACTGGAATACTGCTATCATGTCCCGTGTGTGTGTGTGTGTGTGTGTGTGTGTTTGTGTGTGTGTGTACAATAGTAGGATTCAAATACGTGAACAACCAGTTTTCTGTGTGGATGCCACTTCCAAAAGTCCATTCTGGGCCTGGGCCTCTGAGGCATTCACACACTTCCGGTGGGCCGTTCTGGGCCTGGGAGGCCTCCTCCAGGCCTCCAAGATCCAGAACGGCCTTCTGGAAGCACCGTCCATGCATTTCCA
The DNA here is from genome assembly GCF_964194415.1 of Vipera berus. Lineage (NCBI taxonomy): Eukaryota > Metazoa > Chordata > Lepidosauria > Squamata > Viperidae > Vipera > Vipera berus. The sequence continues at coordinate 13,554,197 of NC_138216.1, forward strand.
GAGGGCCATTGTGGGCCTTGCGAAAAAGGGCTAAGGCTTCAGTGGGTGCCATCCAGTGGTGGGAAGACTCCTGCGAGTCCCTTGGACTGCAAGGCATTCAAACCGGTCAGTCCTAGAGGAGATCAACCCTGACTGCTCTTTAGAAGGCCAGATCCTGAAGTTGAAACTTAAATACTTTAGCCACCTAATGAGAAGGAAGGACTCACTGGAGAAGAGCCTAATGCTGGGAAAGATTGAGGGCAAGAGAAGAAGGGGACGACAGAGAATGGGGTGGCTGAAGCAGTACTGCTGAAGCAGTAAGAGTGAGCTTAAATGGACTCCAGAAGATGGTAGAGGACAGGAAGGCCTGAAGGAACATTGTCCATAGGGTCACTATGGGTCAGACATGACTTCGCAACTAACATCATCAACAACAACAACAACAACAACACACACACACACACACACACACACACACACACCTACATCCATACATATACTTGTACATATAAATCGCTGTCCATTTAAATAAACTGTCATGTTCTGTCTGTCACTGGATTTTCATTCAGTAGAAAGCGCCCTTTGGCTTCATCTGCAAATATTCAGGATATTCATAAAAGCACTGAGATCCCTTTGCTCACAGCCCAGGGAAAAAAATATTTCCACAATGCTGCCTGGGCTCTCAATCTGCAACCCACCCTTACTGGCCTGAGATAGCTCCTGCTTGAGTTCCTTGCAATCCTGGTTAGCTCAGGAATAGGTCTCTTAGCTCAGTTAGTAGCACAATTCCCTCCCTCGGGTGAGCAGCATTGGGTAGTAATTTGAGAGAGTTGTCACCAGTTTTTCTTGGTTGATTTGGAGGTTTACTGACATGAGTAAGAAAATGTGATTTTATGCAACAGGGAAAAAAGATAACAAGAGAGTGAACTGCTTAGTTCTTGTGCATCGGTGGATGTCACTTTATCAAATTTGCTGTGAATTTCCCATCTGCAGAAGATGTGGGGCTGTGTTTTGGTGGCAGGGAGGGGGGAATTAAGAATCAATAGCTTCCTTTGAAAAGACAACCAAGGGAAATGTGTTAAGCAAATGTTTTGGACTTCTGTTTGTAAACACAGCTTTCCTGGGTGTTGGATACAATGTTCTGCTTGGTTATCTGATCTTTATCAGTGTCAGGTCCCACCCCAATCCACGTCTTAGGAAAGAAGAACTCTTGGAGACAGAATTGTCCAAAAAGGAACTTTTACTAAAACATAATTGTCAGTGGGAAATCTAGACAGGATCTGAAAACTGTGTTTATAGGTTGGTACTTTTAAAGTGTCCCCAAGTGAAACCCCTCCCCTCAGTCCATTTGGTCAGTCCCGATCAATTAAGGTTCAGGTGTCAAAACCTTCCAAGGGAAAAGGGATCTTCCATGCCTTTCTCCCTTTCAGATTCTAATCGGAGATACAAACCAGATATCTCCCCCCCCCTCCCTTTCTTTGTTCTTCTCAGTTCAAAAGTTCTTTCCCTGGTCTAGTGATGGCCTCCAGGCAGGCTGAATAAACACCCTTGCAACAAATGGATAAGGATAGCCAATTAACATCTTCTCTTCTCCTCCTTGGGAATGGCAGAATCCAGTGAGGGATGTAAGATTTTAGAACATACAGATAGGGATTTATGAATGGGATATAAATGGATTCTGACAATCAGCAAGGGAAAACAGGACAATATCTCTTATTAATCAATGTGGGGTCTTCTGTATAGATTTACAGATGCTGATAGACCAGCACAGGGTTGCTGAAAGATGTGAAAATGGTGGTGTGCAAGATTGAAGACATGGTTTTGTCACGGGGACATGGGGACCCTGTTTGGAGCCATTCAAGTGACTGGTCCAATTGTGTTATCCCTACCATGGGTGGAAGCCTGGTGGTTTAAACTGTGACTTTTTAAATGGATCTACATGGAGTTATTGTATGAGAGCTGAGCAGCTACATAAATCTGACGAAGATAGGTAGGTAGGTAGGTAGATAGGTAGGTAGGTAGGTAAGTAGGAAGGTAGATAGACAGACAGACAGTTAGATAAACAATTCAGAAGACAATGGATAAATGCATGGATGGATGGATGGATGGATGGATGGATGGATGGATGGATGGGCTTCAAAACACAGCATGGAAAGCTTAAAGGAGTAAAAGGAGAAAGGAGAAAGATTAACACAATCAGAAGAGAAATTAGAATTTTCTGCTAGCAGACCATTCCATACAATTATCTGGAACAGAGGTCCCCAACCTATGGGTTGAGGCCCACTACCGGGCCATGGTCCCTTGGCCACTGGGCCATGTGAGTCCCTGGGTAATGCATGTGCATGTGTGCATGCTCACTCCCCTCATGCCACCATTACCATAAGTGTTGTGCGGGAAGCGGCAATGCCGCTAGTATTGCGCAGATGGCAGCAGCGCTGCAGGTGGCAGGTGGGCCGCAGTGTGATCTTCATGCTGGGGCAGCATCGCTGGGGCCCATGGTGTGAGCCTCGTGCTGGTGTTAGCTTCGCTGCAAGCCTGGAGGCGGCAGTGCTACAAGCCTCACACAGGCACCATTGTCGCTGAGAGCCTCATGCGCATGGTCACAGCCCCATTTGCATGGTGCGCATGCTTGCAGCCTGTTTGTACATGCACATGCACTTGCAGCCACATTCACATTTGCACATGCGTGAGGTGCCTGCCCCTCCTTCTCCCACCGGGCAGCCCAAACAAAAAGTTAGGAGACCCCTGATCTAGGAGGAATACCACTTTTGGGGGGTTCAATTTTACCATAATAGGGCTCTAGTTTTAATTCTGGAATGACTAACTTGGAATATATATACTGCTTAAAAAAATAAAGGGAACACTTAAACAACACAATGTACTGTATTTAATAGTAGGATGTCTTATTTTCTGTTCCCTTTATTTTTTTGAGCAGTATATTTGAAACTTGGATATGCATTGTTATGTATACCAGTCATTTGACGCTTTTTATTCTTTCAAGCAGTTTGTTACTTTTTTGTTTAAATTTATTGCATATTGGGGAATTGGTTTTTGTAAAGAAATAAGTAATTTCTTTGCAAAGAAATAAATAATAAATGAGTCATAACAGAAAAAATAGAATAAAGAAATATGTGCAGGTTTTCTTAATATCTCAAGATGCACAGGTAACTTTGGTGAGCTGTATTTACTGCTGCATCTAATCTGGAAAAAGACAACTATTTCAATCCAATTAACAGATACATTATTCTACATTCCTTCTCTAAAAAAAATCCTTGATGCCCTCAGAGGATTGGTTGATTGCTTGCAGACATTTCATTACCTAACTATGTAACAATGTCAGGGTTAGTAAGCCTGGGTTTGCTCCCTGTTTATATATAATTACTTGCCTCGCCAGTGTAGGTGGGAGCATGGTTTTCTCCATGATAGTTCCTTGATTGTTGTCTGATCTTAATCCCTTTTTATCAGAGTATTAGCTGCTGGAAAAGATTAGAACATAGAACATAAAATAATAGAGTTGGAAGGGACCTTGGAGGTCTTCTAGTCCAACCCTCTGCTCAAGCAGGAGACCCTGTACCATTTCAGACAAGTGGTTGTCTGGTCTCTTTTTGAAAACTTATCTTTTTTATTGTCTTTTGAATGGTGTGTAAATGTGGTTTGTCTCTATGTGTCCACTGATGGCTGATTAGCCTGTATGCTAAGCTTGCAAGAATTCCCTAGCATTTATGGCTATAGCTTGGTCTATTATGCTCAATTCCCCAGCTGAAAAAAATATTGAGTCTGTCCACCTGTTCTGAGATTAAGGAGTTTTCATCATGTTTTCTGATTGCTATTTGATGTTCATGAATAGACACCAGGCAAATTAGCAGAAAACAATACTCCAGTCAAGAAACCAGCAAGGAGAAAATCAACATCACTTACCATACCAGGAGTGAGAGCAGGTTTGGTCTAATGGTTAAGGCACCAGGCTAGAAAGCAAGAAACTGTGCATTCAAGTCCCACCTTAGCCATGACAGCCAGCTGGGTAATCTTGAGCCAGTCACACACTCTCAACCCAACTCATCTCACAAGTCTATTATATTATTTGTAAAAATAATAAAGGCTGGAGCGATGACAGATATAGATAGATAGATAGATAGATAGATAGATAGATAGATAGATAGATAGATAGATAGATAGATAGATAGATAGATTGATTGATTTCTGGGAGCTGAAATCCATATATCTTAAAGTTTCCAAGTTTAAGAAACCTGGGAGAAATGGGATTTTAAGAAGCCATCTACAGACCGTGAGAACCAAGGTCACAAAAGCAGGTGTGATGGAGAAGTGGACTGTTCTCATACCAAACCAAAGAAACATGATTGGGCAACGTGAACGCTTGGTGGTGGTGGGTTTTATGAAGAATGATTGTTAACTAACCAGATTTTTGAGTGGGAAACTTAGAGCTGATTTTGTTTCTTCAGTACCAAGATGTTTATTCAGTAAAGTTTATCTTTTATGGCACCATAGAGTTTCCTCAGTGTCGAATTTGCTAGTTGGACTGTTGACATTAGGGCCCTAAATAAACAATAACACATTTCTTTATCTTTAATCAGTTGTACTCTTTATCACCCAGTTTCTTCTGACCTTCTACCAACACTCCAAGAATTAATGCTTTTCTCACTCCTTTGATCTCTTTCATGATGATGAGGACTTGATGAGGCCTCCTGCAGAAATCAACCTGAGATATCTCTCTCTCTCTCTCTCTCTCTCTCTCTCTCTCTCTCTCTCTCTCTCTCTCTCTCTCTCTCTCTCTCTCTCTCTCTCTCTCTCTCTCTCTCTCTCACACACACACACACACACACACACATTCAATTCTACTCAGTGAGAGCCTCTCTGACATCCCAAACTCAGAAGCAGCTGCTCATTTTCACCCTGTATCAGAAAAGGGGAGGTTGCATTCTGCAGCCTGTCGTTCCTAATTCCATTTGTAAAGAATTCTGCCAGCCCCACACAAAAAGGATGCTGACATCTGCTTACAGCAGCCAGGCTAATGCTGAACTGGGAAATAATTCAGCCACTCAGATGAAGGTTTTACCCCAGAGACTGACAGGATCAGTTTCTGTAGAATTGCCCATTCAGCACAACTTGAGGTGGAAAACCGCAACTTCAGAATGCAGGACTCATTTTCCTTAGGGCTGCTTCCAGCCCCACTTTTCATCCAGCCCAAGAGAGTTTTGCTGCCTGAAATTGTGGCAGTCCAGGAAGCTAACACAAATCAACCAAGAAATAAGCAAGAATGCCTTTCTCAGATGGTAGTAAGTGGGAAGTGATGTGTTAGTGGGTTTATTTTACCACCCTAACACTAGACTCTGGTTTCACACAGCATATTTAATCAGGCTAAGAACTGGCAGATGTCCCAAAGATGCTTTTTTCAAAAAGCAACTGGACTTTGTTTTTCCCTGAAGACGTTTCACTTCTCATCCAAGAAGCTTCTTCAGTTCTGAAGAACAGAACTGAATAGAACTGAATTTGAGGGGTATTTGTGGGGCTGCCACAAAGAGGAGGGGGTCAACTTATTTTCCAAAGCACCAGAAGGCAAGACAAGAAACAACGGATGGAAACTAATCAAGGAGAGAAGCAACCTGGAATTAAGGAGAAATTTCCTAACAGCAAGGACAATTAAGCAGTGGAACACCTTGCCTTCAGAAGTTATGGGTGCTCCATCACTGGAGGTTTTTAAGAATGAAATGTCTGAAATGGTATAGGGCAGGGATGTCAAACTCGCAACGTCACGTGACATGTTGTAACATATCGCAACTTTTTCTCCATTGCCGTCAATGGGGTGGGTGCGGTTTCAGCATGACACATCTGGCCTGTGGGCTGGCAGTTTGACACCCCTGGTATAGGGTATCCTGTTTGAGCAGGGGGTTGGACTAGAAGACATCCAAGGTCCCTTCTAGGTCTATTCTGATTGAAGAAGCTATTGGATGAGAAGCGAAACATCTTCAAGGAAAAACAAAGTCCAGTTACCTTTTAAAAAAGCATATTTGGGACAACCATGACCTGGATGACTGAGAACCTCTGTCAGATAGACTTTCCAAACAAGTTGGATTGATTTAAACCTTTGGGCATAGTATGTTATATGAACTCAGGTTGGCAAATGAATTTAGGATTTAGTGGAGTGTGCACACCCACCAAGTTGAGTGTAGTGTACAAACTCTGGCAGTGCAACCTCTTTGAAATCCAGCCAAGCATCTCCAAAACCATCACCAACTTCACAGTGTGAAGCCCAATGGAGATTGTGTTCTGACATCAAATTCTGGTCAGTGCCAACCAGGTTAGCCAGGAAAGTTGCTGCAAACCAGTGAAGACAAATCAGAAGTTCACCATATGCTTTTACAAGTTCGGAGTGGACAGGGAAATTGAAGGCTCATTCCAGCCCTTCCTTCACCCTCTGACTTACTGAGTTTTCCTGCCCAACCCTATCACTCCTCATTTTATCTAGCTCCAGTTTTATGAAATGTGCTCACTTGCTCATGTTTGCAGCCAAAATGTTCTGTCACTGTTGATGTCTATTTTTTGATGCGCAGATGAGCATCTGAAAAGCCATCTGTCCACCAAAACTGGAGAGATACTGGCTGCAGTAATGAAAACAGTAGCAAAGTTTACTGCTGGATCTGGCCTTCCAGAATTTTCAATTGGTCTCTAAGCTCTTTTATCTCTCTGTGAATTACATATATTTGCACTACATAGCCAAACAGGTCTTATACCACTATTATAATTTATTATAATTTTAGACCAGGGCACTAAATGGCTAATTATTGTGGTTGGTGTATTTATTTGGTGACTGTAAGGCTAATATAATGCTGTTCATCACTGGCTCCTTCGCCATCTGTGCTTTTTTTTTAAAAAAAAAATAAATCGACCCATATTTCCATTGTCTTGGGGGGCTTAATTAATGCTTGCATGCAAAATACAATTTTATGTGGTATTTACATCTCACCACATTATCTTTTTTTTAATGGCTCATGTGCTAGAGTTTGTGAAAAATAAACGAAATATGTTTATATGGCCAGAGCAGGGATATTCACAGGATAAACTGTTTCATCCAAGTCAAACAGGGCTTTTCCCAAAGAATTGTGGACTAGTGGAAGGACACTTTGTTGTACTGTTATTCATTGTCTTACATTATATTAGTTATGTTGTTCCCAGTTTTATACTCCCATTTGTATGATACATTGCACCATTATTTAGGATCATAACTTCTTATCAAGGCATTTGAGTGGGGGTTGGGTGCCTAAATTCTTCATTATTTTTAAAATTCTGTTATACTCCTTGTTTTTCTCCTATACACATATACATAGATCAAGAAGAATGTAAGACTTCTTTTATTCAATTGTTGTTACTATGCAGCCTCATGACTTTAATAAATAAATATGATTTATATTGTATGGATGGATACTCTGCTTTTTCTACCATCCTTGTACACTGGATTCATTCACATCCATCTTTGCAGATCAGGTGCCTTCAAGGATTGTTATTTTAATTCTACTTTAATAATAACTGTTAGGGTTGGGAAGAGATTAGAACATGTTTTACACTTAGAACATAGAATGATAGAGTTGGAAGAAAATTTTCTAGTCTAACCCCCTGTTCATGCAGGAGACCCTATACCATTCTGGACAAATGTTTGTGCAGTCTCTTCTTAAAAACATCCAGGGATAGAGCACCCACAACTTATGAAGGCAAGCCATTCCACTAGTTAATTGTTCCCATTGTCAAGAAATTTCTCCTTCATTCCAGGCTGGACCTCTCTTTAATGAGCTTCTATCCAATGCTTCTTGCCCTGCCCTTAAGTGCTTTGAAGAATAGGTCAACCCCCTCCTCTCTGTCTCAGCCCTTCAAGTACTGGAAGACTGCCCTCATGTCACCACAGTCTTTCTCTTATAGACTAGACATACCTTGTTCCCTCAAAATTTCATTGTATGGTTTAGCCTCCTTTTGCTCTTCTCTGCATTCTTTCTAGGGTCTCAATGTCTTTTTTGTATCATGGTGACAATAACTCAATGCAGTGTTCCATCTTGTACCATCTCTGCAAACGAGTAGAAGAGAATAGAGCTGGAAGGGACCTTGGAGGTCTTCTAGTCCAACCCCCTGCTAGAGCAGGAGAACCTATACTATCTCAGACAAGTGACTGTCTAACCTCTTCTTAAAAACCACCAGTGATGGAGCACCCACGATTTCTGGTGGCAAGCTGTTCCACCGGTTAATTGTCCTCACTGTTAGAAAGTTTCTCCTTAATTCCAGGTTTCTTCCCTCTTTGGTCAGTTTCCAACCATTGTTTCTTGTCCTGCCCCCCCCTCTGGTGCTTTGGAGAATAGTTTGACCCTTTCTTCTTTGTGGCAGCTCACAAAGTACACACTGTTCTGGACCACATGGAGCTTTCCCTTCAACAGGAGCATTGGATTTTATGGATTCTGAAGATTGGCATCTTGCAAAGTGGTGCAGATTAGCTTTGAAAGCACCTGAGTCATCAGACCAATTTGAATCAGAAATCGAGGCCCATCCCATTTGGTTCAGTCTTTCAATCTGACACTTCTGGTTCAGTTTGCAAACTCAATTCAGCTCATGGAGGCAACTGAATCCCCTTCAAATCAAATTAACTGAACTGAAACTTCACACAACCCTAATATCTTTCCATCATTTTTTTCCTTTTAAAGGCCCTGCAGAAACAAAACCTCAAACTAAATGAATCTTCCTTCTCAGTGATAAGTTAAGAAATAATCCTGGTAATTATTGAAAGAGCAAATTAATCATTAATTGGATTAAGAAGGGCAGCAAAAAAAGTTTGCACCAATAAAAAAATCCCTCCTATGAAAACGTAGATATCACCAGAACCCTTCAATTCATATTTTTGCCATTTTCCCCCCTAGACTGAGATTTGCAAAAGAATAAATGTGCTTTGACTGGGCCAGAATTCCCATCTTAGGGCATTTTTGCTTAAAAATGCTGAACAGGAGCAATTCTTCAGCTTCTGTTTTCTAAGCCCCAATGAGCTTTTCCGACAAAGATTGGCTGGCTGCCCGATTAGAATAAAGATTTCACTGTGTTTTTATTTCAGATCTGAAAAACCAGACCCAACCAAATGTACCACCCTTTGTTTTAAAAGAAAGAAATCCATCCAAAAGCCAGTTTATTGTCAAATATATCACAAAGAGAGGGGGGGGGAAGGCTTGATTTCTTTTCTTTTTTTTTTTCTTCCTCTATCTCATATTTAGGAAATCTCTAAGAGAAGACTGTAAGATCTTGTCTCTGGGCACCCATTTTCTCCCCCTGTTTCAAAGGCATTTGTTTATTTGTTTGTTTATGGAGAGCATAATATGGAGAAATGAACTGTGAAACCCAATTAATGAAAGAACTGAACCGGGTGGCAGTAAATGGTTCCGTCACAGCTGCCGTTCATGTAATGGCTGCATCTTCTCTCTCCCTGTAATGTCTGGCTGGAGAGCCATTAACCAGCCGTCTTTTGCGGAAGGCGTCCTGTGCTTGAATTTTGATGAATGGCAGACCAAGGAATAGGCCGGAGTGCTGTTTTGCCATGTTTCTAGAAAAAAACATGATCAGAAGACATGTCTTTTCTCCTACTTCCCCCCATTCTCCTTCCATTGTAGGGAGGTGGGGGATTTTAGGACTGTGTGACTAGGGTGAAAATGATGATGAAGCTGGATATGTAGCAAAATAAATAACAAAATAACAGTGTTGGAAGGGACCTTGAAGATCTTCTAGTCCAGCCCCTGCTCAAGCAGAAGAACCTATACCATTTCACACAAGTGGTTGTCCAGTCACTTCTTAAAAAGCTGCTAGTGATGGAGCACCCACAACTTCTGAAGGCAAGGCACAGCATTGATTCCATTGTTCTCACCATTAGGAAATTTCTCCTTAATTCCAGGTTGCTCCTCTCCTTGATTAGTTTCCATCCATTGTTTCTTGTCTTGTTTTCTGGTGCTTTGGAAAATAGGTTGACACCCCCCCCCCCTTCTTCATGGCAGCCTCTCAAATACTGGAGCACTGCTATCATGTCACCACTGGTCCTTCTTTATTTATTCGGGGATGACAAAATGATTTCCCATACAGGTTGATGTTAAAAGGAAAAATGGAATTAATCTTTTCAAGCACTTCTTTTTTGGAAGATTACATCCTTCTTTTCTATGACTGATAAGTAAAGTAGGGAAAAGTTTTAAATGTGCCCTGTTTTACACATGCATCACAGGAGGGCGGTTGAGGGTTCCACATGCCTCAAAATATACAGCCAGTACTGAAATACTGTTGGACTTACAACCACACTTGGATCGAGAATTTCAGTCATTAAGCACTGCAGTCATTAAAGATAGTCATCAGGTGACCATTTTACAACTATTTTTTTACCACGGTTGTTAAGTGAAGCATATGGTTGTTAAGCAAATTAGATGGTGGTTAAGTGAAACTGGTTTTCCCCAATAACTTTGTTGGTCAGAAGCTGACTGAAAAGGTTGCAAATTGTGATCACATGACAACAAAACACTACAGCCGTTGTGAATGCAAGCTGGATGCTAAATGCCTGAGTTGCGATCACATGACTCTTTGGGGATGGTCTGATAGTCATAACTTTAAGGACCAGTCATAAGTGACCTTTTCCAAGACCGTTGTAACTTCAAATTGTTGATAAACTAAGGGTCATAAATCAAGGATTACTTTTAAGTAAGAAACTTTGTCTTCTATACTTAAGTTAAACTAATCTCCCCACTCCATCAGTCACTAGAAAAAAGAAGAAAGGGTTAAGTAAGACCATTATATTTGAGCTCCCATATTTGAGGAATGATATAGGTAGAACTTCAAACATAGAAGTCATGTGTTGTCAATATGAACTCTAATAAAAGCCAGATATTTAGAACAATTGATTGGGATCTCAGTAATCTTAAAATAAAAGGGATGGGGTGGCTCAGTGTGTTAGGATGCTGAGCTTGTCGATCAGAAGGTCAGCAGTTTGGCGGGTCGAATCCTGAGTGCCGCGTAGCAGAGTGAGCGCCTGTTACTCGTCCCAGCTTCTGCCAACCTAGCAGTTCAAAAGCACATAATGCAAGTAGAAAAATAGGGACCACTCCGGTGGGAAGATAACAGCGTTCCGTGCACCTTTGGCGTCTAGTCATGCCGGCCACATGACCACGGAGACGTCCTCGGACAAGCGCTGGCTCTTCGGCTTTGAAACGGAGATGAGCACCGGCCCCTAGAGTTGGAAATGACTAGCATGCATGTGCAGGGGAACCTTTACCTTTACCTAAACTTAAAATCATTCAATCATAGAGCTGGAAGGGACCTTGGAAGTCTTCCAGTCCAACCTCCTACACAAGGCAAAGATCTTACACAAATGGTTGCCCAATGTCTTCTTGAAAACCTCCAGTGATGGAGCACCCACAACTTCTGAAGAAAAGTCATTACACTGATTAATTGTTCTAACTGTTCTCCTTAGTTCCAGGTTTCTTCTCTTCTTTATAAGTTTCCATCCATTGTTTCTTGCCTTGCCTTTAGGTACTTTGGAGAATAGGTTGACCACCCTCTTCTTTATGGCAGCCCCTCCAGTATTGGAACACTACTATCCTGTCACCCCTAGTCCTACTTTTCATTAGACTAGAAGTCTGGCATCCCATGAACAAAGACCAGGACATTACTACAAGGCTTCATATGTTTACTAGGTTCTTCTTCATGGGCTAGGCAGGTAAAATGTTGCTATATTATTTAACCATTTAGCACAATCTCTGCCATTTAAAAAAATGTTTGGGTTCCCGCATCATTTGGAAGAGGACACATTAGTTGATCCCTAGTTTAAGTGGTGGTCCTCAAAAGCTTCTGATGAGGAAATAATAAATTGCAGAAAAGGATGGGCTGAACACAAATAGTTTAGTTGTTTGATTTCTCTTGAGTAGACTTTTGGAAGGACTCACTCAAATTGTAGCCTTTTTCTTACTTGAATACCATTTGGTTTGCAGGCCTTTTCAAATGCCTTCAGCAAAGCAAGAAAAGTTTGGGAAGCTCTGAACAGGAAGGAAAAAAACAAATCTCTCTTGACCCCAGAATGGTGTGAAAAGGTTGGGTGAAGGTGAGGAGGACTCCACACTAAGCACTTGCCACCCAGTTGCCCATTCTGAGCTCAGTCTACTGTGGCATCACCAATAGCCCTTTTTATCAAGATAAATCTTGTGTTGTTCTGAAGGATATTAATAAATTACCTGGTAGTGAAAAATGTGAGAAGAACCACACTCCAGCATCAAGGCCCAATGATTACTTTGATAGATGCACTGGCAAGTTTTTCCTGACAAGGCAGAAATGAAAACATGCAACACAGAGACCTTTAACGGTGACCTCGGAGGAAAACAGAAGTTACCGAATGATAGAGAAATGGAATGAGAAAAGAGAAGCTCTCAGGCAGTGGATGTCAACTGCCAGACAGATGGGCCAGCCCAATCGACTGATCATTGAGTTTACTGTCAAAGGCAGGAACAGGGGAAACAGACATTGTGCACTTAGCACAAGAGCCAGTATTAGATGCTCTGATAGGAAAATATCCCATCACAGACATCCCATCTTCCTAATTTAACTATCAGCTGCAGCTCATTGTGCCCTTGGAAATATTCTTTGAAGGAGGGAATACAGGTCTCAGAGACCCTATTCTATGTGACACCCTTCCCAGATTTGAAGAACATTCTTATCACATCTGTCCATACTCTTCTCTTCTGATCATTATGGAAATTAATTCCATTTATAAATGGAAATTAATTTTGGGAAATCCTATTTTATTAAGGTGAGACGACTGGTAGCAACAAGTCAACAAATGTTTTCCAAGTGGTTACTATCTCTTGAGTGAATTTCAGAAACTCACACATTTTAAACCTGGCATCAGCAATCTACTTACATATCATAGAAGGTAGAATAGAATATGTAGGGGCACATATCATAGAAGGTAGAATAATGGGTCAGAAAGGGACCTTGGAGGTCTTCTAGCCCAACCTCCTGCTCAAGCAGGAGATCCTATACCACAGGTCTGCAACCTGTGGCTCTGGAGCCGCATGCGGCTCTTTCAGCCGTCTCTTGTGGCTCCCAGTCCTCTGCTATGTGTAGTCCAAAAAAAAAAGTGGGACTAAACTTTTTTAGTCCAATCAATTCAAATATACAGGGTAGGTGCATATCTCACCTTGGCTCCACTCTTCAGTCAAACCCTGTTCTGTACATGCACGCATGTATGCGCATGCGCACACATTTTTTGCGGCTCCCAGTTTTTCCTTTTGTGAGGGAACCAGTTCTGAGTGGCTCTTTCACTGTTTCAGGTTGCTGACCCCTGTCCTATACTAATCCAACTATAGTAATACAAGACCAAGCCCCACTCTACAGCTAGTCCTTAACTTATGACTGTGATCCTCAGGCTCCATTTATGGTCACTCCATCACAATCATAAGTCATGATGGTTGTAAAATGGGTCAGTCATATGCTGTGATTGTTGGCACTGAAGTTGTTAGGCAAATAAAATGGCTCACTGTGGACGCAGTTTTGCCAAAAACAAAGTAAATGCTAGTTTTTCACCAAAGTTATCATCAAATGTCTATAATTGAAGCCTGGTTGCTAAATGCATAAAATTCAGTCACATGACTGAGGGAAGGCATTGTTGGAATTTTGAATCTAGGTCATAAGTAATTCCAAGATAGGTCTGTCATAACTTTGAACAGTTGCTAAGTGATCAGTCATAAATTGTATTAGAAAATTGTACTTTTTATAAATGAGTCCATATGAAGTCTACAGGCAATCCATTCATAGATGACAAGTGTAATCAGGTCCTTGATCCACTGTGTGAATTGAGCAAAACATTTATCTTTCTAATTCTGCATCATTAGTCTTTTGACCACAGTAAGAGCATGGAGAATCAAATGATTGGCATGGGCCCGGATTATCTTAGGGAGCACCTGCTGCCAGCATCAACTTCCCATCGTCCTGTGCGCTCCCATAGGGAGGGCCTCCTTAGGGTGCCACCGGTCAGGGAATGCCGGTGGGTGATCCCTAGAGGGAGGGCATTCTCTGTGGGCGCGCCTGCCCTTTGGAATGATTTACCTGTGGAACTCCGGACTGCCCCCGACCTGCGCTTGTTTCGCCGGGACCTGAAAACCTGGCTTTTCGATCTATCTGGCCTGGACTGAGGGGGTTTTTAGTTTCAAGTTTTTTAACATTGTTTTATTGTTGGGCTATTAATTAATTTAATTCTTTTTAATTCTATTTTTATTTTAATTTTATATTGTCTTTTAAATATTGCCCTGTAAACCACCCTGAGTCCTTCGGGAATAGGGCGGTATAGAAAACTAATTAAATAAATAAATAATTTCCAAGTAATAGGTATGTTGTTCAAAAGAATATTATCATCTGAAAATTTTGGCTTTTATCTCACAGTTAGGTTCCTTATAATCCAGTACTTTCTTCCAAAACTTAATAAGTGTAAAACATTGAAAACACATGTGTTTTAATGAAGCATTATGCTGTATTATATTGTGTTATGCTGTTAAAATATTACATTCTCATAGTACTTGCCTTCCCCACAACCAAAGATCAAACACAAATGTTCAAAGAAGACAATAACCCTTGGAAGGACTTCAAACTACTTTTGTGGTCGATAACAGTAAGGAGTGGATGGCAGGTTGAACAACTCTTCCAAGGTCAACCCTTCTAGCTCTTCCCTCCCATCCTCCACCTTCCTTCAGGGAGATCCAAGCAGTGTTTTCCTCCCAGTTGTGCTGGAACAGCAAGAGAAACATCTGTGCAAATCTAGCATCTGGATAGATGAAAGTACATCCTCCTGTTTGACCAAACTCAAGTCAAAACCTTTAAATCTTCAGCTTACAAAATGGTCATGATTCCAAGAATATCATTCAGTTGAATGTGTCTGTATTTATTTATTTTTTTAATTACCCAATGGAGTCCCAGGGTTGGGGGAAGAACTTTCTTAAATCAGCATTTTTTTAATGAAAGACAGATTAATTCATAGTATTAAAAATATAGCACTGGAAGAAGCCACTTAGGATTGAGAATTCAATTATTGTTCAGCACAGAAATCTAAATGAAAGTATCTTGGATTGATCAAAGTCCATTCTTCCAGGGAAAGAACTTTAGACTTCCTTCATATTTGGCTTTCTTGGAAAACATTTTTGACCTCTAGGAGGTTTTATTCTAACATTCAAATCCAAGCTGCTTTTCAATGCCAAGACCATTATTTTATGAGTTGCACTCTTGATGATAGAGGTCTTGACCCTATTCTATGTGATATCCTTCCCACATCTTCGCATTCTTATCACATCTGTCCACAGTCTTCTCTTCTGATCATTAAAGGACCCAATCCTTTCAATCACTCCATATACGACTTGGTGGAAATTAATTTTGGGAGATCTTATTTTATTAAGGTGAGATGACCAGTAGCAACAAGTCAACAAACGTTTTCCAAGTGGTTACTATCTCGAGTGAATTTGAGAAATTCACACTTTTTAAACCTGGCATCAGCAACCTATTTACTATTTTCTGTTGTGACCCATTTTATTCCTGGAAAGAAATGCTCCACATAAAGAGTAATGTTGGTGAGATGTGGAACAAGCAACAATAACACAAGTGATTTTTTTTACTGAAACTCTGGGAGTTGAAGTCCACAAGTCTTAAAGTTGCCAAGTTTGGAAACCCCTGATCTTGAGGGACAGGGACAAAGGAAAAATCATTCCCAAGACAAGACAAAAGGAATTTAAGGGGAAAGCGACCAATTGTCTCAGACAAACAGAAGCAGAAAAAGCAGAAAAATACAGTTTGGTGGGGATCCTATTTAGATTTGCAAGATTCTGCAAATCTAGCCTTACCATAAAAGCAGCTATCAAGGTTCCAACTGATGAACCTAGCCAAGCAAACACCTTGAAGACATTCCAATCTCTTAATGTAAAACTTTATTGAGTACGTCACTTGGGCATTAATGAAAGCAAAACTAGCTCTGGCAAGACCCTTCCTAAACCCATGTAGTAAAAGCATTGAATTCTTCCTTTTGCTTCTGGTCCAGGTTACGATGTCCAATCAAGTGGAAAAATATTGTTATAAGAAAGCATCTCTAGGTCTGGCTAGACACCTGGTGTAACGTCCTTGAGCCTCATGGTATGGCTTCTTAATCTTTGAAGTCTGCATTCCAAATCTCCCCCTGCCAAGTTTGTTGGCAAGCTGAGAAGCAATATTTGTCACACCAGCAAAACTGTGCTTTGAAACTTGACAGCTGCACTGACTTGCATGGGCATGAGTTTCCTAGTCTGGTCTACCTTGACACCCTTCCAATTCTATGATTTATCAGAAGTAATCAGAATAACAGAGTTGGAAGGGACTTTGGAAGTCATCTAATCCAATCATCTGCTCAAGCAGGAGACCCTATGCCAGTGGTGGCGAACCTATGGCATGCATGCCAGAGGTGGCACTCAGAGCCCTCTCTGTTGGCACACGAACCACTGCTACCAGCAGCAGGTCCATCAGGCCACCACCACTACCTGGAGCAGGAGCCCTGCCCAGCACAAAGGAGGCAAAGCGGCCAACTTGCAAGCTCAAGCAGAGGTGGTAGAGCAGAGGTCACCAACCATTGTCGATTGATGGACTGGAAGAAAAGGGAGGGGGAAGCATTTTACATGCATGCATGCATGCACGCATGGGGCTGTGAGCATGCACACACTGCAAATGGGTTGGGTTTAGAGCCTGTGTGATACTAGCCCTGCCCTGTTCTTCCATGGTGCAGTGTCTTGTATCTGAACCCTGCAGTGCTGCAGTGGCCGTTTTTGCCCCTTGCAGCACAGTGGCCCATTTTTGTGCCCCTGGGTTTTGCATGCCAGAGGCAGTACTCAGAGGTGACTTCCTGCCCTCCCCCTGAGGGCACCACAATGCTGATGCAGCCCTGGCACTTTGCAATAAATAAGTGGGTTTTGGGTTGCGGTTTGGGCACTCGGTCTCTAAAAGGTTCTCCATCACTGCTCTATGCCATTCCAGACAAATGGCTGTCCAATATTTTCTTAAAACCTTCAGCGATGGAGCACTTGCAACTTCTGGAGGCAAGCTATTCCACTGATTAAGTCTTCTCACTGTCAGATTCTGTTGTCAGTTTTTAAAACCTTCAACTTATTCTGCAGCTCAGGTTAATGTCTGTATTGCAGAAGAAGATCCACCTTGTTTCTATCTAATCATTTTTAGTAGCACATCCACCCTACCCAAACCCTTTGTGCAATCTCTCTTTAAAGTTTGCAAAAGGAGCTTTATCCTCTCTAATCTTCTGGCATAGCAGTATCCAGTAACTCAAGACTATACCAAGTGGTTGTATGACAGTGTTAGACCTTGCGATCCTCCTACTTATGAATGTGGTCATAAGTAGAGGATTCCCTGTATTCTGGAGATGTGTTTGTTTGAGAACATGAAAGCTCTAATACAGATCCACAACACATACACATGTTAGGAAAAATGGGATCAGGCTAAGGAAATATGGGGCAGAAGGGCCCCCATATTCATCACGGCCCACCATGCCAGGCACCTCTGTGTCCATACAAGATCTTTTCTTTTTTTTTCCACCCCAGCAATAAATCGTTGTGCTGGCATGCATGAGCAAGTGCTTCTCCTGAGGCTTCTGAAATTCAGCTTCATAAATCATCAAAGGGGTTCTGAGTCAAATTTATTTCAAGTGTGACTAGCAACCATTTCACGGGGGATGCTGTACATCTCTCGCCTTAAAGCAGAGAGAAAATGGCAGGATAAATCAGTTGAAGTGCTTGTTTGAACCTCAATTTTCTATTTCCTCTTATGTACACAGTGAAAGCAAGCCTCTCTAAGACCCGTGAAAGCTGTGTCTCCCGGGACAGCTGCCCCAGTTGGTCTGATGAGACAAAGCATTCCTCAGTAGAACGGAGCTGGTTGAGTTCGCCTGCTCTTCTGGGCCAGGGGAAAACCCAGATCACCTAACACTGTTAACCCAGCCTTTTCTCTCCACTAAAAGTTCATAAATAAATGGTTATTTAGGAGAAAGATCAGATCCGTAGTATCTATCCAATCCCTAAAAATATCATTCCAAATCTTTTTTTTATTCATATGGCCATGTCAAGAGCAAAAAATCATTAATATACTATCAATAAAGGAAAATATTTGTAGCTCAGGGTTGAACTAAAAGGTCCTTGGTGCCTTCTGAGCTTGGTTGTTTTTTGCAGATGTTTCACTACCCAAACTAGGTAAGATCATCAGCACATCTGCTGATGAAACATCTGCATGAAAACCAAGCTCAGAGAGCAATAAGCACCCCACAATCCTCCTCCTCCTCCTCCTCCTCATGTTATCTAGTCTGGGTAATTAAACATCTGCAAGAAAACCACCAAGTTCAGACAGCTCCAAGGATCCCTCATATATTACCAAGTTAGAGTGGGGAAGCTCTTTAGTTGACATTTCTCTACATCAGAGATCTCAACGAGATGTTCCTTGGAAGTAGAACATCTCCTTGGAGGTCTCCTTGGAAGTGGAGCATCTCCTTGGAGTCCTCCTTGGAAATCATTCCAGGAAGTGAAGTGGCTAATCAACAGAGCAAAGTGGCTGTGCACTTTTAGCTCTCTTGATCACAGTAGCACCTGCACATCACAAAACATATGCAAAAGGTCACTTACAATCAGCAGATTGTCCAAATGAAGCAGATCCACTGACCCTGATTCACATCAAATCAGATCTTGAGGCAGTCAGTGAACACAGTTGTGTGCAGTCCCAAAAAGACAACAGAAACAAATAAATTAAATGTTACATATCCACAAGAAATAAAGTGTTGGAAAATATAAGAAATAAACTCTTGGTTGAGGCAGAGCAATATAGAATTCTTAAATTACGACACCATGTCATGGTGGGGCATTCTTTAATCAGAATAGAGCTGGAAGGGACCTTGGAGGTCTTCTAGTCCTACCCCTTGCTCAAGCAGGATACCCCATACTATCTCAGACAAGTGACTGTCTAGTCTCTTCTTAAAAACCTCCAGTGATGGAGCATCCAAAACTTCTGAAGGCAACTTCTGTTCCACTGATTAGAATAGAATTAGAATAGACTAGAGCTGGAAGAGACCTTACAGGTCTTCTAGTCCAGCCCCCTTCTCAAGCAGGAGAACCTATACTATCTCAGACAAGTGACTGTCTAGTCTCTTCTTAAAAATTTCCTGTGGATGGAGTGCCCACGATTTCTGGTGGCAAGCTGTTCCACTGGTTAATTGTCCTCACTGTCAGGAAGTTTCTCTATAATTCCAGGTTGCTTCTCTCTTTGTTCAGTTTCCAACCATTGTTTCTTGTCCTGCCCTCTGGTGCTTTGGAGAATTGTTTGACCCCCCCCCCTCTTCTTTGTGGCAGCCCCTCAAATACTGGAATACCCCTGTCAGGTCTCGCCCTGAGTCCTTCGGGAATAGGGTGGTATAGAAATTTAATTAAATAAATAAATAAATAAATATTTCTTCTTTTCTTTAGACTAGCCAAACCCAAGTCCTGCAGCTGTTCTTCATATGTTTTACTCTCCAGGCCTTTGATCATCTTAGTTGCTTTTCTCTGATTTTTTTCCAAACTCTCAACATCTTTTTTGTGATATGGTGACCAAAATTGGCAGCAGTATTCCAGGTGTGGTCTTATTAGGGTTTTATAAAGCGGTACTAATACCTTGCGTGATCTTGATTCTATGCCTCTGTTTATACAACCCAGGATTGCTTTTTTTGGCTGCTGCTGCACATCACTGGCTCATGGTTAAGTGATTGTCCACCAGGACTCCAAGATCCCTCTCACAGTTACTGTTTTTGAGCCAGGTCTTGCCGAATCTATACTTGTACCTTTGATTTTCCCTGCCAAAATGTAAAACTTTGCTTTTCTCCACATTGAAACTCATTTTGTTGGATAGGGCCCATTGTTCAAGTTTGTCGAGATCTTTTTGGATCCTGAGTTTGTCTTCTGGGGTGTTGGCTACTCCTGCCAGTTTGGTGTCATCTAGAAATTTGATGAGTTCCCTTTCAATTCTCTCATCTAAGTCATTGATGAAGATATTGAAGAGTATTGGGCCTAAGATGGAACCTTGTGGTACCGCACTGCTTACTTCTCTCCATGTGGATGTAGTGCTGTTGAGGACTACTCATTGAGTATGGTTTGCCAGCCAGCTACAGATCCATCTGGTGGTGATATTGTCTATTTCAGCTTTTTCTAGTTTACTAAGGAGTAGGTTTTGGTCCACTTTATCAAATGCCTTACTGAAGTCTAAGTATACTACATCCACAGTATTTCGCTGGTCTATTAGTTTAGTCACTTTGTCGAAGAAAGAAATAAGATTAGTTTGGCATGATTTGTTTTTAAAAAATTCTAGTTATAACTTTGTTTGCTTCTAGTTGTTCGCAGATCTGGGTTTTTTTATTATCTTTTCTAGGATCTTCCCAGGTATTGATGTTAAACTGATTGGTCTGTAGTTTCCTGGGTCCGTTTTTCCCCCCTTTCTTGAAGATGGGAACCACATCCTGGTTGTTTTAATTAAGATAAGGGATGGTGCACTACAGAAAGGAAGTGAAACTTTGCATGTTAAACTAATTGAAGAATGTGATTTATGACATGTAATTAAGGGAGGGAATTGTGTATGATACAATGTGTTCAGGGGAGGAGAATTCAGATTCTGGCATCCATCCATGAGTGCAGATGCTTTGTTCTCATTATTATAGACTTTTTAGAATAAACAATGCTGGAATGTTCTTTGATCTGTCTCATTAGTCAGAACCATGACACAAGGTTCCAGCATCTTCAACTCCCTCTATCACTTCTTCTTTATTAGTGAGAATTAAGTCCAGTATGGCTTTACGTCTAGTTCCCTCCTCCACCTTTTGGATGACAAAGTTGTCAGCTAGGTTGGTTAGGAATTTGTTTGATCTCCTGCTCATTGCAGAGTTTGTCTCCCAGTTGATATCTGGATAGTTGAAGTCTTGCATTACTACTGTGGTATGCCTCCTACATACATTTGTTAACTGGTTGGCAAACTGTTCATCTATTTCTTCTGATTGGTTGGTGGCCTGAAATATACACCTATGGTAATGTCACTTTTTTCCTCTTTTATATTGACCCATATACATTCTGGAGAGATTTTATCTTAGTTCATGTGCCTTTCTGTAGATATGTAGTGTTCTCTTACATATAGTGCAACTCCCCCTCCTCTTTTTGTAGACCTGTTTCTTTTGAACAATTTGTGTCCATCCATCAGTCCATTCTATTCATGGGTTTTGTCTCACCAGGTTTCTGTTATGCCAACTATGTCATACCCTCCCTTGTGTACTATTGCTTCTAGTTTCTCCTTAGTTCTAGGTTGCTTCCCTCCTTGATAAGTTTCCATCCATTGTTTCTTGTCTTTCCGTCTGGTGCTTTGGAAAATAAATTGACCCCCTACTCTTTGTGGCAGCCCCTCAAATACTGGAATACTGCTCTCATGCCCCCTAGTCCTTCTTTTCTCTAGACTAGCCATACCCAATTTCTGCAACCATTCTTCATATGTTTTTGTCTCCAGGTCTTTAATCATCTTAGTTGCTCTTCCTTGCACTTTTTCCAAAATCTCAACATCTTTTTTGTAATGTGGTGACCAAAACTATAATAATACTAGAGCTTTATAAAATGGTACTAATACTTCATGTGATTTTGAGTCTATGCCTCTGTTTATACAACCAAGGATTGTATTAGCTTTTTTGACCCGAGTAATGAAACCTTAGCAGATAAAATTTTCAAGACATTCAAAAAATTAAGAAAGTCAGAGTGGTATAATTCACTAGAGCATTTCTCTAAAATACCATTTTCCCCATTCTGACAAGTTTTCTGGGAATTTTATTACAGAGGTGTTCTGTACCAGCCTACTACTGGCCCTGCAGATAAGGCAGGGACAACCCCTTTATAAGAAGGCAAGAGGCTGGAACTAAGCCTGCCAAATTTATGGACACAAAAGCAAACAGAGCAAAAACAAGACACGAACCATGAAACAGGAACTATTCAAACGGTTGCCTTCAGCAAACCAGCCCTCCCACACATTCCCCTTTTAAACAGTTCAGGGCATGGCTTCTCTCTGCCTCCTTCTGAGGTGCCCCATTGCCTTCCTCTGTTTACTCCTGATTGACTGCCTCCTGCGTCGGGCGTCCTTGAACAGGGCCAACTGTGGGTCATCTTCATCCACGCTGTCAGGCTCACACAGCTGGGTCTGCATCGTAACCAGGTGGGAGGGGCCTGGCTGAGGGCTCTCATCAGCAAGCTCTCCAACACCCTCAGCAAGCTCTCCAACTCCCCCCTCCTCCTCCTCTGAATCGTCCGACCCAACTGCCGAACCCACAGGCTGACCCTGAATCACAACAAGAGGGATACTTCTCGTCCAAGTTAAGTCAATCAGCATCTAGATTAATTTGTGGACCAGAACAAAATGATCAACTAACATTTACACTTCCTAATCTTACGGTGCATTTCTTGGCTTGCCAACAAGCTAATAGATAAACAAACAGCAAAACTGTGGAATGAAAAGTTCAGAAAATAAATGTCTGTTTTAGAGGAAATGAGATTCTGTTATTCTGCTTACCTCAAGAGTCATCTAGGTGTGAATTGAGTGGCTGTATAAGTTTGTTAAATAAATAAATACATAAATAAAACTTTTCCAGAACTTCTCTGCTGCTTTTAAAAAGAAGGCAGACATTATGGCTAATGCAGCTCATTTTAAATTTGGAATAGTTTATACAGGGTGTCCTCAACATTCAAAAGTTCATTTAGTGACCATCTGAATGTTATAATGGCACTGAAAAACGGGACCTATTGCTGTTTTCACACTTATGATCATTGCAGCCTCCCCATGGTTGTGGGATCAAAATTTGGATGCTTGGCCACTGACTCATATTTATGACGGTCGCACTGTCCCGGAGTCGTGTGATCCCCTTTCATAACCTTCTGACAAGCAAAGTCAATGGTGAAACCGGATTCACTTAACAGCAATGTTGCTAACTTAACAACTGCAGTCATTCATTTAACAATGATGGCAAAACAAGTTGTAAAATGAGGCAAAACTCACTTAACAAATGTCTTGCTTAGCAATAGACATATTGAGCTCAGTTGTGATAATAAGTTAAGGACTAGCTGTAGTTTGTTATAGTTGAATAGTTTATCTAAAGTGTTTTGTTGGTTTTAAACCAACAAACCATTGTGATTCCTTCAGCTTTTCCGTATGTGTGTCTATGTGTGTGTACCTGTGTGTTTGTAGATACTGTAAAATGGGCTTCCTTTTAAATGAAGTGTCTAGGAGATGGGTGAAAATGTAAAAGAAAATCAGAGCTTCTAAGACAAAGGCTTGTGTTTACGTAATACATGCCACAACATCATTTATTGACACCAAGGAAAAATCCAATAATTGCATTTATTCAAGGCTGGTTAGTTCTCACCTTCTATAGTTTAGTTTAGCTTTAAGCTTTCCATGCTGTGTTTTGAAGCCTATCTATCTATCTATCTATCTATCTATCTATCTATCTATCTATCTATCTATCTATCTATCTATCTATCGTCTGTCTGTCTATCATCTATCTATATTTAAAAGAAACTTCCTTTTTATAAAACAATCTAATAACATCTAGTACATGTCCCCAGACTCCTTGTGTCATTTTCTGAATCCTATTCTTGCAAAGAAAAAATAAAAAACATCTACCATGGAATAATGAATCAAAATCCAACCCAGCAAGACTACTTGGATCAATTCAAGCACCTTTTTTTCCAAGAGCTGAACATTCCCCATAATAGAAAATTATTACTTGAGGAACAATCTAATTAAACAATAAACAAAAAAAATGTTTCTGAAACATTATTGACTGTTGCACTATGAAGTCAGGATACAACCTAACCAAATTTCCTTCTCTGACACAAGCTCCCAACTTGTTTTATTTTACCAATAAAATGGGAGTATATCAGAAGCTTTCCTTTTACTGGGTTTTGTAATTTCTCCATTTATAAATTAGGATATATTTCATCAGATTATTAGTGCATTTATAAGACTGGTTGTTTAAATCTGAAAAAGTATAAGGTGGACAGAATGGAAAGGGGGGAAGTAATCAAAGAATTTTATCACATCTTCTTCCCTTTAATGGCTTTCCTTATGTTGGAAGAAGATGTTAAGTTTTAACTTCACCTTATTAATTCCAATTTTCCACCCAAACGTCAGATTTGCTAATCAGCTGTTGTTTTAATGAGGTCCAGATGCTGCTGATTTAAAAATCCAAATGCTCATGAAAATATAAGTTTTATTAATTTCAATGATATATTAGTTAATATAATTTTTCCATTACTATTAATGCTATTTCACACTCCTGTCACTACAGAGATAAACAGCTGCTTTATTTGTATATATGGGAGCATGTTTGGTTAAAGGAAAGAGGAAAAATTCTAGTTAAGCCAGAGGCAAAGAAGGAATGCTCTGGAATTGGGTACAAAAGTTTCTGTTTAAAGCAGGGGTGTCCAAGCTCAGCAATTTTAAGCCCTGTAGATTTCAGCCCCCAGAGTTCCCCAGCCAGTCATGACTCCAAGAATTGTGGGAGCTGAAATCCACAAAAATTTCTTTCAAAGAAGGATATACTGTTGTGAGATAGCAAAGCAAATTGCAGCCCAGCATTCAAGGTTTCCCAACATTTTGAAACACAAGACATTTAAAATCTGCAGAAGAAAGTCCTGAAGAACACATCATTCATTAAAAAATAATAATAACTGAGCCACTCCAAAAAGCAATAAAAAGGACGGTCCCTAGCCAAAATTCGTGACCTGCCATTTGTTTGTTTGTTTGATTGATTTTTATCCTGCCTTTATTACTTTATAACTAACTTAAGGCAGAGAACATACCTAATACTCCTTATTCCTCTTATTTTCCCCACAAGAACAACCTTGTGGTGTGGGTTGGGCTGAGAGAGAGTGACCAGTGCAAGGTCACCCAGCTGGCTGTGAATGCTAAGGCAGAACTAGAACTCTCAGTTTCCTGGTGATTGGCCAAAGTCACCCAACTAGCTTTCATTCCTAAAGCAGGACTAGAATTCACCATTTCCTGGTGACTGACCCAAAGTCACCCAAAGTCATCTTTCATGCCTAAGGTGGGATTAGAACTCACCATTTCCTGGTTTCTAACCTGAAGCCTTAACCCAGAGGTCTTCAAACCTGGCCGTTTTATGACTTGTGGACTTCAACTCCCAGAATTCCTCAGCCAGGCATGCTGGCTGAGGAATTCTGGGAGTTGAAGTCCACAAGTCATAAAAGGGCCAAGTTTGAAGACCCCTGCTTAACCCATAGACCAAACTGACACCCTGTTTTCTTTTTCCTATTGGTGTCACCCGCTGTTGATCAGCCTCCTGCTAGAAAAGTCAGTCTTGGCCTTGGCATCAAATGGATTTCCTGGATTGCAGGAGATTGGCACCAACTGCAATTGGAAGATGACCACAGGCATTAAAGGACCCAAGTTGGTGTGGATTGCAGAAGGTCATAGAAGGAGGTAGAACTCATCATGTAAACCAATTTCCATTTTGCAATGGGGATGCTGGCTCAATAGGTTTTTCAAGAGAAGCCTCCAACTCTTGAAGACCCTTTAGGAGTAAAATTAGAACCTCCTACTGCTTCTGACAGAAGCAGTTCCAGCCACTGATCAAACACCTAAACCGATTTCAGAAAAGTCCAGCTATTTAACATAGAGCTAATTCTTCTTTTTTTGCTGTAGCTCAACATTCAATATTTTCACACTGGATCTCCAATAAATGCCAGCTTTTATTAACCCTCCTCTGATCTGCAAACGGTTTCTATTACAGTGGATAAAGATCTACTTTTGACGTGACCGTTCCTTCCTGCACAGTACAAGAAATTCCCCATTAAAATATTAACAAGATAATGAAAATATTACCATTCATTTGAAGTGGCTAAATTACCACCAAAAACATGTTTCTAAATGTCAAGCTTCCATTTGTCTTCTTAATGCAAACGAAGGCCAACTGTTCTTTGCTCAACTAATTACATGACTCAAACTCTCCTTTCTAGTAAAGAAAAGAAATTTTGTACAAGCGCAGCCCAATGCAGAATGCATTGACTTACAAACCTCAATGATGCAGTCATCAAGAACTTCAAGGAATATGCCACCAAAAAGCCAATGCAATCCTAAATTGCATTAACAGAAGGATTCAATCAAGATCACGTGAGGTACTAATACCCTAACACCCCTTAATAAGACCACACCTAGAATACTGCAACCAATTTTGGTCCCCACACTATAAAAAAGATGTTGAGACTCTAGAAAAAGTGCAGAAAAGAGCAACAAAGATGATTAGGGGACTGGAGGTTAAAACATATGAAGAATGGTTACAAGAACTGGGCATGGCTAGTCTAGTAAAGAGAAGGACCAGGAGAGACATGATAGCAGTGTTTCAATATCTGAGAAACTGCAACAGAGAGGAGAGGATCAATCTGCTATTTTCAAAAGCACCTGGAGGCCAGACAAAGAATAACAGATGGAAACTGATCAAGGAGAGATTCAACCTGGAAATAAGGAGAAATTTTCTGACAGTGAGAACAATCAACCAATGGAACAGTTTGCCTTCAGATGTTGTGAGAGCTTCATCACTGAAGGTTTTCAAGAAGAGACTGGACTGCCATCTGTCAGAAATGGTGTAAGGACTCCTGCTTGGGCAGGGGTTTGGACTAGATCACTTACAAGGTCCCTTCCAATTCTGTTATTCTTGTCTATTCTGAAAATATAAATCCTTCCATCCTCCACCATTCAGTCAGAACTGAAGAAACTTCTCGGATGGAAGGCAAAATGTCGTAAAGGAAAATCAATGTCCAATTGTCGTTTGAAAAAGCACCTTTGGGACAACTACGACCTGGATGGCTGAGAATCTCCATAGACAACTATTTGTTTAGTGACCATTACACTGAAAAAAGTCACTTACAACCAGTCTTCTTCTTCTTTTTTTTTTGATTGTCACAGTATCCCTAGAGTCACATGGTCAAAATTTGTGCACTTGGCAACTGGCATGTATTTACGATGATTGCAGCACTGGGGGGGTGTCATGTGATCACCATTGGCAACCTTCCCAGCCAACGTCTGACAAGCAACAGCAATGGGGAAAGCTGAATTTGCTTAACAACTGCAGTATTCATAACAACTGCTGTGATTCATTTAACAGCCATGGCAAAAACATATTAAAATTGAGCACAACTCGCTTAACACCCTCCTTGGTTAGCAATGGAAATTCCCAACTGTGGTCATAAGTCAAGGACTATCTGTAGGATGTTGGACCCTGAGCAGAGAAATACAAATCCGTGTCCATTCTCAGCCATGAACACCAACTGGGTGGCTTTGGTCCAATGACTCAGCCCAATCTCCCTCAAAGGGCATCTGTTGTAAAAATAACTGGAAAATGGATTGTTATATTCACTGGGGTTTTTCAAAAATAGGTTGGACAACTATTTGACTGGGATGGTATGAGACTCTTGCCAGGGAGTTGGGCTAGAAGACCTCCAAGAGCCCTTTCAGCCCTATGATTCTATGTTCTAATATATGGTCTAAGCCATCTTGCTCCAAGTAACCTTACCCTCCCAAGTTCCTTAGAAGACAGCTGGGTTGTGTCAAGGAAAATCAGAAAACCAAGGCAGTTCAAATGAATATAAAGATTTATTGCAAGCTTAAGCTCTCTACAAGAATCTGAACTACTAATGGTCCAAGCAAATTGGTGGTAAATAAGAGTCAATGGAATTCCACGTGGGCTGGACGTAGCTCTCTTGTGGGTGCAAAGAGACTCAAGACTGATAATGCATTTGACCCCTTCCCTCAGGCTTAGCCTGGTCATCTACAGGTTAATGCTTTTGGAATCAGGACAAATGAATCAAATGGTTCTGCTCTCATGACTGAAGTTCAAAGAAGTGGGACTCTGTCAGTTGGAGCAAGATGCAAGAAAGAACAATTAGTTGCCATTCCTATTTAGAAAAGATAAGATACTCTTGAGCCTGGTGGCTATATGAATAAGCTTATTGTGCTGCAGACAAGACCACCATTGATAAATTTATAAAAAGCAATTGGATGCCTTTCTGGAACCTCCTACAGAGGCTGTTGCTCAATGGGATCCTTCTAATGGCATAACTAAAGGATGGACTCCTAGCATTTCCTCTTGAGATAGCCCAATCCCCAAGAATAAGGAGAAGAACTCTTCCAGCTGAGAAGCTGAAATTCTTCATTTCAAAATGAGTTACTTGGTAGGTCTTCAACTAAGGAGTATCTCTCTGTGCATTTAAATGAAGCAGCATAGCAGTCTGACAGAGGTCTTGGATTCCAATTGTTGGATCCCACTGGGACCATACTTAGATGTGGTTTGATATAGTCTCCTTTCTGGTCTTCTTGTCAGTCACAGGTAATTGAAAGTGAAAATGGCTTGAGCAGAAAATGAAAATGGCTTGAGCAGAAAGTGAAAATGGCTTGAGCAGAATGCTTATTTGGGTTCTCTGATGTGTGTGTTTTGCAATTAACTGGACAATATGCAGAGATTGGAAGAGGTCGCTCTGATTTTGCCATCCTATGTTTTTTTAAAAAAAGTACAAAACAGATGTGGGACAGATGTAGAAGTTTTATTCCTTTCTCTTGGGTTTTGGTATGAATTACTTCAACCATTACAGTGAAAAGCAGCCCTTAGATGGATTTTAAACTTCTCCATGAAGTCCTAGTCAGCATGATCAATCAATTCATCTAGAAGCCTGTTAGACAGGGAGGAGGCGTATGAGAAAGCAACATAAAAAGAAACTCCTATTGTTACTTGATTCCAAGAAGGTGTCAAAGGAATCCTGTTCTTCTTTTAGTGGGCTTCTCAGAGCGTAGAAGATTTTTGCAGGACTCCAGACAATAAGTATTTTGAGATTTCACTTTTTCCTTTTGAAAAAAAAAACCTAAATAAATGTACATTTATGTACAAAAATATGAAAAAAGAGAAAAGAATGGAAAGGAAAAGAAGCAGGAAGAACTAACATTCACAGATAACTTCATAAATGGGGACAAAGAAATTCCCATCCACATTGCAGTTTTTATGTTTGGGAGAATGTGAAACTGGGGAATTTATCCTACAGGATAAACTTCCTTATATAGCCTGTATCTTCACATCCTCAATCCTGTTTGTGATGGCAAATATTGGTTGCCACCACAACTCCCTCCCTCCAAAAAAGTTTCTTATAATTAAGTTTTAAGATATAAACATATTTTAAAATATAAATTTATATTTAAGTTTTATATTTAATGGAGTAAATCTAGTCTGGTGAAAAGAAGGACATGGGGTGACATGATAGCAGTGTTCCAATATTTAAGGGACTCCTCCAAAGACAAGGGGGAAGTCCACCTATTCTCCAAAGCACCTGAAGGCAAGACAAGAAACAATGGATGGAAACTAATCAAGGAAAGAATGGAGAAATTTCCTAACACAGAGAAACAAATTGCCTTCAGAGGTTGTAGGTGCCCCATTACTGGAGGTTTCCAAGAAGAGACTGGACAGCCATTTGTCTGAAATGGTATGGGGTCTCCTGCTCAAGCAGGGGGTTGGACTAGAAGACCTTCAAGGTCCCTTCCAACTCCTTTATTCTATGTTCTATTCTCCAAAATATTGTAAAGCTAGCAAGTAAGATGTTATTTTTCTCTTTGCTGGGCACAACTTTCCCTACTTAATTTAACATTGAAAGAAGTCATAATCTTGTTTGGTTCCTTTTTTTAGATGTTCATGTTATATTTTTCCACATCTATAATGAAAAGAATGTGAGACTGGTTGGGATGGTAGCTTTGTTGAGGTGCCCAAAAGTTGATTTCTGTCTTTGAATAGTGCAGTGTCTCTTCCCTTCATGTCTGCCTGAAGCCCCCACTCCTGAAGATGTCTTCATGCAGCTGGGATAGGAGTGGTTTGGCATGAGCAGAACTGGAGCCACCATAGTGTCTTGGGGAGCTGGTACATCCACTGGAGAGTTGTCCGAAGTTATGTGTAGCCTTCATGTGTAGATGACATAATAAGTGATTGAGTTGGGACATTGTTTTATATCTCAGAAATGAGATTTTAAGAGATCCATAAGGAAGTCCCATGGAACATTGCCCCATTATTAAAGGGCAACACTCAAGTCATGAACTGGCTATTAGAACCAGGACTTCAAATGAATGGGTTTGCTTGATGACCATATGTTTCTTAATGATCACTATGAAAATTATTTCCAATCATTTAGATGCCTTGCCTAATGAGCATAACAACTTATGACTGGATTTCCAGGCCCAATTATGTAAATCGAGGATTTACATTTAACTGACATTTATGTACATATAAAAACTGTTGTGTATTAATATGTTATGTTACTGGTTATGTACCACCTGTAATAGTTATGAGTTAAAACACTTCGGCAGCATTTGACAGCTGTCAAAAGCTGCCGGTAGCCACTGCGCAAGCGCAACCGCTTGACAGCTCCCAGCTGTCAAAGTCGCAGGAAACTGCGCAGGCGCAACACAGCTTGACAGCCGAGGGCTGTCAAAGCTTACCACTGCCGATTGGTCCGCGCGACAAGCGGGAAACCGGCACAACTCTGATTGGTCGCCTGTCGGCCAGCTGGGGGTATAAATAGAGGCGCTGCGAGTCTGTTCCTCGCCCAGTTCCTGACAATAAAAGGTTTTCATTTAGCCAGCTGTCTTGCGTACTTCTTCAGCGGACGAAGTACTGGCAACGAAGGTGGGATATACTGCTTTGCATAGCTGAAGTCACTAGCCGAGGAAAAAAGATTTTTTTTTCTACGGCTTGGAGCTAGTCACAGCTGAAGTCACCGGCGGGAAGTACAACTTCCTCAACACCCGCAAAGCAGTACCCACAACCGTGACAGTATGGCCAACCTCGGCCACATCCGTGAATTCAACATTCGCCACCCTGAGTGCTGGGAGTCGCATTGGGGCCAGGTAGAAGGGTTCCTGCTGGTCAACAAGATCACGGACGACCGGGCCAAGGCAGCGGCACTCCTGTGCCTCAGCGGACCAGTCGTGTACGACGTGGCTGTAGGACTTTTCAGTCCAGAGCCCATCGCCACCATACCGTATGCAGAACTCACGGAAGGACTGAGTAAGCATTTCATGCCGACCAAATCAGAACTATTCTGGCACGTAAACTTCGCGCGGCGCTGTCAACTCCCTGATGAATCAGCCACCGACTTCATAGCGAGAGTCAGTCATGCCGCACGCCGATGCTGGTTCCCGGATCTGGAGGACCGGATCCGCGACCAGGTAGTCATCGGGCTGAAGGACGAGCGCCTACAGAAGAAGCTGATCGCTAAGCCCACCTTGACCTTGGCCGAGGTCTCCATGGAAGTCGTGGCTTATGAAGACAGCCACTGCGAGAAACCCGGACCACTAGACAATGGACCATACGGGTCCGTGCACCAGGAGGACATCGCCCCAGTGACTTCGGAGAGACCGACGTCTCCACCGATATAGATGCCGTCCAACAGAGGTTTGAAAAACTCAAGACCCAACGTGGCAACCGAGGGGGCCCTCCAAACAGCAAAAGCACCAATCAGCAAGGCATCCGAGCCAAAAGCACCAGCTGCGGTGGAAACCACCCAAGACCGTCCTGCTGTTTCCGCAGTGCCAAATGCCACAGCTGTGGCAAAACCAGACACCTCAGAGCCGTATGCCGTAGCCAGAACCGGGAGAACCTGCACAAATTGGAGGTGACATCCACAAGTACGAGTCCGACCACGTCCAACGGGAAAAAGCCCCCTAGGTCCCTAGTACTAGCAGTAGGTAGGAATAAGGGGGCGGGAGCGGTCCATCTTGTATTAAAGCCTAAGGTTAAAATCAATGTCCTGCTACACGGGGTTCCCTGTGAAATGGAAGTTGATTCAGGATCCTCGGTCTCCCTCATTTCATGGAAGACCTATAAAAGCATTTGCAGCCGCAGCAGGCAGCAAATTTCCCTACAACCCACCAGCATACACCTTGCTGACTTCCAAAAAACCCCGATCCTATTTAAAGGAAAAGCCAAGATTCTGGTGGAATTTAGGCAGTTTAGGGGACTCCTAACGATTCTAGTAACGCAGGGAAACTGAACCAGTCTGCTAGGCCTTGACTGGTTCGAAGCATTAGGAATCGCTTTAACGGGAATTAACACAACTCAGTCCACAAGCCTTGAAGCTGTCTGCCAGCAGTTCGCAGACGTTTTCGATGGCTCGTTAGGTAAATATACAGGCCCCCCAGTAGCACTAAAATTAAACCCCGAAATTTTACCAATAAGAATAAAAGCTAGGAGAGTTCCGTTCACGCTCAAAAACAAAATTGAGAACGAACTGGACCAACTCATTAATCTAGGAGTTTTAGAACCGGTCGAAGGGGGCGAATGGGAAACACCAATTGTGACCCCAATTAAATCTAACAGCCAAATAAGAATTTGCGCCGACTATAAGGCCACCCTAAACCGAGTGTTGAATTCACACGCTTACCCCGTCCCAGCAGTGAAAGACGTCCTCGCAGCCATCAGGTCAGGCGCCATTTTTGCGAAATTGGACTTGGCGCAGGCGTATTTGCAACTACCTGTCACCCAGGGAACTGCAAATGCACAGACCATCGTCACGCACCGCGGAGCTTTCAAAGTAAATCGTTTACAATTTGGCATATCCGCAGCCCTGGGAATTTTCCAGGAAATTATGGAAAAAACCTTTAAGGGAATTCCTGGGGTCTGCCCTTACTTCGACGATGTACTTATTGCAGGCGAATCAGAAGGGGATTTGGCAAACAAATTACGGGAAGTTCTAAGCAGGTTCAGGGCAGCTGGACTTAAATTAAAAAGAGATAAATGCTCTATTGGGGTACCATCAACAGAGTTTTTGGGATACTAAATTGACTCGCGGGGAATTCACCCCACTGACTCAAAAATCAAAGCCATCAAAACTGCACCCACTCCTAAAAACAAACAAGAGCTACAAGCCTTCCTGGGGCTACTAAATTTTTATCATTCCTTCTTGCCCCACAAGGCAGCCATCGCTGAACCCCTGCACAGAGTACTAGACAAGGGTACCCCATGGTCCTGGTCTCCTCAGCATGACACCAGTTTCCAGCTCCTTAAGAACTTGCTCTCCAGTAATTCCACTGTAACACTTTACAAAGAGGAAATGCCCCTATGTTTAGCATGCGATAATAATAATAATAATAATAATAATAATAATAATAATAATAATAATAAGAAGAAGAAGAAGAAGAAGAAGAAGAAGAAGAAGAAGAAGAAGAAGAAGAAGAAGAAGAAGAAGAAGAAGAAGAAGAAGAAGAAGAAGAAGAAGAAGAAGAAGAAGAAGAAGAAGTTGGAAGGTACCTTGAAGGTCATCTACTCCAACCCCCTACTCAGGCAGGAAACCCTATACCATTTCAGGCAAATGGCTGTCCAGTCTCTTCTTAAAAACTTCCAGTGTTGGAGCATTCACCACTTCTGGAAGCAGGTTGTTCCACTGGTTAATTGTTCTAACTGTCAGGAAGTTTCTCCTTAGTTCTAGGTTGCTTCTCTCCTTGACTAGTTTCCATCCATTGCTTCTTGTCCTGCTTTCAGGTGCTTTGGAGAATAGCTTGACTCCCTCTTCTTTGGGGCAGCCCCTGAGATATTGGAACACTGCTATCATGTCACCCCTCGCCCTTCTCTTCATTAAACTACACATATTCCGGCAACCATTCCCTATATGTTTTAGCCTCCAGTCCCCCAATCATCTTTGTTGCTCTTCTCTGTACCCTTTCTAGAGTCTCAACATCTTTTTTACATCGTGGTGACCAAAACTGGATGCAGTATTCCAGGTGTGGCCTTACCAAAGCATTGTAAAGTGGTATTAGTACTTCACTTGATGTTGATTCTATCCCTCTGTTAATGCAGCCTAGCACTGTGTTGGCTTTTTTGGCAGCTGCAGCACACTGCTGGCTCATATTGAAGTTATTGTCTACTAGGACTCCAAGATCCCTCTCACAGTTACTACTATTGAGCAAGGTACCACCTATACTATACCTGTGCATTTGATTTTTCCTGCCTAAATGTAGAACCTTACTTTTTTCACCATTGAATTTCATTTTGTTAGATAGCGCCCAGTGTTCGAGTCTGTCCAGATCCTCCTGTATTTTAAGCCTATCTTCTGGAGTATTGGCTATTCCTGCCAGCTTGGTGTCGTCTGCAAATTTGATGAGTTCCCCATCTATCCCCTCATCCAAATCGTTAATGAAGATATTGAAGAGCACTGGGCCCAGAACAGAGCCCTGGGGCACTCCACTACACACTTCTTTCCATGTAGATTCAGTTCCATTGAGGACCACATGCTGAGTATGGTCTGTCAGACAGCTACGAATCCATCTGGTGGTGATGCTATCTAACCCACATTTTTCTATCTTATCAAGTAGTAGGCTGTGATCTACTTTATCAAATGCCTTACTGAAGTCCAAGTAAATTATATCTACAGCATTCCTCTGGTCCACTAATTTTGTCACTTGGTCAAAGAATGTAATAAGATTTGTCTGGCATGAACTGTTTTTGATAAACCCATGTTGACTTTTAGTGATGACTTTCTTTGCATCAAGGTGTTCGCTGATATGTTGTTTGATTATCTTTTCCAGAATCTTCCCAGGTATTGAGGTCAGGCTGATAGGTCTGTAGTTTCCTGGATCTATTTTTTTCCCTTTTTTGAAGATGGTAACTACATCAGCTCTCTTCCAGTCCTCTGGTAGTTTCCCAGTGCTCCAGGATCTTTGAAAAATATAGTTCAGTGGTTCTCAGATCACGTCTGCGAGTTCCTTGAGAACTTTGGGGTGTAATCCATCTGGTCCTGGTGATTTGAACTCATCTAGGCTGGACAGGTGTTCACTTACCATTTTTTGCCTATCTTAACTTGCGTTTCTATTCTCTTTTTATGGCACTGGTTTTGGTAGGTTGGACTGTTTTTTCCCTTTGTGTAAAGACAGATGCAAAAAACAAGTTAAATAGTTCTGCTTTCTCCCTATTGCTTGTCACCTTCTTGCCACTTTCCCCCAAAATGGACCAATCATTTCCTTAACTTTTTTCTTGTTTTTTTATATGTTGAAAGAAGCATTTTTGGTTATTTTTGACTTTGGTCACAAGCCTTAGTTCATTTTGAGCCTTAGCTTCCCTCACTTCGTCTTTGTAGGCACGGGCTATTTGCTGATATTCTGCCTTAGTTATGTGCCCCTCTTTCCAATTCTTATACTTGTCCTTTTTATCTTTCAATTTATCAGAGCATTCTTTATGCAGCCATGCTGGTTTCTTTTGAGAGCTGTTATTTTTCTTCTTTGTTGGTATTGTACTAGACTGGGCCTTTGTTATCTCACTTTTCAAAATTTCCCAAGCTTCTTGAGTTGTTTTCCCCTTTAGGATTCTCATCCATAGAATTCTTCCCACGGTCTCTCTAAGTTTATTGAAATTAGCTCTTTTAAAGTCCAAGACTCTAGTTTGACTGTGTTCTATTGCTTGTGCTTCCAGAATGTTGAATTCCAATATTGCATGATCACTTCCCCCCAAGGTTCCTGTGGCTTTGACATTTTCTATCATTTCATCTCTGTTTGTGAGAATTAAATCCAATATGGCTAATCCCCTAGTTCCCTTCTCTACTTTTTGGGAGAGAAAGTTGTCTGCTAGGTTTGTCAGGAATCTGTTTGCTCTTCCACTTGGTGCAGAGTTTGTCTCCCAGTTGATATCAGGGTAATTAAAGTCCCCCATTACTATTGTGATGTACTTCTTACATACCTTAGTTAGCTGACTAGCAAAAAGTTCATCTGTTTCCTCTGCTTGGTTGGGTGGCCTATAGTATACACTTATGGCAATGTTATTTTTTCCCCTTTTATATTGACCCAAATGCATTCAAGTTTACAGTTTTCGTCATTGTTGTGCTCTATTTCTTCTTCTTCTTCTTCTTCTTCTTCTTCTTCTTCTTCTTCTTCTTCTTCTTCTTCTTCTTCTTCTTCTTCTTCTTCTTCTTCTTCTTCTTCTTCCCCTCCCCTTCCTCTTCCTTTTCTTCCTCCCCTTCCTCTTCTTTTTCCTCCCCTACTTCCTCTTCTTCCTCCTCCTCCTCCTCCTCCTCTCCCTCCCCCATATATACTACATTGTATTTTCCTCACATTTCCTAGCCACAATTTCCTTTTTTTCTGATCATCAGTAAACAATCCTAGCCAATCAGGGATCACATGATGCTCCTGATACTGCCATAACATATGCTGATATCCCCAAGGATAAACAAAACTAATTTATAATGAAGGCTACCCTTACAGTTCAAGATTAACCGTGCAATCAGATATTCAAATCTATTTGCTATAGGGCAAGGAGAAAAGCCAGACTTACAGATCACCCCAGTTGGACAGATGACCTTATGTGGTGCCAGCAGTTGCCAGCTTTGTTATCAGAAGAATTCCTTCCATGGCCCTAGTGCAAGGAACTACCCAGCTCTGCCTTGAAATCCTGTGCAAACTTTCCTTTTTTCCTTCCAGTTTAAAAGGTTTTAAAGCAGACTCAGGATGACTTCAGACTTTCTGCTTGCTTCCTGAAACACCTACAGGGCTCATTAATTTAATTATGGCTGTTTTATCTTTTTAATTAATTTAATTTAATTTTAATTTATTAATATTTCTATACCGCCCTTCTCCCGGAGGACTCAGGGCGGTGTACAGGGCAAGAATAAAACACAGAAATTTACAAAAACTAAAAGATAATTAAATGCATGCCCGATTAAAATACAATTGATACATAGTAAAAACCCCAATAAAAATGATAAAAACCCCACCAATCCCCCCTCAGGCCAGGCCGGCTTGCTCGAACAAGTATGTTTTCAGATCGCGGCGAAAGGAGCGCAGATCGGGCGCCGTCCGGAGCTCAACCGGTAACTGGTTCCATAGCTCCGGGGCGCCCACAGAGAAGGATCTCCCCCTGGGGGCCACCAGTCGGCATTCTCTGACCGGTGGCACCCTGAGGAGGCCCTCTCTGTGGGAACGCACAGGGCGCAGGGAGCTTGATGCCGGCAGCAGATGTTCCCTGAGGTACTCCGGCCCCATGCCATGGAGGGCTTTGAACACCATTACTAGCACCTTGAATCTCACCCGGAAGACAACTGGCAACCAATGCAGCTCACGGAGCAGAGGTGTCGCATGGGAGTATCGGGAGACTCCCAACACAACCCTCGCGGCTGCATTCTGTACCAGTTGGAGCCTCCGGGTGGTCCTCAAGGGAAGCCCCATGTAGAGAGCGTTGCAGTAGTCTAGACGAGAGGTCACGAGCGCGTGAGTGACCGTGCATAAATCATCCCGGCTTAGATAGGGCCGCAACTGGCGCACCAGGCGAACCTGGGCGAAAGCCCCCCTAGTCACAGCCACCATGTGATCTTCCAAGGTAAGCCGCGAATCTAGGAGGACTCCCAAGTTGCGAGCCCTATCTACGGGGGGTAATAATTCACCCCCCATAGAAAGAGATGGGATATCCGAATAGACCCGGGATGAAGGTATGCAAAGCCACTCGGTCTTGTCGGGGTTGAGTTGAAGTCTGTTCCTCCCCATCCAGACCCGAACCGCCTCCAGGCAACGGGACATCACGTTGAGGGCATCACTGGGGTGGTTTGGGGTAGAAAGAAAAAGCTGGGTATCATCAGCGTACTGATGATACCCAACTCCAAAGCCACGAATGATCTCACCCAGCGGTTTCATATAGATGTTGAACAGGAGAGGCGAGAGGACCGACCCCTGAGGAACTCCACAAACGAGAGACCTCGCGGTCGACCTCTGCCCTCCTGTCAACACCGACTGCGAGCGTCCCTGGAGATAGGAGGAGAACCACTGTAAAACCGTGCCTCCCACTCCCAATCCCCTGAGACGCCGCAGCAGGATACCATGGTCGATGGTATCGAAAGCCGCTGAGAGGTCTAATAGGACTAGAACAGAGGAATGACCCCTGTCCCGAGCCCTCCAGAGATCATTCACCAGCGCGACCAATGCCGTCTCCGTGCTGTGCCCGGGCCTGAAACCCGATTGGTACGGGTCTAGATAATCCGCTTCATCCAGGACCAAAGGGAGCTGATGCGCCACCACACTCTCAACAACCTTCGCAAGAAAGCGAAGGTTGGAGACCGGACGAAAGTTGTTCAATACAGCTGGGTCCAAGGCAGGCTTCTTGAGGAGGGGCCTCACCACCGCCTCTTTCAAGACGGCAGGGAAGCTGCCCTCACTCAAAGAAGCTGATATAACTGCCTGGAACCAGCTGCGTGTCCTCTCCCGGGCTGCATAAACCAGCCAGGAAGGGCACGGGTCCAATAAACATGTGGTGGAGCTCAGTCTCCCCATAATCCTGTCCACTTCCTCCGGAGTTACAGAATCAAACTCCTCCCAAGTGATATCGACAAGACCACCCGCGTCCTGATCGCCAGACTCTGCCCAGTCAGAGTCCAGACCGGTCCGAATCCGAGTGATTTTGTCCGACAGATAATTGTTAAACTCCTCGGCACGACCCTGCAAGGGTTCCTCCCTCACCTCCTGATTAAGGAGGGAGCGAGTCACCCTAAACAGAGCGGCCGGGCGATTATCTGCGGACGCGATAAGGGTAGCGAAGTGATTAGACCTCGCCACCCTCATCGCAGCGAGATAAGACCTAATATGGGTTCTTAGTCGCAATCGGTCGGATTCGGATCGGCTGGACCTCCAACCGCTCTCTAGGCCCCGTCTCCGGCGCTTCATCTCCCGGAGCTCCGCGGAAAACCATGGAGCTCGACGGGATCTGCATCGGGTCAGGGGCCGCAAGGGTACAACTCGGTCAAGAGCCTCAGTGGCTGCCCTTTCCCAAGCTTCCACTAAGGCATCTGCCGAGCTGTGAGTGGGGGAGGCAGGTGGGGACCCCAGCGCTGCCTGGAATCTCGCGGAATACATTAAGCGTCTGGGGCGGTACCATCTAACTGGTTCCACACACCCACGGCGGGGGGTGGCAAAACGGAAGACCAGCCGCAGGAGATGATGATCGGTCCATGACAGGGGCATAATAATTGGAGAGCCCCCACCAAGGTCATCTAACCACCGACCAGATAAGAAAACTAGGTCAAGGGTGTGGCCTCCCTCATGAGTCGGTCCTGAAATTACTTGCGTCAGGTCCATGGCCGTCATGGAAGCCATGAACTCCCGAGCCAACTCAGATGATCCTCCCAGAGATGGTAGATTGAAGTCCCCC
The DNA here is from genome assembly GCF_964194415.1 of Vipera berus. Taxonomy (NCBI): domain Eukaryota; kingdom Metazoa; phylum Chordata; class Lepidosauria; order Squamata; family Viperidae; genus Vipera; species Vipera berus. The sequence continues at coordinate 13,593,462 of NC_138216.1, forward strand.
AAAACTATAAGTTTCGGGAACTCAGCCACCAACCCAGAGAGGACATCGAGAAGCTCAGGCAGGGCTGCTGCTGCGTGACTAGGCGAAAGGTACACCAGCAGCAAGCCCAACTGCGCACCAGGGCCGCATCTCAAGAAGAGAGACTCACACCCGACTATCTGCGGAACGGTGGCCTCCCGCGGAGCTAAGGTCTCCCTCATAACAACAGCCACTCCCCCACCCCTACCCTGAGCCCGAGGCCGGTGTAGCACCCGGAAACCTGGTGGGCAAAGATCAGCCAGAGGAATACCGCCCTCTGGGCCCAACCAAGTCTCCGTGATGCAAGCCAGGTCCGCCTGCTCACCCTCAACCAAGTCACGGACGAGAGGAGCTTTATTAACGACAGACCTGGCATTCAGGTACACCAGCCGGAGCTCAGGCGGCTGCACATCCTCACTCCCTTTTCCCCCCTTTCATTCTTTCTTCCTTTCTTCCCTTAGAGCTGATTTCATACCAAATGCAGAACGATGCCAGCCATAAACTATTGTTTCATTATTAATGGGATTTGTAATTGTTAGTATGAAGCTCTTTTTCTTCTACCTCCAGCAGGCAAGGAAGTTACCCAGGCTGCATAGAAATTGAGAAGGCACCCAGAAAGGAATAAAAAAGAAAGTAATTCAACCAAACTAACTATAGAATTCCCACCTCACTGTTTTTGAACAGTGCTAGATTATTTACAATCTCTTGCAAATGAAGGTCCACACATTTTTTTTCCAGGCCAAGGAACAGACTTACAATGCTTGGGGCTACTCTTTCCCCAAAATTTTGCAAAGGGCCAAGTCAAAACTAGAGGTAGCTACCATGGAGTAGTGAGCATGGCCTGGGGAAGACTAGAGCAATAAAATAAAGAAAAATAAAAGTATGAAATAAAGTGAAACACCAGGAGGCAAATCAAGAGAAGAAAAGGAACAGTAGACTGTAATTGTCATGGGTCTTAAACCTACTTAAACCTTGATATAATGATGAACTTCTAAAGACTGATTTTTGAATGTACAACCATGATGGCTGTTAAGAAGAAAAAGAAACTAAGGTTAGTCAAGGTGCAGGTTTGAAGAAAGCAATGTGTTCTCATGTGTTGCTCAGTTCCTGCATATAGCACCTTCCAGGAGATTGAGTGGTTGGCTGCCACTTTAACATCCCACAATGTCCTAGATTAGTATTTCTTTGGGGACATTGTAGAAAATGAACACAACCAATTGCCCCTGGCACAACCAGGCTGAAGTGGTCCCTGTGCTCCTGCCGGTCCTTTGGGCCTCATTAAACATCTCAGAGTATGTAAAACGTATACAGACCTTGGCAAAACAACAACAACATAAAGACATACTATAGAAACTTCAATACAGGTAATTCTCAATTTATGATAACAATTTAGAGCAGCTGGGAAGATCGCATATGATGATCACATGATCACAGGTCACTGCAACCATCAGAAATACATGCCAATTGCCAGGCACACAAATTTTGATCATGTGACCATGGAAATTCTGTGACAATCATAAATACAGTATGAGGACTGATTGTAAGTGACTTTTTTCAGTGCCAGTATGATGGTCAAACCCAAATCTCACCCCCCTTGGATTCTGCCATTCCCAAGGAGGAAAGGGAATAAACATGGGAGTTTATTGCCTCCATTTCCTCTCCTTAGATGTAACTTTTTGTTTATCTAGCCTGCCTGTTACCCATCACAATAAGATCGATGAGAAGCATTCTCTCTGTCTGATCTTACCAGCAACTAAGAAAGGGGTTGGGGCGTTTGTTTCTCGAGATGGAATGTGAAGGGGAGGGAGTGATTGTGCTATGAATGGACTGATGGTTCTCCCTTTCCCACAAGGGGCTTGCCACCTGAAACTTGACTGATCCGGAACTGACCAAATGAACTGAGTGGTGGGGTTTTGCTTGGGGACACTTTAAAAATATCGATCTGTGAGGGGATTTTTCAGATCCTGTCTATTATATCCTCTGTCATCTATGTCTTAGTAAAAGTTCCTGCTTGGATAATCTTGTCTCCAAGAGTCTTTCTTTCTTAAGATGTGGATTGGAGTGGGTTCTGATACCTGCTCAGAGAATGAAATATTTGGGGGAATATTTAAAAAAAGATGGGATAGAATATTTCCCCTAAAGGAGAAATGAAAAAAAACAAAACAAATCTTAACAAAGACAGAAAACAACCCCCCCCCCCAGTCTTTCTGCCTCAAGCAGAGGCTAATCTTTAGAAATGCAGATTTGGTAATTCGTTCAGAAAGACTGGGGCACACTATTCAAAGCAAAATGCCTTCAGCCCCCACAACTGATGGGATTAAGAATTTATATTCCCCCACCCAGCTCCAAGGACAGGATAGGACCTCCCAGCCACAATTAGAGTCAGGCAACAATAATTAGAATACCAAAAGAGCACACTCAAGCACAGGTCAAAGTACATTGCACAGGAACAGGCACCTCAAATAGAAAGCCCAAAAAAATTATAAAAACCCACCCACTCTCAACTCCATTTTATCAGCTGTCCCAGAATTGCATGCTGTTGCTGGTTCTGCATTGAATCTTCTTTCCTAAGCAGCTAGCCCAGTGGTGGGATTCAAATATGTGAACAACCGGTTCTCTGTGTGTATGCCACTTCTGGAAGTCCATTCTGGGCCTGGGCAACAAAAAATTAGCTACCAGTTCTGCTGAAGTGGTGCGAACTGGCTGAATCCCGCTACTGAGCTAGCCTCCCTTTTATTTCCTGCGTCTTAGCCTACATTTTATTTACTCCCAACTTGGAAATGGACCTGATTTTTCTTTGAACAGTCACTAAACAAATGGCTGTGAGTTTATTTATTTATTTATTTATTTATTTATTCGGTTTATAAGGACCATCTGTATATATTGCCTTACCTAGCTTCATATTTAGCTGAAGGCATTCATCGTAAGTGCAAGAAAAGGTTGTATGTCAGTATCATTGTAATTTTGCCCAGTCACAAAATGAATGTGTCAACATCCATTAAATTAAAGACCAGGTTCATTCAATATATGAAATTCATACTGTTTATTGAATACACAGCATGGTAATTGGCATGCCCAAGATGGCGGATGTGCTCGGCTAAGCTCCGTGCGGAGCTCCAGCAATTCGGCGATCCTTGGAAGCCTCACAGGAATATTCTTTCTGTGAAGGATTTGGGATGGGGACGAGGATGAGGTGAGCTTCTGTGGCTGTTGGCAACGCCCGTACTGTTACCTTTTGGCTCCGTGAGCCCTGGACTCTCCGACCTCTCCGAGGTCTTTCAGCTGAGCCCGGAGGAGTTTTTGGAGGCCCTGGAGGACGCAGAAGAGCTGAGCAGAGCCCCGTGCTGTGCGGCGCCGACCAGCTGTTTGTCGGTGCTGCAGGGGCTCGGCGAACTCCAACGGAGGCTGCTGGAATGCCTAAAAGACCCAGATGAATTTGGCGGAGCTCTGCTTTACGCGGCGCCGACCAGCTGACTGTCGGTGCTGTGGGAGTCTTGAGAGCTTGGCGAAGAACCCATTGGAGCTGGGCAGAAATCTCGGAGGCCTGCGTTCCGCCGACCAGCTGACTGTCGGCGCCGTTATGGTGTTGCGGGGGCCTGATGGAGTCTGTGGAGCCTGGTGGCGTCTCCGGAACCTCAACATTGGAGAGCTTGGCAGTGTTTCGGAGAGCCTTTCAGCTGCTTGGGGGAGCCGCGTGCTGACTGATTGATGGTTGACACTATGAATCGCGGCTTGGAGCAGCGTTGGCGTTGAAGTGCTGGAGTGGTGGAGATGTCTTCTGGTTGGTGTCTGAGATGGCTGGCGGTGAGGGGAGTTGGAGTACCGCGGCCTCTCTGGTATGGTGACCTGGCCTGGTGGTGGAATGCGGACGCTGATGCCTCAGACGTTTGTGAGGCACAACCTAACTTCTGCGCCGCCAGAAATTGACTAGACCATGTTTTGTGGTTCTGTTGAATTACCATGGTCTTGGTTTCCCTTCTTGGCTGGCTATCATCTGGTCCTTTCTACAATATGAAAACGAACTGTGTAACCAGAGCTCTCCTACCATTCTGTGACTCTACAGGCTTTTTAGCCTTGATTTATCTCACTGACTCTTTTGCTCTAACTCCCCCCTCTTTTCTCCTCTCCCCTATGGTTTTGGAAGGCCCGGGTTATAACCACTGTGGGAGAGTGGTTGAGACTTTACATCTGCTACCTCCTAGAGGTGAGAGCTCTAGGCGGTATTGCCTTCCCCGGTTGTATGTTCCAGGCTGCTCCCTGGTTCTGACCGTCGTGAGAGGGCAGGAATCGATCTGGCCCGGGGTTCCCCAGCTCTAATGGCAGTGGAGCTGGGTTTACATTCTGGACATTCTCCTTTTATTTTGAGATCCTCCCATTTCGATCTGGGTCTGCCTTTTTGCCGTATTTGTCTAACAACCACCATGCGTCTGACTTATCCGAGCACGGTTTTGTTCACCCTCAGGGGGCCCCCCCATCCTGGGAGCGACCCGCCTCACTCTTCACACTTCCTCTTGATGAAGGGCCCAATTTCTGGGACCCTGAGAGATGGTTGGGCAGGGGCAGGGGCCTCCAATATAAATTTAATAAGAGGCCCCTGATTACCTTTTTAGTTAATTTTTTTGTGGGGTTAGGGAGGGGGGAGGGTTGTGGTTGGTTGGAAATGGGGGGTAATCCACCAACCGTTGGTTAGGCCAGGCCTGGGATAGATCGCGGGGGGGAGGATCTGGGGTCTGCTGCCCCCGGAGCTTGGGAGCGGGTCGTGGGACTTCCTATTCCCACGACATTAGGGAATGGCAGCAGGTGTATGAACAGAGGTCCGTATCGATGTCCGGGAGGGCATCCCCGCTATTTACAAGCGGTGAGGCGCTCCGACCCTCTGTCTTCACCCCAAGGCTCCGGTAGCGAGGATGTGCAGCCACCTGAGCTCCGGCTAGTGTACCTGAACGCCAGGTCCATCGTTAATAAGGCTCCTCTCGTCCGGGATCTGGTCGAGGGTGAGCATGCGGACCTGGCTTGCATCACGGAGACCTGGTTGGGCCCAGAGGGTGGTATCCCCCTGGTTGATCTTTGCCCACCAGGCTTCCGGGTGCTATACCGGCCTCGGACTCAGGGTAGGGCTGGGGGAGTGGCTGTGGTTATGAGGGAGACCTTATGTCCGCAGGAGGCCACCGTTCTCCAGATAGTCGGATGTGAATCTCTCTTACTGAGGTGTGGTCCTAGGGCGCAGTTGGGCTTGCTGCTGGTGTACCTTTCGCCTAGTCGCACAGCAGCAGCCCTGCCTGAGCTTCTCGATATCCTCTCGGGGCTGGTGATTGAGTTCCCCAAACTCATGGTTTTGGGTGACTTCAATCTACCATCCCTGGGAGGAGCATCTGAGTTAGCTCGGGAGTTCATGGCTTCCATGACGGCCATGGACCTGACGCAAGTAATTCATGGACCAACTCATATGGGAGGTCACACCCTGGATTTGGTTTTTCTATCTAGACGGTGGTTAGATGATCTTGGTGGGGGCTCTCCAATTGTTATGCCCCTGTCATGGACCGATCATCATCTCCTGCGGCTGGTCTTCCGTTTTGCCACTCCCCACCGTGGGTGTGTTGAGCCAACCAGATGGTTCCACCCCAGGCGCTTAATGGACCCTGAGAGGTTCCAGGCAGTGCTGGGGTCCCCACCTGCCTCCTCTGCTCACAGCTTGGCAGATGCCTTAGTGGAAGCCTGGGAAAGGATGGCCACGGAGGCACTTGACCGAGTTGCACCCTTGCGGCCCCTGACCCGGTGCAGATCCCAGTGGGCTCCATGGTTCTCCGCAGAGCTCCGGGAGATGAAGCGTCGGAGACGGGGCCTAGAGAGCGGTTGGAGGTCCAGCTGGTCTGAATCTGACCGATTGCGACTAAGAACCCATATGAGGTCTTATCTCGCAGCGATAAGGGTGGCGAGGTCTAATTACTTCGCTACCCTTATCACGTCCGCAGATAATCGCCCGTCCGCCCTGTTTAGGGTGACCCGCTCCCTCCTTAATCAGGAGGTGAGTGAGGAACCCTTGCAGGGGCACGCCGAGGAGTTTAGTCAACATCTGTCGGACAAAATCGCTCGGATTCGGACCGGTTTGGACTCTGACTGGGCAGAGTCGGACGATCAGGACACGGGTGGTCTTGTCAATGTTATCTGGGAGGAGTTCGATCCTGTAACTCCGGAGGAAGTGGACAGGATTATGGGGAGGCTGAGCTCCACCACATGTTTATTGGACCCGTGCCCTTCCTGGCTGGTTTATGCAGTCCGGGAGGGGACACGAGGCTGGTTCCAGGCGGTTATATCGGCCTCTTTGAGTGAGGGTAGTTTCTCCGCCGCCTTGAAAGAGGCGGTGGTGAGACCTCTCCTCAAGAAGCCTGCCTTGGACGCAGCTGTGTTAAATAACCTTCGTCCGGTCTCCAACCTTCGCTTTCTTGCGAAGGTTGTTGAGAGTGTGGTGGAGCATCAGCTCCCTCTGGTTCTGGATGAAGCGGATTATCTAGACCCATACCAATCGAGCTTCAGGCCTGGGTACAGCACGGAGGCAGCATTGGTCGCTCTGGTGAATGATCTCTGGAGGGCTCGGGACAGGGGATATTCCTCTGTCCTAGTCCTATTAGACCTCTCAGCGGCTTTCGATACCATCGACCATGGTATCCTGCTGCGGCGTCTCAGGGGATTGGGAGTGGGAGGCAGGGTCCTTCAGTGGTTCTCCTCCTATCTCCTGGGATGCTCACAGTCGGTGTTGGCAGGGGGGCAGAGGTCGACCGTGAGGCCTCTCGTTTGTGGAGTCCCTCAGGGGTCGGTCCTCTCGCCTCTCCTGTTCAACATCTACATGAAACCGCTGGGTGAGATCATTCATGGTTTTGGAGTTGGGTATCATCAGTATGCTGATGATACCCAGCTTTTCATTTCGACCCCAAACCACCCCAGTGATGCCCTCGACATGATGTCCCGCTGCCTGGAGGCAGTTCGAGTCTGGATGGGGAGGAACAGGCTTCGACTCAACCCTGACAGGACTGAGTGGCTGTGCGTACCGGCATCTCGGGATATTCAGGATATCCCATCTCTCTCTATGGGGGGTGAGTTATTACCCCCCGTAGATAGGGCTCGCAACTTGGGAGTCCTCCTAGATTCACAGCTTTCTTTAGAAGACCATATAGTAGCTGTGACTAGGGGGGCCTTTGCCCAGGTTCGCCTGGTGCGCCAGTTGCGGCCCTATCTAGACCGGGATGCCTTACGTACGGTCACTCACGCGCTCGTGACCTCTCGTCTGGACTACTGCAACGCTCTCTACATGGGGCTACCCTTGAAGACCACTCGGAGGCTTCAACTGGTACAGAATGCAGCCGCGAGAGTTGTGTTGGGAGTTTCCCGATGCTCCCATGTTACACCTCTGCTCTGCGAGCTGCATTGGCTTCCAGTTGTCTTCTGGGTGAGATTCAAGGTGTTGGTAATGACCTACAAAGCCCTACATGGCATGGGTCTGGAATACCTTGGGGAGCACCTGCGGCTGGCCTCAACTTCCCTCCGCCCAGTACGCTGCCACAGAGAGGGCCTCCTCAGGGTGCCACTGGTCAAAGAATGCCGACTGGTGACCCCCAGGGGGAGGGCGTTCTCTGTGGGCGCGCCGGATTTATGGAACCATCTTCCGGTCGAGCTCCGGACAGCGCCTGACCTCCGCTCCTTCCGGCACGATCTAAAAACTTACCTTTTCGAACAAGCTGGCCTGGCCTGATGGGATGGGGTTGGGTTTTATTAATATGTTTTAATCTGCTTTTAATGTGTTTTAACTTATTTGTGGGCACCTTGTTTAATCTTTTTTTAATTTTTGTATTCTGTCTTTTAATATGTATTGCCCTGTTCACCGCCCTGAGTCCTTCGGGAAAAGGGTGGTATACAAATTAAATTAATAAATAAATAAATAATAATGTTGAAGCAAAACTAACTCTCAGGTTCCCAGACACCAAGTCATAGAATTAAACAATAATCTCTCCGGCCAAACCCCCACCCTCTCACATAGTCCTTGTAAACAATTTCACTTTGTTATGGGAACCTTCTGCTTCTCCTCCACACCTCCTGCAGTGTCCTTGGAAATGTTTCATGCTCTCATGGTCTTCAGTGGAATCATAGAGATTTTATTTCTCCACCTAAACACTTCTAAAGCAACGCCTCTACCCCCCCCCCCAACTCTAATGGCAAGTCAAAACAAAAGGCATGTAGCTGCCAAAGTTGCATTCTTGACAGAATGATTGTAAGTTGAAGACTACCTCTAGATCCACAGATGCCAGGCTCAAAAAGATTTCAGAACATGAATGGTTTCCACTACAGCCCTCATGGTATTTGGTTGAAACTTCTGCTACTGATGTTGCTTTGTGCTCAACACATCTGTCTTGAAATTTCCCTTGAAATAGAATGTGAAAGTCTATTTATTCAAAGTGACCATGGAAATCTGGAGGGAAAGACTCTAATGTAAATTAAAGGGTTTGGCTGAGTGATGACATACCTCCAGCATCTTACTTAGGTAGACCTGGATTAGGGAATAAATTGGGGAAATTGTAGCTGTGCCCCCATTACAGTGTAAAAGGGATCAGAATTTTATATTGTTTCTAATTATGATATTGTGTTTTTAATCAATGGTATGGATTTTATTACACGTTTCTGTTTTAGGGAGCTGCCTGGAGCTTTTTTGAATTACGTGTTTAGCAGCATACTGATTCATCCTGATTGGATTTGAATTTTTAAATCAGTTCAAAAGGTCAAGCTGGCTCAATGCAACTTCCCAATTCAGTTCAAAGAATTTATCTGACAGGTTTTGGACTTTACAATTGATTTGAAAAGAAAGCTTTTGTGGATGTACAAAAAACTGTCATATTTAATTTAGGTCTTTCTGAATCTGTCTAGCGTTATCCAAGTCAATGTTTCAAATCATGGCAGAGAGTTGGTGTGGAAATTTGATGGAACCCCCTTCAAACTGAATCCCCAAAATATCTCGACCCTCAAAAAATTGCTATAAAAATTAAATTTTATTCAAATCCCATCTTAAGATCTGTAAAGTTATGGTGCACATCCTAGAATGTTGAAACACTCATTATTGGTTTAAAAAGTACTTTTCCATTTATTTCAGGCAAACAACAATATCCAATAGAAAAAAGACTCTTCTGATCTGAAGATTGCTCTCTTTTCTAGGTAGGGTTTTTTATCTCCAAATTCTAAACAAAAATAAATTAAAATAAAATAGAAATGGGGAACAGGGTCATTAAAAAATAAATGAGAAGACAAAGCATCTTGGGAAAACATTAAGAAAACATTAAAAAATAATAATATGAGGAATGATAATAAGAATAAAATAACTGAGCTGTATGTTCCCTTTACATAATATTGGCAAAGATGGATGGCATCTCAATAAAATAGTTGTTTTCAACAGCTTATCATAATGAAAAATATTACAGCATTGGACATCACGGTAAGAATAATTTCCATTTTCTCTATAAATGTTCGGCGATGAATAAACTATTTAATCATATCCTGATAAAGCCAAAAGAAGCTCCTGTTACCCTCCCCCCATCAAATTGCTGTTTGTCACTTGCCACTTTCAATGCTCTTTCCTAATTTTTCATCATTTACATGAAGAAGAAATTATGGCTGGACGCCATTGAGGTTTTTATTAATATCTTTTACATGTTGGCTTTCTGTCAAATGCTTTCTCATCATCACATGAGAGGAGATATCCAGATGCAGAAAAATTATGTTCCCAATTGCACTAATTATATTTCACAAAGGCAGGGAGAGGTGTTTTGAGGTAACTGGTTACAAACCAAAGGTGCTTTTTTCAAAAGGCAACTGGACATTCTTGGTTTTTGCTTGAAGATGTTTTACTTCTCATCCAAGAAGCTCCTTCAGTTCTGAAGTCCAGTTGCCTTTGGAAAAAGCATCTTTGGAACAAACATGACCTGGATGATGGAGAATCTCCATAAACATTTATCACAAGCCAATATAATGAGTTAACAGGCAGCATTTGGTTCTTGTTCTAGTGACTTGCACACTGTTTCTCTAAACTGCAGGAGAGAGAGAGAGAGAGAGAGAGAGAGAGAGAGAGAGAGAGAGAGAGAGAGAGAGAGAGAGAGAGAGAGAGAGAGAGGGAGGGAGGGAGGGAGGGAGGGAGGGAGGGAGGGAGGGAGGGAGGGGGAGAGAGAGAGAGAGAGAGAGGGAGACTCATCTAGATTTGAATTCCTTTGCATCAGACAATACTAAGGCTAGGGCTTATGGCATTTACCATAAGCCCTAGCCTTAGTCACAGCTGTCTCCAATTGTCCTAAGCAAGAAACCTGATGTGAATTATCAACTCAGTTTGGTAAGGCAGTCTGATTCAGTTCAGTGATTCAAATTAGAATAGAACAGAACAGAATAGAATAGAGCTGGAAGGGACCTTTGAAGTCTTCTAGTCCAGCCCCCCACTCAAGCAGGAGAACCTATATGATCTCATAAAAGTGATTGTCCAGTCTCTTCTTGTCACCCCTAGTGCTTCTTTTCTTTAGACTAGCCATACCCAAATCCTGCAACCGTTCTTCATATGTTTTAGTCTCCAGGCCTTTAATCGCTTTAGTTGCTATTCTCTGCACTTTTTCCCAAAGTTTGGAAAAATCAATCCACTAAGCTGTTAGGTTCAAACTGTCAAACCCAGTTGGTTTTGATCTCTGAACTGTTTGGGAAAAAGCTGTGTCTGCATGCATAGCATCATTTGAGCCATGCAAATTGATTCAGAGGCATTCAACTGAATCTGCTTATTTGCATCAACTTTGTGATTCAATTTGAAAATTGGATTCAGTTTGGAAATAAATCTGGTTGCCTTCAGATCTTTGAATCAAATTCTTGAACGGCTCTGATATTCTCATAGTTGCATGGTGCTCCATGTGCAGACTGGTCATCTAAGGTTTTAATGATTCAGATTTTGTGTCATAATCCGTAAGGTCTAACCTTTCCCTTTCATTTTTTTAAATCCCATTTATATCCCACCCTTCACACTCAGGGCGGCTTACAATCTAAGAAGCACAAATCAATGTGCTTAGCAATAGCTTTCATTCTATGTATATGCCTGCTTATTAGGGCTTTCAGGCCCCCCCAAGCGGCATTTTTACAAAGTCAGCTTATTGCCCCCAACAATCTGGGTCCTCATTTTACCTACCTCGGAAGGATGGAAAGCTGAGTCAACCTTGAGCCTGGTGGGACTCGAACCTGCACTAATTGCAGGCAGCTGGTGTTACTTAAGGAGGCATTAGCCCACTGCTCCATCAAGGCTCTTTCGTTTGTTAATTAGTTGTGTCTGACTCTTCAACTAGAACCTTGGAGGAATTTTTAAATATATTTTTATTTCTTCATTATTTCCATGTTTATGCTGTTCCATTTTCAGAAAATGGGTGACTTACAAAGCATCAATAAAAAGGTAAAGGTTCCCCTGCACAGGTAAAGGTTCCCCGTGCTAGTCGTTTCCAACTCTAGGGGCCGGTGCTCATCTCCGTTTCAAAGCCGAAGAGCCAGCGCTTGTCTGAGGAAGTCTCTGTGGTCATGTGGTAGGCATGACTAGATGCCAAAGGCGCACAGAACGCTGTTACCTTGCCACCGTAGTGGTCCCTATTTTTCTACTTGCATTTTTACATGCTTTCGAACTGCTAGGTTGGCAGAAGCTGGGACGAGCAACAGGCGCTCACTCTATTACGCGGCACTCAGGATTTGACCTGCCAAACTGCCGACCTTCTGATCAACAAGCTCAGCGTCCTAACCCATTGAGCCACCACGTCCCATAAAGCATCAATACAATATAGTTATTTTTTCTTAAAATAATTAGTCCAATTATTATTTATTTATTTATTATATTTTTATACCGCCCTTCTCCCGAAGGACTCAGGGCGGTGTACAGGGCAATAAATATAAGAACAGAGTACAAAAGTTAAAAAACGATTAAATATAATGCCCAAATTTAAAATTTAAAACAATAATTAAAAACATATTAAAACCCCAACCCTAACCCATCAAACCAGGTCAGATTGCTCAAATAAATACATTTTTAGATCGTGCCGGAAGGAGCAAAGGTTGGGGGCCATCCGGAGCTCAACCGGCAAGCGGTTCCATAGGTCTGGCGCACCCACAGAGAACGCCCTCCCCCTGGGGGCCACCAATCGGCATTCTTTGATCGGAGGCACCCTGAGGAGGCCCTCTCTGTGGGAGCGCACTGGACGGAGGGAAGTTGACGCCGGCCGCAGGTGTTGCCATAGGTAATCCGGACCCATGCCATGTAGGGCTTTGTAAGTCATTACCAACACCTTGAATCTCACCTGGAGGGCAACCGGCAGCCAATGCAGCTCGCGGAGCAAAGGTGTAACATGGGAGTATCGGTAGACTCCCAGTACAACTCGCGCGGCTGCATTCTGCACCAGTTGGAGCCTCTGAGTGGACTTCAAGGGCAGCCCCATGTAGAGAGCACAGTAGTCTAGATGAGAGGTCACGAGCGCATGAGTGACTGTACGCAAGGCATCCCGGTCCAGATAGGGTCACGACTGGCGCACCAGGCGAACCTGGGCAAAGGCCCCCCTAGTCACAGCTCCAATATGCTCTTCTAAAGATGCTCTTATAATGATTATAACATATAAACCAAGGTGGCATCATTTCCCATTATATATCTATCCTGTCAAACCTATTTTGGAAGAGTACAGATGAAAATATTACCTAGCAAATTTATAGTCTAGCAAACCTATAGTATCCTTCTGATATTGAGGCCAGAAAAGCAAATTAAAGGTGAAGAAGTATTCATAAAAAAGCATCTCTGAGGTCAGATCCTTGGAGTGAGATCTCTCACTGCTAAGGTAAGTTCAACATTTAATCATTGCCCAGCTCAGTTGTTTCCAAAAGGCAAAACTGCTATATTTAAAAATGTATATCTACCTTATGCCCTTAATTAGTTGAATTGGTCATCTTTGCTTTCCTACTCAATAACCAATAACCAAAGTCATTTGTAGTGGATCAGAAAACTCTATGCAATCCATTTGGGGCCAAGGTCTCCCAGACAATTCTTCTCAGACCAAAGCTAATATTACCAGCAGGGAGGCATGGTGGAACAAATATAGCTCAGCCATGTATGAACAACTGCATATTCCCCATACTCAGCAACTCTTATAGTAGTTCTTATCAGATGACCTTAAGTTCTAGTCCCAGCTTGGACACAAAGCCATCTTAAGTCAATCACTTGGGAGGCAGTGAAAAAGGATTTCTGATACAAAAATAATTGTAGAACTAGTCCAGGTGATTGCCAGGAGTAAAAAAAAAGTGACTCAAAAGCACAAGAAAAGGTATACACAAAACCCCAAATCCTTAAACTAGACTCTATACCTTCATAGTTCTATTGCCATCAGTTGTCTTCTGCGAAATATTTGAGAGGTCTATTTATGGCCATTACCATCAAACTATTTTTTTTTATAATTGTTCATGTTAATAGTAAGCTGCCTTAGAAATATTTGTGGGTTGCCTGGTGGCTCAGTGGTTAAGATGCTGGGCTTATCGACTGGAAAGCTGTCAGCTGTCAGAATCCAGTTATATTTAATTTCTATCTATCTTCTCTGATTTAGAACCAATCCTTATTATCTCTTGGATTCTGTCATACTAAAAAAGGGGAGGGGGTATACATGGGGTTTTCCTAACTCAAGTCCTCAACTACATGGAAGAATACGGCTGGCACATCCCAAGTGACAAAGCCCGTATCCAGATCGTGCAATCTGCTCTGGATGGACCGGCTGCAGACTGGGTGGTGAATTTGTATGACTCCAATGTCCCAGAGCTCAATGGCTTCAACCGTTTCATGTCCTCTCTGAGAAGGCGATTTGATGATCCCCTGGCTGATTGCAAAGCCCATGAAAGAATCAAAATGACAGACAGCCGGTAGCCGAATATATGCAAGAATTCCAGGCCATTGCCAGCAAGCTGAACTGTCTGGAAGACATCCTCCTTAGCCATTTCAAAGACAGCCTAAATTACGACCTATATGATGCCTGCCTACCCCAGGAGGACCCACACCAACTCGACGAATGGTATGTCCTGGCAGAGGAAGCAGAGATCGACCTACTGAAAAGGCACTGCCAAGGAAAACAATGGAGCCGCTCACCACCTGAGCCAATGCACGAGCCAGCGAAGCCAGCGGCTATGGCCAAGAAGCCAATGGGCTGTTTCAAATGTGGGAGAGAGGGGTATTGGGCCATAGAATGCTGCTTGAAAGCCCCCCCAGCACAACCCAGACAGATCACCAGCCAGTAAATCTGGGAAGTCCACAGCAAAGCCAAAAAAAATCCACCACGAGAAAAATCCACCCTACAGACTTAAAACCCTGTGGAATCCCCAACCTCTTCTCATCATGGGGAAGGAACATCAACCTACACCGCAGGGCTGGTGGATGCCTCAGACAACAGCTCGGAGGGCAAACCCCTGGTAAGTGGACCCATCGCACCCATCCTCAAGACAGTGACTATATTAATTCCCTCCATGCCCGAAGCTGTCAAGGTGAAAGCCTTAATAGACTCTGGTTGCACCCGCTGCCTCATTAGCCCGACACTAGTGGGGAATTTGGGCATTCCGTTGAGGAGGCTAGAACAACCAATCTTATTTGGCCAGTTAGATGGGTCCATAGCAGTGGGGGGCAGCTACCCTAGCCAGTTTACCAGTCCACCTATCCCTGGGGAACCATGAGGAAGACATAACATTTGTAGTGACCCCAGGCATGGAATGCCCGATGATCCTAGGGATGGAATGGTTAAAGAAATGGAATCCCTGGGTAAATTGGAGGACAGCAGAAATCAACTTCCCAAAGGGGGACCCTACAGACTTAAAACCCCAAGGGAATCAACCAAAATTAATAACGGAAAAAGCATCCAAGGGAGAAGAAAAGGGCCTGAAATACCAGAGGCATGCAGAGATCTTGCTGACGTTTTCAGCAAAGAAAGGGCAGATGAGCTTCCCCCCACTGACCCACGGACTGTGCTATAGAATTTAAACCCAGGGCAAAACTCCCAAAGCCCTGATTATACTCCATGAGCCCAAAGGAGAAGGGGGAAATGGAAAGATTCATAAAGAAAAACCTAGACAGGGGGTTCATTGAGCCAGCCAAGCCTAAAGTGGCTGCTCCGGTTCTCTTTAGAGAGAAGAAGGATGGCTCTTTACACTTATGCATTGACTATCTCCTATTGAACACAATCAGTGAAAGCAACCTATACCCCTTACCCCTCATGAAGGACATGTTATCATACCTCTCAAAAGGAAATATTTTTACTAAACTAGATTTAACGGAAGCGTATTACTGTGTTAGAATTAAGGAAGGGGATGAATGGAAAACCGCATTTAATTGCCCAATGGGGTGCTACCAATTCAAAGTTTACCATTGGATTACAAGCCCCCGCAGTATTTATGCAATTAATCAATGAGGTACTAAGGGAGCACCTATTTAAGGGGGTCCTGGTTTATCTAGACGACATCCTTATCTTCACCGAAACAAAAGAGGAACATGTCAACCTAGTCAGAGTGGTTTTAAAGAAACTGCGAGCTGCTCACCTATATGCCAAATTATAGAAATGCGAATTCCACCAGGAAATAGTAGACTACCTGGGTTATTGCATATCCCCACAGGGCATTGAAATGGACCCAGAGAAGGTTAGAGCAGTATTAGAATGGGCACCACCTCACACAAGAAAGCAACTGCGAAGTTTCCTGGGCTTCACAAACTTTTACTGCCAATTCATCCCCTCATTTGCCCAAATAGCTCTGCCCTTCATGAGCCTTGGTGGAGCAGTGGGCTAATGCCTCCTTAAGTAACACCAGCTGCCTGCAATTAGTGCAGGTTCGCATCCCACCAGGCTCAAGGTTGACTCAGCCTTCCATCCTTCCGAGGTAGGTAAAATGAAGACCCAGATTGTTGGGGGCAATAAGCTGACTTTGTAATAATGCCGCTTGGTGTGTGTGTGAAAGCCCTAATAAGTAGGCATATACATAGAATGAAGGCTACTGCTAAGTTTGTAAAGCCACCCTGAGTCTTCGGAGAAGGGCGGGATATAAATGGAATTAAAATAAAAAAATAAAAATAAAAACTTATTAAAAATGAAGGGAGTATCCTCAGTAAAACCTAGCCAGCCACTAACATAGATAATGGAATGCCAAGCGGCATTTGAGAGATTAAAGAGACTCTTTTCTGCAGAACCTATTCAGAAACACCAGACATGGATAAGGCCTTTGTAATATAGGCAGATTCAAGTGATGTGGCAGTGGGGGCTGTACTACAAGAAAACAATGAAGGGGTATTGCAACCCTGTGCATATACATCCAAGAAACTCACCAAAACAGAACAGTGGTGGCCTGTGTGGGACAAAGAGGCATACAGGATACATTGGTCTTTACTTATGTGGCGTCAGTTCCTTGAAGGGAATAAAATCCATTTTCAGGTGTGGACAGTGACAAAAATCTGGAAGCATTGAAAACACCCAGGAAACTCAACCCCAAGCAAGCCCGCTGGTCCCAACATTTTCACCAATTCCGCTTTACGCTCAAGCATTTGCCAGGAGAAAAGAACTTCCCGGCAGATGCACTATCTCGCATGCCACAATATAACAGCATGCAAGCCACTGATTCTAAACCACTTATGGTGGAATCACAACTGGCAGCGCCAGTAATTACCAGAGCCGAAGCTAAATTAAAACTGCAGCTGGATAGCCAAACCGGAATTGAATTCCAGAAAACTTTGGAAATGGATGAATGGTTCCAGAAAAATAGACATGTGTTCACAATGAAGGACAGACTACCTTGGGTGGGGGAAAAGTTATATATACCAACCACCCAGAGTGTCACATTCATGCAGCTTTGCCATGACACCAAATCAGCAGGGCATTTTGGATTTGTAAAAATATTACACTTAATTAAAAGGCAATTTTGGTGGCCATCCATGAAAAAAGACATAGAAAGTTACGTGGCCAGCTGCCTGACTTGAGCTACTACAAAGAGGTTGCAAGGGAAATCACCTGGACTGTTACAAACAGTGGAAAATCCCTCAGCCCCTGGAGGGAAATAGCCATGGATTTTATAGTGGAATTACCAGAAAGCAATGAAAATACTGTAATCTGGACAGTCACAGACTTGTTTTCCAAACAGGTGCACATCATCTCTTGCCAAAAGATTCCCACCACAGAAGCCTTAGTGAAAATTTTTGTGCAGCGTATTTACAGATTGCATGGGGCATCACAACACATCGTGTCTGATAGGGGAGTGCAATTTACATCGGCATTTTGGAAGGAATTCTTATCCCTTTTAGGGACCACTCAGGACTGACATCTAGTCATCATCCTCAGGGAAATGGTCAATCTGAAAAATCTAACTCAGTAGAGCAATATTTAAGATGCTTTATTAATTTCCAGCAAATGAATTGGATGGACCTACTACCCTTTGCAGAAGTTGCCTATAATAATGCAGTCCACTCCAGCACAGGTTACACTCCTTTTCAAATAGCTACCAGTCAAGGTTTCAACCCCATGCCAGAACTAACCCCAATTGAACCGGTAATCCCATCACTGAAAGAATGGATAGAACAATTACAAAATACCTGGCCAATAATTAGAAAAGCCCTGTCTCTTTACCGACAGTGAGGGAAATGGGGAGGGGGAAAGATGCAACACCTGGAATCTGGGTAATAAGAGGATTGAATGATTGTGCTGATGGAGCCAGACTGATGTTATTTTTCCTGAAGTTGACACCTAGAAATCTGCTGGTTTGAGTCACCTGGAAGAACTGCGGGTTGGGGGGCTGCTTGGAAACACTTTAAAACAATGAATGGTGGGGGGATCCCTCAGATCCTGTCTAGCATGCCTTCAGTCAATTTCTCTTAATAAAAATTCCTGTTGGAAGAAACCATTTCCAAGAGTTCTTTTTTCTTAAGAAGTGGGTCCTTAATTGTTTTTTTTTTTATAATTGTTGATGTTAATAGTAAGCTGCCTTAGAAATATTTGTGGGTTGCCTGGTGGCTCAGTGGCTTAGATGCTGGGTTTATCAACTGGAAAGCTGGCAGCCCAGGTTTCAGACCTGAATGCCATGTGATGGGAGGAGTTCCTGTCCTCAATTCAGCTCCTGCCAACCTTGCAGTTCGAAAGCATGCAACTACAAGTAGCTTAATAGGTACCATTCTGGGACTTCCGGGTGGCAAGGCTCCGTTGATGGCGGCCGTTTCGGCCGTCAGCCCCTCTGCTTTCCGTAGAGCCGCTTAAAACAGCGTGAATCAGCTGTTTGGCAGCTCGGAAACCCGCTCCTCAGGAGAAGAGGGGGGGTGAGCGCTTAGGTAGGGGTAGATCTCCCCTAGACCACCAGAGTTTAAACTCTGGTGGTTGAAGGGTGTGAGCCACCCCGAAGCCTGAGTTTGCTCCGGACTCCGGGACGCCTCTGCTCCAAGGCTTTGGAGCAGAGCAGGACACTGCAACCATCCCTGCCATCGATAATAAATTGTGGATTACTTGGATGCAGGCAGAGCTGTGCAGGAGAATGCTGTAATAGCAAGTATTTGAACTTTAACTCTGAATACTTTGAGAGAAAAAGCTGCAAGCGGTGTGGAAAGTGAAAGTGCACAACAGAAATTAACTGGGTGTTAAGATGGCTTCTAAACCAACTAAAGTTCCTAGAAGTGCTGGTGCTTCACCAGTTCAGCATTCTTCATTACAGGCTTTGATGCCTCCTCCTGTAGCACCCGCACCCGCACCAGCATTAACAATAAAACAATTGCAAGATGCTTTGCAAGAGGCTTTGAAAACAAAATCCCAACAAATAGCTGAACTTATTGAGAAGAATACTGAAATAAGAGCAGACATTTTGGCTGCATTTCAAGGGCTTGCAGTTTGTATTGAGCGTCTGGATGAGCGTGTGGAAGAGCTCAGTCAAAACAATATGAGATTAGATGCTAAAATGCTGGATGCTGAAAATGTGATGGAAAAGATTGATGATGATATAGTAATGCTACAATATAGAGATATGGAAATTGCTGTGAGGATCAGAGGTTTGAAGGAAGATCCTAAGGAAGATTTGAAAGAATTACTGGCACAGGCCCTTGAATTGGTTTTGGAGCATCCAGCAGAAGATATTATGGGGGATATAGATAAAATATTTCGTGTTAACTCTTGGATTGCAAGACAAACAAAGTCTAGAGATGTGGTGGTTTATTTTACAAAGAGAGCAATTAGAAATGTGGTCATCCAAGCCTTCTACAACAATAGATTTACAGTTGCTGAGCAAGAAGTTTTAATTCTGAAAGAGATTCCTCCAAGAATTTTAAGGAAAAGAAAAGAATTTGCTTTTTTGGCAGATGAATTAAGGAAACGGCAGATTCAGTTTAGATGGGAGATTCCAGCAGGCATGACGGTGATGTACGCAGGCATGAGATATCGTCTTAATACAGCTTTGCAGGCATGAGATTTTTATTCTAATATTTTGAAGGCAGGATCTCCGCCATCTTCAGAATTTAGAGGAAGGAATGGTGAAGGAGAGCGTCAGTCACGAATGGAGAGTATACAAGGAGCTGAAGGAGCTATTCTGCAGAAGGATAGAGAATCCCAGCAAACTACAGGAGTAGATCAGACCCAGGTGCCAACAGAAGAGGTTAGAGAACAAAGAATGACACGGGCTGCAATCAGACGAATGAGACAAGAACAAGAACAACAGAAAGCTGCAATTATATCTCAAAAACCTACTTACAGTGAAGCAGTGGGAGGAGCAAAACCAAAGAGAGTGCAGGTGGTTTTGGAAGAGGCGCTCCGAAAGCTTCAGGTCGCAAAATATGGCGACAAAGTTTCTAACTTGGAATGTTAATGGATTAAATTCCCCGCACAAGAGAAAGAAAGTATTTCAGTATTTAAAACAATTTAGAAATGATGTTATTTGTTTACAGGGAATGCATATTCGAGCAGCTGATCAAAAATATTTGATAAATTTTAGGCTGGGGACACAGTTTATTGCGTCTGCTCCTGACAAGAAAAATGGAATAGTTATTTATGTTAAGAATAACTTAACAGCTAATTTAATTGAAACAGATAAACAAGGAAGATATGTTATAATTGAACTATTAATAGAAGGCAAGAAAATACTTTTGGTTGGATTATACGCTCCTAATCAACAGCAAGGAGAATTTTATAAACTATTACACAGCAAGATAACTCAATGGGATTATAAATCTTGCATTTTTATGGGAGACTGGAATGGTGTTTTGGATGTACAAATGGACAAAAAAGGCCTTTTTAGAAGCATACCAAGTCATGCCAGATTGCCTAAATCTTTTTTTGAGATGAAATATGATTTGGAATTGAGAGATGTTTGGAGAGAAAGAAATTTGAAAGAAAAAGACTTTACCTTTTTTTCCGATAGACATCAATCTTTTTCTAGGATTGATTTTGTATTAATTACTAATGATCTTTTTTCTAGGATTAAGAAGATTAAGATATGTCCAAGAACTATATCAGATCGTAGTCCAGTATGGTTGGAAACAGAAAAAGACAATGGAGACAGGCGGTCTTGGAGACTTAATGAAAATTTGTTTAGATATCAAGAAAATGTGGAAGAGTGTAAAAAAAAGATGAAAGAATTTTTAATATGAATATGAACAAGGGTACTTCTATTGAAATGGTTTGGGATGCAAGTAAAGCTTATATGAGAGGAGTGTTAATATATTTGAATAATAAGTACAGACGCAAACTGGAACATAGGCGAAAAGAATTAGAGGAGGAAATTAAGAGGAAAGAGAAGGCTTTAATTGTGAATCCATCTGATGGGAAGATTAAAGAGGTAATTACTTTATTAAGAGGCCAGTTTGATATGTTGATGGCAGATCAAGTGGCAACCAATTTACGGTATGCTAAACATAATACTTTTTGCAATGCTAATAAGCCGGGTAGGTGGTTAGCTTATTTGTTAAGTAAGAAACAAAGGTTACGTAATATAGATAGAATAGATTATAAGGGTAAGGTGGTGTTTCAGCAGAATCTTATTAAAAAGGCGTTTGTTGATTTTTATTCTAAGTTGTATGTTAGAGACAACATTCAAGATGTAGATATAGATAGATATTTACGAGGAGTTAATATTCCTGTTCTTACACAAGAGCAAAGGGAAGGGATGAATCAATTGATAAATGATGAAGAAATTATTTTAGCAATTAAGCAATTAAAGGTGGGGAAAGCACCAGGAACAGATGGTTTGACTGCCGTCTATTATAAAGATTTACAGTCAGAAATGGTGGAACCTTTAAGAGAATTGTTTAGGACAATTCAATCCAGAGGAGAAGTGCTCCCATCGTGGAAAACAGCCTTTATATCGCTGATTCTGAAGGAAGATCAAGATACTACTCAAGCCAAAAACTATAGGCCAATATCGCTTTTAAGTACTGATTACAAGATATTTGCAAAAAAATTTAGCAAATAGATTAATGAAGGTAATGCAGCAAATGATTCATAGTGACCAAACTGGATTTATAAGTGGTAGACAAATGAAGAATAATGTGAGACATATTGTAGACTTATTGGAATTTTTGGATAGAAATAACCAGGTTCCTGCAGCGCTGATTTTTTTGGATGCTGAAAAAGCCTTTGATCAATTGGACTGGCAATTTTTATTTAAGGCATTGGAGAAAATTGAGTTTGGGGAAAAAATTTTACAATCTATTAGAGCAATATATCAGAAGCAAACAGCTCAAATAGTAGTTAATGGTAGTTTGACAGAAACATGTAATATTGAAAAGGGTACAAGACAGGGGTGTCCATTGTCACCTTTGCTGTTTGTTTTAACATTGGAAATATTATTGATTAAAATACAAGATTCAAATAAAATTAAGGGAATTAAAATAAGAGATCAAGATTATAGATTGAGAGCATTTGCGGATGACCTGGTTATTACAGTAAGTCAACCGACTTACTCAGTTGTAGAATTGATGGAGATAATAATGTCATATGAGAAACTAAAATATTGTCTAAAAACTAAAATATTGTCTAAAAATATGACTACAGAACAAAAGGTTGTTTTAGAAGAGTTAACGGGATTTGAAATAGTTAAAAAGATTAAATATTTGGGGGTATATCTTGTGGCTTCAAATGTAAAATTATACAAAAATAATTATGAATTGTTATGGTTAAAAATACAAAAAGAGCTAGATAGTTGGAAAAAACTACAGTTATCTTTATTGGGAAGAATTGTAGCAGTAAAAATGAATGTTTTGCCAAAATTTTTATTTTTGTTTCAAATGATACCCATACTTAAAAAGGATTCAAATTTGGAGGAATGGCGGAAAGGTATTAATAAATTTGTTTGGGCAGGGAAAAAACCACGAGTTAAATTTAAGATAATGCAAGACATACGTGAAAGAGGTGGTCTTAAAATGCCTAATCTTAAATTATATTATGAGGCTGCTGCTTTATCTTCAATTAGTGATTGGTTTAATTTAACACAAGGGAGATTAATAAATCTTGAGGGTTATGATTTGTTATTTGGTTGGCATGCATATTTATTGTATGATAAGAAGGTGGATAATGTTTTTAAGATACATATATTAAGGTATGCTCTGTTGCGAGTATGGAAAAAATATAGACATCAGTTAAATTATAAAATACTAATTTGGGCAATACCTAAACATGTAATAGAAAATATAAATGTTGGATTTAAACATGATGTGATTACATACAAAGAAATTTTAAGGATAGAAAGGAATGTATGGCAATTAAAGCCATTCAATATTTTAAAAGAAGAAAAGATTGTACAAACTTGGTTTCAGTGTGGGCAGTTGCAAGCAAGATGGAAAGAAGATCAGAAAGTTGGTATTTCAATAACTGATGGAAATTTGGTAAAACAAATTAGAGATCAAAGTCAAGCACATATAAAAAGGATATATAATGCACTGATAGAAATTGACTCAGAAACGGAACTTGTCAAAGATTGTATGATAAAGTGGGCCCAGAACTTTCAGGAGGTTATAACAATGGATACTTGGGAAAAGATTTGGGTTAGAAAGGTAAAATTTACACAGGCTCAAAATTTAAGAGATAATTTTTATAAAATGTTTTATAGGTGGCACTTAGACCCTAAAAAACTAGCAAGTATGTATCCGAACTGCCAGCCTAAATGTTGGAGGTGTGGTTGTGAGGATGCAACGTATTATCATATATGGTGGACTTGTAAAAAAGTCAAAGCTTTTTGGATTAAAATTTGGTGGAATATGCAGAAGATATTTAAGGAAAAGATAAGGTTTTCTCCAAGGTTGTTTTTGTTGAGTATTATTACAGATTTTACTGTCATAGATACTAAATTGATGTTGGATTTAATTACGGCAGCAAGACTTTTAGTAGCGCAATATTGGAAGAAGGAGGAACTGCCTACTGTAGAAGAATGGACTTTGAAAGTTTCTAACTTGGCGGAAATGGCAAAGATTTCAGCATATTTGAAAGACCAATCGCAACAGAGATATATTGTGGAATGGAGAAGATGGATCGAATATATTCAGAATAAATATGGGACTAAAAAGTTTTATTTAGCATTTGAATAAGTAGTGGTTTTATACGATGTATTATTAGTTATTTGTTATTTGTTAGTAATATAGTTATGTTTACGGAGAGTTAAAGTGCGATAGAATTTAATGTTTTATTTTAGCTCGTTAGCATATTTTAGCTTAAGTTTGTAAAGTTTATACCCTGTATTCAGCTCTGGGAAGTCGGGGGGGAGGGGAGGGTAAGGGAGGGTAAGGGGGAGGGAGGGAGTTTTTCTTTTTAAAAAATGTACTGTAAAACTTTTCAATAAAAAAAAATAGGTACCATTCTGGTGGAAAGGTAACAGCACTCTGTGACTATATGCTGGCCACATGATCGCAGAAATGTCTTCGGACTGCACTGGCTCAATGGCCTTGAAACGGAGGTGAGCACTGCCCCCTATACAGTGGTGAGATTCAGCCAGTTTGCACTAGTTCGGCAGAACCGTTGCTAAATTTTGTTGAGTGCACACTACTTCCAGAAGTCCATTCTAGGCCTGGGAGGCCTGGAGGATGCCTCCCAGGCCTAGAATGGCCCACCGGAGGAGCGTGGATGCTAATTCCGGAAGTCCGTTCTAGGCCTCAGAGGCCAAGGCCTGCATCCACACAGAGAACTGGTTGTTCACGTATTTGAATCCTACTATTACCCATATCGTCAGCAATGACTAGCAGAGTAAAATCTGCAGGGATTCCTTAGAAATGTACAAATCTGGAAAGGCAGGTTAAAATGTAACGTTAGTAAACAAACAGCTCATATGGCAAGAAATCCATAAAATAAGGTTGTTTTTTTCTTCTTTATACTGATATCCAGAATTCATGCAATTCCCCTACCCTGAAAATTTCAAGAATTAACTCTTTATCTGTGTCAACATACCATGTATTAAGTTATAAGACTTGCCAGTCAGTGTAGTTGAAAGGAAAGAGATAACATTGCATTTTTTCATGTATGTATTTTTTTTTCTTTCAACCATGCATTTTTCTTACATAATGTTCTCTAATTTATACCTCTGGGGATTTTCTTCAATATCTGTAGTTTGGCACAGAATTTTTGAGCTCAAATGACATACTAGAAACCACAGAAGCATCTGGCCAAAAGTTTATGTATATTCCCATCCGCACAGTATTCTAAGAAAGGTAAATTAGATCATCTGATCAAAAAAAATCAGACAAATTTTACTAATTCCCCATCTAGGTCTCATTCATGCTTTCTGTTATTATTTTTAATTATGTCTGCAAAGGTATGCTGAAATGGTACACATCTTGTTTAAAAGGTTTATTTATGTTTCCTTAAAACACATTTTTTTTAGCTTATAAAATTGCAAAGTTTAGAAAAGTACTTAGTATGAACGGTTGTTGATGCCCATTTGCAAATTTATATGGGAGATGTAAATTAAGTAACTGGGCTCAAAAATGCAAATGGGAAGACATTTTTTTTAGATTTTTCAGAAGAACATCTATTAAACTTAATATTTACTCAGCCAGGGTAATAACTATAGGAGAATGGGGCTATTCCTTTTTAACTACTCTTTCACAGAGAAAAAAAAATATCTTAAACCTCTATGTAAAATTGTAGCCTAATTATTTAGCAATCCCTTTGCTATTCATCACCCAAGTTGTAATAATGATGAACTCACTTAATTTTAATGGATATGTCATAAGCTCTTCAATAGGAGTTCTCTGTATACTTCATCATTCATTAACTTGTCAGTGTAACAAAAGTTCCTCTCATGTTTAGGATGGCTATAAAATAAAGCCTATATTTATTATTCATTCCATCCCATTATCTGATCCCTTTCCTTTGTATTTAGCCAATTCATTTTCTGTTCTGTCCTTTGTCCAGGGAAGATTTTAAGAGGCAGATCGGCTGTCAAGAAGGTTGAAGAATTTCAGTTGTCCTTCTCACAAGGATAGCCAAATCTCTCCAATTCTCTTTTGATAAGACTCTCATTCCAGAATAGACATTGGTTCCATTCCAGCCTTCTTTCATTAATGTACGAAAAAAAGTTTTCTTCCAAGAAAGCTTTCCTTTCTTTTGTTATTTTTTCATTCTCCTTGAAGTGTGGCTTTTCCTAAGAAGCCCGTTTTGTGTGCTTCGTTACAACAAGTGAAGAACAGCGTGAAATGCAAAAATGGGGCGAGAACATGTAAATTAAGATTGTACCAGTTAAAGAGAAAGAAAAGTATTATTAGTGTTAGTAATATTTGCTATCAGCATCACTATTCCAACCTACCTTATAACAACTTTGTCTTGCAAGGAAAAAGGAAGACTAAGAGGGTAAAAAAAAATTAAAAAGAAGAAAATTTTGGAAATTGGAAGGGATTTTTTTAAGGTAGGAATTTTTGGTCAGAGTCTCATATTATCAGAATATTTCCACAAGGGCCTGATTCTTTTGAAATCATATTTCAAGATATTAATAAGGCTGCTTCAAGGTTTGGTCATAATGGGAAAGCATAGCCCTTGCTGGCCAATTCTATTTAGCTTGCAAATTTGTGTCTGTTTTGGGCAAAAATCATACAGGTACCTTGTAAAAAGATTAGTTCACATACCATCTAGATTGTACAAAAGAATGATAAACTGGATTACTTTTTTTGTAATATCTTTCACAAACCCAGATCCCCTGGTGAGCTTTTGGTTTAATGTACAGTAGGTACCAAGTAGGCTAATTAAGCATGTTTCATGAAGCTAGCCACTATCTCTGGTGATGTCTTGGATATCAGAAAGAAAGAAATAGCTAGTTTGATGCAGTAGTTAAGGCACCTGAGTAGAAACCAGGAGAATGTGAGTTCTGCTCCCACTTTAGGCACAAAGCCAGCTGGGTGACATTCTCCAAGCAAATCCATACATATTTCTGAATCAGTTTGGAAAATCAGTCTTCTGCACACATCTAGCAGATTTTCTTTTGTAATCTGAATCAAATTGGATCTTCAGTCTGATTTTCTAACCAAAACAAAAACAAAAAATAGAATTGGATGAAAGAGTTGGATCTACTTTTCCACACTAAATGGACCCAATAAAGCTTTCTGCAGCCCATCAATGGCTAGGCTGTATAATACATATGAGAAACACACCAAAAAATGCTGGTTTATTGTCCCTTCAAATATTTTATATGCTTTGCATTCCACTGTCAATTATTTGAAAGGCTAAATATCTGTTATATTTAGGACCTGTTGTTATATGCTTGCACTTTGTGTGTAACTGGTACAAATGCATTCTCACTTTGCTTTCTTTTGCAAAGTGCTCTGGGTTTTATTACAAATAGCTTGCTCAGCCTACCTATAACCTTGATAACTCCATTCAGTGTAATGGCCTTTGAACAGTTATAGCATAACAATAACTGCTAGGAGCATCAATATTGCAGAAGGGATCTATTGTTACTTATTTATCATTTATAACACAGGCACCAAACGCATCTCCGGATATTTATGAAACATTTATGAATAATTTTATGTTACTACTAGGCCTGTGATATAAATGCATTATTTATTTCCTAGTGAATCATTGATAGGACACCCTTAGATGGAGAGAAGGGGCAACAAGGGGTTTAAAGCCCGAGATGGCTTGAAGAGGTACCACATCACTGAGTCCAGGCTGATCTTCTGTTTCAAAGCATCAAGCTAGTCTTGCTTATCTTATGTTAAACCATTTACAGCCTTTTTTGGGGGGTGGGGGGATGCACAGGGCAACACAGAACAATGAAATTGCAGCTTGGATATTTAGATTCACTCATGGTGGGTTCTCCCTGGTTTCTTAATGGAGTTCTTAGAAATGGAGTTCTTGGTTCAAGGTTTCATTAACAGAAGGATAGAATCAAGATCATGTGATGTTCTACTGCCGCTCTACAAAGCCTTGGTAAGACCACACTTAGAATATTGCATCCAGTTTTGGTCACCCCATACCAAAAAGAAGTTGAGATCCTGAAAAGAGTACAGAGAAGAGCAACGAAAATGGTTAGGGCCCTAGAAGCTAAAACATATGAAGAATGATTGCAGAACTGGGCATACATAGTCTAGAGAAAAGAAGGACTAGGAGTGACATGATAGCAGTATTCTAGTATTTGAAGAGTAGCCACAACTTATTTTCCAAAGCACCAGAAGGAAGGAAAAGAAACAATGGATGGAAACTAGCCAAGGAGAGAAGCAACCTAGAACTAAGAAGACAATTCCTAACAGTAAGAACAATTAACCAATGTAACAATTTTCCTTTGGAGGTTGTGGGTGCCCCATCACTGGAGGCTTTTAAGAAGAGACTGGAAGTCATTTTTCAAAAATAATACAGGTCTCCTGTGAGAGCAGGAGATTGGACTAAATGACCTCCAAGCTCCCTTACAACTCTGCAGTCAATTTTGGTCACCATATCACAAAATAAATGTTGAAAGTTTGGAAAAAATTCAGAGAAGAGCAACTAAGATGATCAAAGGTCTGGAGACTAAAATGTACGAAGAACAGCTATGGGACTTGGGTTTGGCTAGTCTAAAGAAAAGAAGAAATAGGGAGACACGATAGCAGTGTTTCAGTATCTGAGGGGCTGCCACAAGGAAGAGGGGGTCAGGTTGTTCACAAAAGCACCAGAGGGAAGGATGAGAAACAATGGTTGGAAACTGATCAAAGAGAGAAGCAACCTGGAAGTAAGGAGAAACTTCCTGACAGTGAGGACAATCAACCAGTGGAACAGCTTACCCCCAGAAATCATGCTCCATCACTGG
Organism: Vipera berus; assembly: GCF_964194415.1. Taxonomy (NCBI): domain Eukaryota; kingdom Metazoa; phylum Chordata; class Lepidosauria; order Squamata; family Viperidae; genus Vipera; species Vipera berus. The sequence continues at coordinate 13,621,752 of NC_138216.1, forward strand.
AAATCTTCAAGAAGAGAGTGGACAATCACCAGTTTGAGAAACTATAGATTCTCCTGCTTAAGCAGGGGGCTGGACTAGAAGACTTCCAAGGTCCCTTCCAGCTGTATTCTATTCTGTTCTGTTCTGTTCTGTTCCTGTTACTAAGACCTCTCAGTGCTCACTTTCTGCCAAAATACATTCCCAACATTTTTTCTTGGCTGTTCCCACAACCATATTGAAAGTCAGGCCAGATGCATTAATCCCTCATGGCAAATGATGTGTTCTAAAGCTGAAAGAAAATGCCTTGCCAAAGGTCATTTGGTGAGGTTGCAACCAAGTGAGATTTGATCATCTAAAAGAGATGGCATTCATTAATATCTAAGATTGCACGACCTGTTCATAGAAGGAAGGGTGTAAATATTAAGGAACATTTCCACATGTGCCTATAAGCCATTGGGTTTTATAATTATGATAGGACAGAAAGGTTATGATATTTAAAGCTCAGTATCCTAAATGTGTCCATTTGATACTCCAGGCCTTCATGTAACCTCAAAAGTCCTTAGTTTGTGGCCTTCCAAGGTTTTCCAGTCTTTTATAAAAGTACTTATTGCTTTCTGCCTAATCAGCAAGTCAATATTGTTGTTTCTGCAAATTCCAGTATATTTACAATCCATTCTTCCTTTGTGGGTATTTTATTATTTCTCTATCTTTATGCATTTAATAATCTTGCTGCAGTTACCATATATAAAACAATCTTCCATGAGTCTTTTCTAATTGGCTATCCATAAATATCAATAATAAAAGTACTGGTTATATCGAAACATTGATCTTTGACATTCTTTGTATCATCATCTGCAATTTTATTTTATTTTTATTTTTCCCAAATTCACCATGCATGCTTAAAAGTCCATTCTTGTTATTGTTTTTTAAATTTCATATATTAACTAGAGGTACCTTTATACCTCTGACAATTTCTCTTGTGAATCCTATACTTTATATAAGTGCTTCTTAAACTTTTTGCTTCAGAACCCTATCCCACTTTTAAAAATTGTGGAGAACCCCAAAATGTTTCTGTTTCCATGGCTTATTTTTATTAATATTTAACACCCCAAAATTTATGATTCATGCATTTGCATTTATTTACTGAATGATGTAAAAATAACAAAATTAAACTCATTTGATAGTAACCTAAACATTGTTCACATGAACCTCCCCTCTCCTATTTTTAACCTATAAAAATAATTAGAACAGTGACATTATTTTGAATTTTTGCAAATATCTTCAATATCTGGCAATGTCTGGAATTTGATTTGGCAAGCCTATTGAAGAGAAGGATTGGGAAAACATAGAACATAGAATTAGTGGGTTCTAAGGGACCTTGGAGGTCTTCTAGTCCAATCCCCTTCCTAGACTTTTTTGGGCTTGATAGGATAGATACACGTGATCATAAAAAGAATAACAGAATAACAAAATAATAGAGTTGGAAGGGATGACGGAGGTCCTCCAGTCCAATCCCCCACCCAAACAGGAGAGTCTATACCATTACAGATAAATGGTTGTCCAGTCTCTTCTTAAAAGCCTCCAGTGATGGAGCACCCACAACTTCTGAAGCCAGCCAGTTCCATTGGTTGATTGTTCTCACAGTCAGGAAATTTCTCCTTATTTCCAGGTCACCCCTATTCCTTCTTTACACTAGACCAGTCATACCCAATTTTTGCAACCATTCTTCATATGTTTTAGCGTCCAGTCCCTATCCATCTTTGTTGTTCTTTTCTGCACTCTTTCTAGAGTCTCAACATCTTTTTTATAGTGTGGTGTTTTAAAATGTGATAACTTCCAGTATTTCAGGGGCTGTCATAGAGAAGAGGGAGTTGACTTCTCTTCCAAAGACCCATTGGGCAGGCTAAGAAGTAATGCATAGAAGCTTGTCAAAGAGACATCCAACCTAGAAGTAAATAAAAATTTCCTGACAGTGAGAACAATTAACCAGTGGAATGGCTTATCTCCAGACGTTATGGGTGTTGCATCACAGGAGGTGTTCAAAAATAGACCACACCAAGAATACTACATCCAGTTTTGGACACATAGTATGAAAAAGATGTTTGAGGAGGCTTCCGGGTGGCAAGGCTCCACCGCAGGCAGCCATTCTGGATGTCAGCCCCGTCGTCTCCATAGAGCCGCCGAAAACAGCGCCGATCAGCTGTTTTGACGGCTCAGAAGCCCGCTCCTCGGGAGAAGAGGAGGGGGTGAACGCCCAGGTAGGGGTAGAGCTCTCCGGGGCCGCCAGAGTTAAAATTCTGGTGGCTGAAGGATTGAGCCCCCCCCCGAAGCATGAGTTTGCTCCGGACTGCGGGGCGCCTCTGCTCCGGGCTTTTGGAGCAGAGCAGGGCGTCAGCAACCATCCCTGCCAGCAAGAGAGAACTTTAGAGTACTTGGATGCAGGCAGAGCGATACAGGAGAATCAGGTGAAAGTGAATTTATGATCTTTAACTCGGTGGACTTTGTGGAGTTTGATGAAAGTGAAAGTGCGTAGCAGGCAATAGTGGGTGAAAATGGCTGCCAAATCTTCAAAGGTTCCTAGAAGTGCGGGGGCTTCTCCGGTGCAGCAATCTTCGTTACAAGCCTTAATGCCCCCCCTTTGCACCTGCACCTGCACCTGTACCAACTTTTACAGTTAAAGATTTGCAGGATGTTTTGCAAGAGGCTTTGAAAAAGCAATCTCAACAACTAGTTGATCTTATGGATGAGAGGTTTACTGAAATGAGGGCAGACATCTTACTTGCATTTCAAGGCATGGCTGTATGCATAGAGCGCCTGGACGAGAGAGTGGAAGATCTCAGCCAAAATAATATCAGATTAGATGCAAAAATGACAGAGACTGAAAATGTGGTGGATAAAATTGACAACGATTTGACCTTGGTACAGTACCGAGAGATGGAGTTCGCTGTGAGAATTAGAGGCTTAAAAGAGAATCCTAAAGAAAATTTGAAAAAAATAGTTTCAGAGGCTTTGGAAGGTGTTTTGGAGCAACCAGCAGAAGCAATTATGGAGGATATAGACAAAATTTTCCGTGTTAATTCGTGGATTGCAAGACAAAGGAAATTACCCAGAGATGTGGTGGTTTATTTTACAAAGAGAGCAATTAGAAATGAGGTTATTCAAGCCTTTTACAATAATAAATTTGCAATTGCTGAACAAGAAGTTTTGATTTTAAAAGAGATCCCTCCAAGAATCCTAAGGAGAAGGAAGGAATTTGCTTTTCTGGCACAAGAATTAAGAAGACGTGATATTAAGTTCAGATGGGAGATACCAGTGGGTATGGTGGTGATGCATGAAGGCACGAGACATCGTCTTCTTACAGTGCTGCAGGCACGTGATTTTTATACCAATGTTTTAAAAGCAGTCCCCATACCACTTTTGGAATCTATAAACAAGAATGGTGAGGGAGAGTCTCAGTCACGCAGTGAGAATCTACAAGGTGCTGAAGGAACAACGCAGATGAAAGAGAAAGCTACAGGAGTGGATCAAATTTCAGTATCATCGGAGGAGGTTAGAGACCAGAGAATGACACGTGCTGCTTCCAGACGAATGAAACGAGAGCAAGAACAAGAACAGCAGAAAGTCATGATGGCACCTCCAAAACTTACTTATAGTGAAGCTGTGGGAGGAGCGCGACCTAAGAGAGTGCAGGTGATTTTGGAAGAAGCGCCCCAAAAGCTTCAGGTCACGAAAGATGGTGACAAAGTTTCTAACCTGGAATGTTAATGGCTTAAATTCACCACAGAAGAGAAAGAAAGTTTTCCAATATTTAAAACAATTTAAGAATGATGTTATTTGTTTACAAGAAACACATATTAGAGTTACGGATCAAAAGTATTTGTTAAACTCAAGGCTGGGTACACAATTTATTGCTTCCGCAATGGATAAGAAAAATGGAGTGGTTGTTTATGTTAAGAATACCTTGACAGCGGCTTTAATTGAAGCAGATAAACAAGAAAGATATGTTATAATTGAACTGTTAATAGAAGGCAAGAAAATGCTTCTGGTTGGATTATATGCTCCTAATCAACAACAAGCAGACTTTTATAGTTTATTACACAGCAAGATTACTCAGTGGGATTATAAATCTTGTATTTTTATGGGGGACTGGAATGGCATTTTGGATGTACAAATGGAAAAGGGGGTCTTTTTAAAAGTACCCCAAGTCATGCTAAACTGCCTAAATCTTTTTTTGAGATGAAGGACGATTTGGAATTGCGAGATATCTGGAGAGAAAGAAATTTGCAAGAAAAGAACTATACTTTTTTCTCTGATAGACATCAATCTTTTTCCAGGATTGACTTCATATTAATTACTAATGATTTCTTTTCTAGGATTAAGAAGATTAAGATTTGTCCAAGAACTATGTCTGATCATAGTCCAGTATGGTTAGAGATAGAAAAAGATAATAGGGATAGGTGCTCCTGGCGTTTAAATGAAAATTTGTTTAGAAATCAGGAAAATGTGGAAGAGTGTAAAAAACAGATGAATATTTTTTTTAAAAATTAATATGCATAAAGGTACTTCTATTGAAATGGTTTGGGACGCTAGTAAAGCTTATATGAGAGGTGTATTAATATATTTGAACAACAAATATAGATGTAACTTGGAATTTAGGAGGAAAGAATTAGAGAATGAAATTAGGGAAAAAGAAAAGGCTTTAATTTTGAACCCATTGGATGGGAAGACTAAAGAGGTAATTAATTTATTAAGGGGATAGTTTGATAAGTTGATGGCTGATCAAGTGGCAACTAACTTACGGTATGTTAGACATAATACTTTTTGCAATGCCAATAAACCAGGTAGATGGCTAGCTTATTTGTTAAGGAAGAAGCAAAGGGCTTCTAATATAGATAGAATAGAACATAAGGGTAAGGTAGTGTACCAGCAGAGTCTTATCAAAAAGACCTTTGTTGATTTTTACTCTCAGTTGTATGCTAGAGATAAGATTAGTGAGGCAGATATTGATGAATATTTGATGAAAGCTAATATTCCTGTTCTTACGCAAGAACAAAAGGAAGAGATAAACCAATTGATAACTGAGGAAGAAATTTTTTCAGCAATTAAACAATTGAAAGTGGGCAAAGCGCCAGGTACGGATGGATTGACTGCTGTGTATTACAAAAATTTACAGTTAGAGATGGTGAAGCCATTAAGGGAATTGTTTCAGACAATTCAAATGGGAGGAGGGGTACCTCCGTCTTGGAAAACTGCTTTTATTTATTTATTTATTTTATTTATAGTTACATTTATATACCGCCCTATTCCCTGAGGACTCAGGGCGGTTTACAGGGAATTAAAATCCACCATACAAAAGTTAAAAAAACCAATTAAAAAAAATATTAAATTACCCTGTATACATTAAAACCCCAATTAAAAATTTATCCTCAGCCTGGGCCTGAGAGCTCAAAGAGCCAGGTCTTCAGGCCCCGGCGGAATGATCGGAGGTCGGGGGCAGTCCTCAGCTCCACCGGCAGCTGGTTCCAGAGGGCAGGCGCTCCCACCGAGAAGGCCCTATCCCTGGGTGTCACCCGCCGGCAATCTCTCACTCTCATCTCTTTGATTCTGAAGGAAGACCAGGATGTCACCCAAGCAAAAAATTATAGGCCAATATCACTTTTGAACATGGACTACAAGATATTTGCTAAAGTTTTAGCTAACAGATTAATGAGGGTATTGCAACAAGTAATTCATGGTGATCAAACTGGGTTTATAAGTGCTAGACAAATGAAGAACAATGTTAGGCATATAGTAGATTTGTTGGAATTTTTGGAAAGAAACAATCAGATCCCTGCAGCGTTGATCTTTTTGGATGCTGAAAAAGCCTTTGATCAATTGAATTGGCAATTTTTGCTGAAAGTATTAGATAAAATGAAATTTGGGGATAAATTTTTACAACCAATCAGGGCATTATATCAAAAGCAAACAGCCCGCATAATAGTTAATAATAGTTTGACTGAAGTATGTAATATTGAAAAGGGTACAAGGCAGGGGTGCCCGTTGTCACCCTTATTATTTGTTTTAACATTGGAGATATTATTGATTAAAATACGGGGTTCAGACAAAATTAAGGGAATTAAAATTAGAGACCAGGATTATAGATTGAGGGCGTTTGCAGACGATCTGGTTGTTACAGTGACTCAGCCTGACTATTCAGTTGTAGAATTGATGGAGATAATAATGCAATATGGGAAAGTTTCTGGATTTAAGGTTAATATACAAAAAACTAAAATGTTGTCTAAGAATATGACAGTATCACAAAAGGCTGTTTTAGAAGAGCTAACGGGATTTGAAATAACAACAACAACAACTTTATTGATTAGCCCTTGGGCCATATCAAAGTACAAAGTTCCAGCAACAAACCGTCACCAAAACTAGATAAAAGCAATCCGAAATGGAATTTGATAAAATACAATTTAAAATGGAATTAAAATACAATTTAAGTTAAAATAGTAATAAAATGCAAATTTAAGATATAGATAAAATATGGAAACATTATATTTCGGAGTCGCCCTTACAATCTACCCCAATCAGTCCCACATATGCAGATCTTAACTGGATCATTTTGTTCAAATACTGTGCTACGTTGGATGTTATTTTCAAGTTCTGGCCGGACATAAGGTAAGTTATTTTGATATGGGGATCCCAATGGGTCATTCGTTTGGTATATAGACCAAGATACCTGTCTCTCACCCTCTTATACAGACAACAGTCAAATAGGATGAGAGCCAGGTCCTCTACCTCTGCTGCTCCGCAAATGCAGAGACGCTCATTGTACGGTATAGCATGAAATCTCCCATTTCTGACCATTGTATCAAGCTGTTCGAATCTCGCTCTCGTAAATATCTCCCTAAGATGTTTTGGGAGTTGTAACTTCAAATAACTGTCCACTTGAAAAGTACATTTGTATTTACTCAGCCATTTCAAGTTACCCACCTTACTAAGGATAGCTATATCAGTTTGTGCTTCTATATCCTTAATTCTTTGGGCAACTCTTTTTTTAGATTGTTCTCCTGTTACGCAAGAAACAGGAAGGCCACAGCTTCTTACAAAATTTGTTAGTTTGGTGATCCAGGAGATTTGTGATTGCAGTTTTATTTGCTCTAGTAGGCATAATTTGGGGAGTCTATCAGTCTCCATTTCATTAACTTTGCACCAGTAGTTATAAGCTCTAATTTTAGATAATGCCTGAATTGTATGAATTCCCAATTCAGCTCTAACTGCTGCAGCAGATGTTCTTGGATCTACACCCAAAATGCATCTCAGATGCTGGGACTGTGTTCGTTCTAAAGCTGTGGTTGAATAAAGACCCCAAATTTCTGCTCCATACAAGAGCATTGTCGTAACCTTAGCCTTATAAACTTTGAGTAGTGGAGCTAGGGACCCTGGGTAACTATGGTTCTTTAGTTTGAGCAATAAATTCAAACGGGCTTTTGCTCTAAATGTACTTCGTTGATGATGGCAGGCCCAAGATCCAGTCTTGGAAAAAGTTACTCCCAAATATACAAAGGTATTAACCTGTTCAATTAGTTCACCGTCTAATTGCCACTTATGTCTCTGATGGTTTCTTCCAAACACCATTATTTTCGATTTGGATTTGCTAATAATTAGGGAGTTATCCTGGCAATAAGAGCTGAATCTTCTTAATAGCCTACGTAATCCTACTTGTGAGTATGATAATAAAATCATATCATCAGCATAAAGCAAGCTGTTACAGTAAGTATTTAGGATCATCAGCATGTGTACCATGGTATCCTTCATTAACCCTGGCAAATCATTGATGTATAAATTAAATAATAATGGGGCCAGGATACACCCTTGCCTTATCCCTTTATTTGTGTGAATCCTGTTAGTCAGGGCCCCATTAACCCCATACCGCACCCTCAAACAGGTACTTGTGTAAAGGGCTTTAATCAAAGCCAGAAGTCTAGGTTCTATTTTAAGAGATGTCAATTTACTCTATAGTACGTCTCTATTTACCATATCAAATGCTGCTGTAAGGTCTATAAAAGCAGCAAGGGATTTGAAATAGTTAAAAGGGTTAAATATTTGGGGATATATTTATCACCCTCAAATGTAAAGTTATATAAAAATAATTATGAAAAGTTATGGGGAAAAGTTCAAAAAGAATTAGATAGTTGGAAAAAATTACAATTATCTTTATTGGGAAGAATTGCAGCTGTGAAAATGAACGTTTTGCCAAAATTTTTATTTTTATTTCAAATGATAAGGTAAAGGTAAAGGTTCCCCCGCACATGCGTGCTAGTCGTTTCCGACTCTAGGGGCCGGTGCTCATCTCCGTTTCAAAGCCGAAGAGCCAGCGCTTGTCCGAGGACGTCTCCGTGGTCATGTGGCCGGCATGACTAGCACGGAACGCTGTTACCTTCCCACCGTAGTGGTCCCTATTTTTCTACTTGCATTTTTACGTGCTTTCGAACTGCTAGGTGGGCAGAAGCTGGGATGAGTAACAGGCGCTCACTCTGCTACGCGGCACTCGGGATTTGATCCACCAAACTGCCGACCTTCTGATCGACAACCTCAGTGTCCTAACCCACTGAGCCACTGCGTCCCTTATTTCAAATGATACCAATACTTAAAAAGGATTCAAACTTGGAGGAATGGCAAAAAGGTATTAATAAATTTGTTTGGGCAGGGAAAAGGCCACGAGTCAAATTTAAGATTATGCAGGATACGCGTGAGAGAGGTGGTCTTAAAATGCCTAATTTTAAATTATATTATGAAGCTGCTGCTCTGTCAGCGATAAGTGATTGGTTTAATTTAACACAAGCGAGATTACTAAATCTTGAAGGCCATGATTTGTTATTTGGATGGCATGCATACTTATTGTATGATAAGAAGGTGGATAATGTGTTTAAGGTACATATTTTAAGGTATGCTCTGTTGCGAGTTTGGAAAAAGTATAGACATAAGTTAAATTATAAGATACCTATATGGGCAATACCGAAACACGCAATAGAAAATATAAATGTTGGGTTTAAATATGATGTGATTACATATAAGGAAATTTTAAGTTTGGAAAGGAATGTATGGCAATTAAAGCCATATAATATCTTAAGAGAAGAAAAGATTGTACAAACTTGGTTTCAGTATGGGTAATTACAGGCCAGGTGGAAGGAAGACCAGAAAATTGGTTTTTCAATGATTGATGAAAATTTGGTAAAGCAAATTACAGATCAAGGTCAAGCACATATTAAAAGGATATATCTTGCATTGATAGAAATTGATTCAGAGACAGAACTTGTTAAAGACTGTATGATAAAGTGGGCTCAGAATTTTCAAGAAGTCATTACAATGGATACTTGGGAAAAGATTTGGGTGAGAAATGTAAAATTTACACAGGCTCAAAACTTAAGAGAGAACTTTTATAAAATGTTTTATAGGTGGCACTTAGATCCTAAAAAATTAGCAAGTATGTATCCGAATTGCCAGCCCAAATGTTGGAGGTGTGGTTGTGAAGATGCAACGTATTTTCATATGTGGTGGACCTGTAAAAAGGTTAAAGCTTTTTGGATTAAAATTTGGTGGAACATGCAAAAGATATTTAAGAAAAGGATAAAGTTTTGTCCGCAACTGGGCATTATTACTGAGACTACTGTCGTGGACACTAAGCTGATGTTGAACTTAATTACGGCAGCGAGACTTTTAGTAGCGCAATATTGGAAGAAGGAAGAACTGCCGACTATAGAAGAATGGACTTTAAAAGTCTCCAATCTGGCGGAAATGGCAAAGATTTCAGCGTACTTGAAAGACCAGTCGCAACAGAGATATATTGTGGAGTGGAGAAGATGGATTGATTATATCCAGAATAAATATGGGACTAAAAAGTTTCATCTAGCATTTGAATAAGTATTGATGTGATATTTAAATTGCTTGTAGTTATTTTACAGGAGTTAAAGTGCGATAGATTTAATATTTTATTGTTGTTTGCATAAGGTAGACTATGATTGTTTGTATTTTTATACCCTGTATTGAGCTCTGGGAAGTGGGGGAGGGGGAGGGGGAGGGGAGGGAGAAGTTGGGAAGGTTTGGGGAGAGGGGAGGGGGTGGGGAGGGTTTTTGTAAAAAAATGTATTGTAAAACTTTTCAATAAAAAAAAAGAAAAAGATGTTTGAGACCTTAGAAAAAGTTCAGAGAAGAGCAACTAAGATGATCAAAGGCCTGGAGAGTAAAACATATGAAGAATGGCTGCAGGACTTGAATTTGGCTAGTCTGAAGAAAAGATGAAATAGGGATGACATGATAGCAGTATTCCAGTATTTGAGGGGGTGCCACAAAGAAGAGGGTGGTAATTTATTCTCCAAAGCACCAAAGGGAAGGATAAGAAACAATGGTTGGAAACTAATCAAAGCTGGAATTAAGGAGAAACTTCCTGACAGTGAGGACAATTAACCAGTGGAACAGCTTGCCTCCAGAAATTGTGGGTGCTCCATCACTGGAGATTTTTAAGAAGAGGCTAGACCATCACTTGTCTGAGATGGTATAGGTTCTCCTGCTCAAGCAGGGGCCTGGACTAGAAGACCTCCAAAGTCCCTTCCAGCTCTATTCTATTCTAATTAAACATTTACAAACCTGAGTTGTATATTGCTGTCAAAATTCCCCTCTAAAATAATACTTTTTCAGACCACTTTATTTTCTTCTTCAACTCCATCCATTCATTTACATTTACATTTTCTGCACACTTTAGAAAGCAGGGCCTGGAAAATAAAATCCTCATGTAAGTCTTTCAATATATTGATTCTGAGAATGGTCACAAGGTAATGATATTACCGGGATCGAAACCTTTGACAAATGCCAAATCTCTGACATTTTCAAATATTTATTAGCACAATTGTCTAGACTCAAAAGGAGGAGGGTAGTACTTAAAAGGAAAATCCTCAAAGGAAGAAAAAGTCCAGGCATACTTAATATGTAAAGAACACAGGGTCATACCACAAAATTCTCTGCAGGTCACATTTAGGTTCCACAGCCCTGTCTGACAATTTGGAAAAGACAGGAAAGTGTCAGCAGGTGTAGAGCTGTAGTTCAGGCTATGGGGCTTGTGCAAATTATATGAACTCAGGGTCTGCTTTAGACATCCCCAAGTACCCATTTTGCTTGTAAGTTCTGAAGTTCCTCACAACACAATGTGAATTTCCTTGACAAGCCAATGTCTGGCTTTTCTTGTTTTCTCTCCTCTCCACTTCTGTTTAGGGCAGGGGTCTTGAAACTTGAAACTTACATAGAAATGGAACTTTTTACAGTGGTTATGGGTTTTGTGCTCTCCCTTTTCTTATAGCTTCTTTCACGTCTGGTCCCAATTCTCTCCCAGGGAGAAAAGAGGAGGTTACAAGATGGGCAGATATATAGATGTGATAGATGACAGACAGACAGATGGATTCATGGATGGAGGGGCGGAGCCATTTCCCCAAACCTTTCTGTAGTCTAGCACTTTGTAGTTCTACAAAACTGGAGTGCTTTCCATCAGCTACTCTCTCTTGTGTTCTGCTTACAGATATTCTTCAGCACAAGACCATAAGGAGCCACTGTGGCAGAGTGGTTAGAATGTGGTATTGCAAGCAATTTCGATCCTGACTGGCTCAAGGTTGACTCAGCTTTTCATCCTTCAGAGGTTGGTAAAATGAGGACCCAGATTTTTGCGGGAAATAAGCTGACTTTGTAAACTGCCCAGAGAGTGCTGTAAAGCACTGTGGAGCTGTATATAAGGCTAAGTGCAATCGCTATTCTATTGGGACTGGAACTTCCATTGGTAAGCAATGCAGTCATTAAGTGAAGTGTGCCTTATTTTACAATAGTTTTGCCAAGGTTGTTAAGTGAACCATGTCATCATTAAACAAATCCAACTTCTCCATTGACTTTGCTGATGGGAAGCCAACTGTGAAGATTGCAAATAGTGATCACATGACCACAGGGACACTGCAATGGTCATCAGTGTGAGGGGCAATCATAAATTGCTTTTTTCAGCACCATTGTAATTCCAAAGGGTCACTAAATGAATGACTGTAAGTCAAGGACTACCTGGATCTCCAACAGCAAATTCCTCCTCTTTAATAAACCCAGTATCACCATGTCACACTATACAAAAACAACTCTAGGAATGCCCAACAACTTTCTGTTCCATTATTTAATGTTTCTGTCCTTTAGGTGTTAACGGGTAGAAGGCAAATGTTTTAATTAGGCACAAATGTTCTTGGTATCCCTATGATATGGAATCGAATTTTGGTCCACTGGGACAAAAATGTTTGGTCTTGAGACAATTGCATCATCCACAGCATCTCATCCTGTCAAGACTTTCAGATGTGTGAAGACAACATTGAAATCACCCCCCTTAGTCATTTTTCCCCTCCTCAAAGGTATATAAGTCTTACCATTTTTTTCATAGTTCCTATCACCCTGGTCATTTTTATTGCCCTCCTATGAAACTCTTCCAGTTTCTCTAAATCCTTCTGAATTTATGTTACCCAGAACTGGACACTATCTTCAGATTAAGACCAGAATTGAATAATGTCTTCCTATGATATGGAAATTATATATCTGATAATGCAACCTAAAGTTGCATTAGGTTTCTTTACAGCCATGCCACGTTAACAGCTTATATTTAATTTGCAATCCACTTCTCGTCCAACATTTTCCCCCAACTATTATAGTGTAATAGTAATAGTTCTGCATTTGTACATTTGATTTTTGTCTTCTAAAGAAAAGGACTTATCACATAGACAATGAAACTAATCAGCTCTGAGCCGGCAAATGAGATTTCTTGGAGACAAAGTAGATTTTTCAGTGGATTTCTTTGCAAGATTGCTACCTGTTTTTGTCAACCACCTTTAGATTTAAGAAGGTAGGGTTCCTTGGGGTCTTCCAAAAGGAAACCAGAATGTTTAATGTGGTTGTCCATGCACATCACCAATCCCTTGGCCACTATCAAGCTGACAGCAATTATGCAAAACAAGGACAAACCTAAGTTTGTACAATCTGCACATGCACAATGGTGGAAACCCATTATTAAGGTAATCACCAGATGTCACCTTTCTGATGAGAGCAGAAGACTCGCTAATCAAATTAACAATTAGGATGCCATTGGCATCTTGCTCCCATTAATGTCATAATTGCAATTCAGTAAGCACCTGTGTTGCTATCTCTGTTATATCCTAATTATCTCCGTTAATGAATGATAATGAAATTAATGGAGGGTAGGGAGAGATGCAGTAGGAAATTGTCCAGCAGAACCATCCAGAAACAACCACATGCCAATGCTATGGTTAAAAAAACAGTCTAAACCTTTGATGGGAACATCTAGGTATTATTTATGAAAATATTATTTCGATCAATTAAAGGTTCCAGAATACCATCTTCGCTGCCTTTTTTTCATCTTGACTCCTGACATGTTAACTTTGTGACAACCATATGAAAGACATTGGCCATATGAAAGACATTGGAGAAAATGGATTGAGTTTATCCAGAACAAGTATAGGGTTAAGAAGTTTTATGTAGCATTTGAATGAGTCTTCTTTCTTTTTTTCTTTTTTTATTTTAGTTTTTTTATATATATTCAATATTACTAAGGTTTGTTTTATCCTATATAAGCTAGAGAGTGATGGATTTTAGAGTTTATAGTTGTTAGTATATGGTTGTTTATGATTGTTTTTTTTTGTATACCTTGTATTTAGCTCTGGGAAGTCGGGGGGGGAGGGGGGGAGGGGGGAGAGGTAGGGGGGGAGGGAGAAGGGAGGGGGAGGGGGGTTTTAAAGGAAAATTGTATGTTAAAACTTTTCAATAAAAAAAAAGAAAGACATTGGCCATTACCAGCTTCTGGGGATGCTTTTTCTGTATCACAGTCTATCCTATAAACATGGGTATTCCTAGTATTTTCTTATCCAAGAACTAATAAGATCCAAACCTGTTTGGATTTTCTGTGGTCTGTTTAGCAATAACAATAGCACTTAGACTTATATACTGCTTCACAGTGCTTTACAGCCTTCTCTAAGCGCTTTACATGGTCAGCTTATTGGCCCCAACAATCTGGGTCCTCATTTTACCGACCTCAGAAGGACGGAAGGCTGAGTCAATCTTGAGCCAGTCAGGATCAAACTTCTGGCTGTGGGCAGTAAGTTAGCCTGCAGAACTGCACTCTAACCTCTGAGCCAGCACATCTTAGGTCAGCTTTATTATGAAAAACATTAACCTATGTCAGTGGCAGAGGTGTGGGCATCAATTTCCAGAATACCCTAGTCAGTTGAGAATCACTGGTTGATGTGGTTGATCAGAGTCACCACCAACTTGATGACACACATTACCAACCATAAACATGGGGGAAAAATAGAAGTCAGAGAGAGGTAAAGTGCTGGAAACAAGGGGTCAAAAAAGGCAAGATGGCAGCCATAACCATGTGATTTATTTCACATGCCATAACAGAAAACAGAAATAGTACATCTGAAAAGTGACATTGTTTTATATGTGTGTGGCTTCCCTCTTCTTGCTGGGAGATCCTTGTGAGCTCCAGCAGTTGGAACATATAGACTAGCCATGACAGATCACTTCACTTGGGGTGCACCACAAGGAGGTTAATCTACATAGTCTACCATGTGTTGAACGCCTCACACATTTTTAACATTGCAGCTTCAGTTACCTTCCCTTTGACTGCCTTGGCTGGCACTGTAAATATAGGAATTACCTATAGATTCCTTAACAGTGAGGACAATTAACCAGTGGAACAACTTGCCTCAAGAAGTTGTAGGTGCTTCTTCACTGGAGGTTTTTAAGAAGAGACTGGACAGCCACTTGTCTGAAATGGTATAGGTTCTGCTTGAGCAGGGAATTGGACTAGAAGACCTCCAAGGTCCCATCCAACTCTATTGTGATTGATTGCTGATAAGCCGAGAGCTTTAGGTACCAAAATATGCCCCTGAAATTGTGTTTGGCTTAACTTTGGAAGGACTTATCCACAGGAACATATGGTAATATTTTTTAAAAGTACTTGCAGATATTACTGATAAACCTATCCATGGATGAGCCAACTTCAATTTTTTTAACCAAGATACCAGGAAAAACATGCCACCTGCATATAAGCAAATTAAAATGTACAAAAATTTCAAGGGTTGACATATCAGTGGGATGGAATCTTTTTCATGGTATATTGGTTAACAAATAGTGGACTCTACTGAAGCACTCAAGTAGATCAAGTTCTGGTGAATTAGGTGATCTTGTTCCCATAGAAATCCACAAGTCGAGTTGCAATTTTTTAACAAAAAGAATTTTTTTCTGGTTGAAAGACTTGTGATTTTTATCTATCAACCCACCTCCCACCAGCACATCCATTTTTCCACTGCAACTGAATTTGAGTGTATGGCTTTGTTTCAAAGTAAAGTAATATTTTCATTAAAAAAGCAAAAAACAAAAAGTAATCAACACTCAAAGGGAAGTGTCCTTTTTCTGATGGGCAAGCAGCATGTTTTGGGGGGCAGTTTTGTCCTGCTGGCTTAACAACATGCCTGTCACAAAATTGGTGATTCAGAAAATTTACTAGTGGTCGCTTAATGATTAATTAGCCCTCTCCATGTGGATCATGCTTTCCTCAGTATGCATGTTGTTTCAGAGAAATTCATCCTCTTCCTAAAGAATATAACAGATGTTTGCAGAGCGTTTAATGAAAGCCGGCAAAAGGCCCACCAGTCTGTGAACAAAATTAGCTGAATTCAGATGTTCAGACCAGGACTGCCTCTAATCAATGGGTGTCCACATGATGTAGATGTGAGAAATTGATTTGAAAAGAAAGCATGGCTAGTTAATAAAGTCAGACTTTCTTAGCACATAGAATAGCAGAGTTGGAAGGGACCTTGCAGGTCTTCTAGTCCAATCCCCTATTCAAGCAGGAGATCCTATACTATTTCAAACAAGTGGCTGTCCAGTCTCTTCTCGAAAACTTCCAGTGCTAGAATACCGACAACTTCTGAAGGCAAGCTGGTTAATTGTTCTCACTGTCAGGAAATTCCTCCTTAGTTCTAGCTTGCTTCTCTCCTTGATGAGTTTCCATCCATTGTTTCTTGTCTTGCCTTCTGGTGCTTTGGAAAAGTTGACTCCCTCATCTATGTGGCAGCCCCTCAAATACTGGAACACTGCTATAAGGTCACCTCTAGTCCTTATTTTCACTAGACTAGACATACCTAAATCCTGCAACTGTTTTTCATATGTTTTAGTCACCAGGCCCTTAATCATCTTAGTTGATCTTCTCTGCACTCTTTCCAAAGTTTCAACATTTTTTAAAAATGTGGTGACCAAAATTGGATGCAGTATTCCAAGTGTGGTCTTACCTTAGTAAAGTGGCTTTGTAAAGTGATACTAATACTTCATGTGATTTTGATTCTATCCCTTTACTTCCCGCTTCAGCTGTGGGGCAGTCTTCGACCAAACATAGAAGAATATACCCATGGTATATTCCTGCTGGAGAAGCCAATGGCAGAAGTAAGGAATGGTGAAGAAATGTATGACTTATAGAGTAAAAAATGATAAGCGTGGAAGAGGAAATGGATATGACTACACAGAAATGAAGACCCAGCCCTCAGAAAATGATGGAGTTTGGTTTTAAGATGGTGCTCCTTCAAAGTTGAATCTTGTTTAATTTAACTGTTGAGCTCCTGTCTACAATAATTTCTCAATTTTAAGATTGGGTATTTCTGGTCTTTTGAAAAGAACGACTGGAGGAGACAGTCCCAATATTTGAAGGGCTCCTATGAAGATGATGGTGTCAAACTATTTCCCAATGGAACAAAAGTCAAGACAGGAGACAATGGTTGAAAACTAACCAAGGAGGGAAGCAGCCTAGATCTAAGGAGAAAATTTCTAACAGTTAGAGCAATCAACCAGTGGAATAGCTTGCATTCGGAAATTGTGGGTGGTCCATCACTGGAGGCTTTCAAAAAGAGACTGGACAACACTTGTCTGAAATGTATGTAGTCTCTTGCTTGAGCATGGGTTTGGACTAGAAGACCTCCAAGGTCCCTTCCAATTCTATCATTCTATGTTCTAAAATTACAAAGAACTGTCTGCCGGGCACATTCACTGAATTCAAAGCACAGAAGAGTTTATTATTCCTACCTCTAGTACAAGTATCTAATCAACTAATGATCAAAGCTAAATTAGTGCTAGATAAGGATCAACAGAATTCACAGGAGGCTGGACAATGTGACAATGCAAGGACTCCAAACTAATGACACCTTTAATCCCACTTTCTAACTCAACCCCTTCTTCTCCTACACTGTCTTGTGGAAGCTGTGAACTAGGCCAGGAAGAACCAAAGAGGAGACCCAAAATACTAGCTACTTGGGTGCTGCAACAATATTAGAAGGGCGAGTTGTGATCATGGCAAGAATAAGGTTGAGCACCTACCTGATTCAGACATTTTTGTGGAAAGCTGAATCAAATTGTATGCCTCCAAAGCCACTCTGCAACCAGTGACCCAAATCAGTAGCTTAAGCACAATTATACTTTTTTTTCTGAGTTGATTTCCAAAGCTCTAGGTAAATGTTCCAAACCCATTTAAAAAAAATCTGAACCGAAACAATTATATTTTGAATTGATTCAGAAATGCTCCAGCTCCAGGGACAAGAAAGATTACTTTTGCTGTGACAAGTTTCCAGACCAAGTAAATTTTTATCACTGTGTATGTTGCTAATTGCCTACAGATTCACACAAAGACAAAAGCAAATTGGCCGGGATGCTTTTGGTAACCTAATTGGCTGTCTGAGAAGACTGAATGGAGAGGTCCTTTGGAGGTATTCCACTTGAAAGCATCATTATAATATACATGAATTATTGAACTGCCTTCCCTGGCTGTTTACTGTATATTTCACACTGAGTCTACATAACTTTTGGAAGCAACCTGTTTGCTCAGCCTGTGGCTGAATTGAGGCTGCAGCTTGATTGAGCTTCTTTTTACCATGGTTTTCGTCTTCTTTTCACTTTTGCAATTTTGTACGGCTTTATTGGTTTGTTTGGTTATAACCTGCTTGGGGATTACTTTTAATGAAAAACAGACGAAAAGGTATAAACAAACAGACTTTACAAAATGGCCTACTTTCAAAGAGTAGGTTTCCAGCTGCATAAAACAACAACAGCCCCATTATAAGTGTGTGTGTGTGAGAGAGAGAAATGGCTCTTTTCCCCCATTTCTTAGTGCTTCGAAGTTTGCTAGCTTTTAGAACCAATTATAGAAATTTACATTCATTATGGTCCCTTAATGGCCAAAGGTCATTTCTACTTTGCTGTCTTCCATCTCTTTGAATCACAACTATTTACACACCTAAACAAAACATGTAGCAGTTACCTCCTGGATGTTGGAGATAATCTCTAACTCTATCAATATTGATTTGAACCAGGGCTGTAGTTTGTAACGTGGCAGAAAAGGGAGAAAAAAATATTTGATATTTACTGCATTTCTTAATTTAGAAATGTTCACCTCTAAAGGATTTTTAAATATACGTAAATGAATAGATATAAATATATATGCCGGGGGTCTTCAAACTTGGCCCTTTTATGACTTGTGGACTTCAACTCCCAGAATTCCTCAGCTAGGCATGCTGGCTAAGGAATTCTGGGAGTTGAAGTCCACAAGTAATAAAAAGGCCAAGCTTGAAGACCCCTGATATATGCCATTGCCTCTTTCCTAGGGCTGAGAGAGCGTGACTAGCCCAGGATTCAAACTAGGTTTCCTGGTTTCTCTCTTGGTGCCACTACACTATTCTGGCTCTGATTTTATATACTTTTATTATTTTATTCTGCCTTTATTATTTGTATAACTAACTCAAGGCAGTGAGCATACCTAATACACTTTCTTCCTCCTATTTTCCCCAACAACAACAACCCTGTAAGGTGGGTTGGGCTGAGAGAGAGAGAGACAGACTGGCCCAAAATCACCCAGCCAGTTTTCATCTCTAAGGAGGGATTAGAACTCACCATCTCCTGGTGATTGGCCCAAAGTCACCTGCCTGGCTTTCCTGCCTAAAGCAGGACTATAACTCACAGTTGCCTGTTTCTAGTCAGGTGCTTCAAACACAGACACACACACGAATTTATCATAGTTACAAAAAGTAAGTAACATGTTTGAAATCAAAGATAGGTTTGACTGAATTCATTTTTTAATCTGCTGCTGCTTACTGTGCTTGTTTCCACCCAGATACAAATTTTGACCCTTGATACAAAGCCGTAAGTTGGCATCCAACTCACAGATTCTGGTATGGTGTTACCTTACTAATGACTGGAATAACAACAGAAAGTCTGTGGGTCCCGAACGTGGGCCAGATGTAAATTGCTCTGGGCACCCCTTCATAGCCCATTCAAGGAGGGCCAGATGTCTGAATTGTCTTTTCTGCAGCTGACCTGCCAAGGTCACCTGGAAAGGTATACATCACCAGGTCCTTCCCACCTTCTCTGCCCCTCCAATTGGGCTCCCAGCAGCAATGGCTGGGCTGTGTAGGAGGGCAGTGACTGGGTTGACCACCTAGAATTACCCCGTCCACATGGAAACCTCATTTTCCTCCTCCTCCTCCTCCTTGCCCTCTGCCGTCATCAAAGGCACCTGCTCTTTCATCAAAGCTGAATGTGTTAACTAACCCACCATGACGAATGATGCAGCTCAGCAGTCCATTGCTAAGAAGTCCTGTCAAGCCATGCAAAGCAACTCCTTGAAAATGTTCTTTCTTTCTTTTTTGAGAAAGTCACTTGTTTTTTGTTTTTGTTTTTGTTTTACTTCTCCATTGTGGTTTACTGCAGTGTTATTTATTCTTTAACATTCTTTTCTGTTCTGTCTTTGGACAGACACAATGCTCCCCATTATCAATGGGGAAAGGTCTCCTTGGTTCTTTGCAGCAGGGCTAAAATATCCATCAGTGAAAACATTTTGATTTCTTTATTTAAGTAGTTGGATTTGTTTCCTCCCTCCCTCTTTCCTATCCCCTTCCTTCCTTCTTACCCTCCCCCATTCCTTCCCTCCCTTCCCTCAATCCTCCCTCTCTTCCCTCTCCCTCCCTCCCTCTTTTCATTCCTTCCTTCTCTCCTTCACTCCCTCCCTCCCTCCCTCTGGTCTCTTTGTCTTTCCAGCCATCTATCACAGTGTGCATAGTGGGAAGCTATTGGTTATGCTATGAGTGATCATATTACAAAACAATATCTAAAAATGTTGCTTAACATGCTGCATTACTGAGATGTTGCTCGCTCTGGCAAGAATAATCAGGACTCCTTCTCTCCATGTATATAAAGATAGATACAGATTCTTTCAGCCATCAAAATTTAAATGAGAAGAAAAGGAAGCAGCAGGGCCGTTTCACTTTTTCCCCTGTGCTGTACAAAATAAAACATATAGTTCTGCATGCATTATTAATATGGGGTTTATTGCTTGCTTTTATTGGCTCCACTGCTGCTCCCCTCTTGGGAAGTCACCGAACGCAGGGTGGATTGCACAAATGTCCACATTAGCAGGGACAGCCATATACAAGGCAAATAAGATGCTACAAATATCAGTCTGTGCTTCCACTCTTCCTATAAGCATTAATATGGAAACACAGTCTCCTTCACCACTGCTCACTGAAATATTTGTTCATTCATTTTTTGAAAGGCAATTGTGTGGCTACTAGAATAACCTAGAACAAAATTATTTCGGAGGGAGGGAGGGAGGGAGGGAGGGAGGGAGGGAGGGAAGGGAGGGAGGGAGGGAGGGAAGGAAGGAAGGAAGGAAGGAAGGAAGGAAGGAAGGAAGGAAGGAAGGAAGGAAGGAAATGGGAGGGAGGAAGGAAAGGGAGATTCAAAATAAATGATGACTCAAGGAAGGGATGTCCAATGTCTTGAAATTCAAATGGTTTCATTCCCTTTCAGACATGTAAGAAAACTAATTCTGCTTTGTTATTTGTCCCACATTTAAAAGGGACACCACATGTCCTTTTGTGAGTCAAGCGATGCTATCAAGCATTGAGTGGTGAATGGAGGCACAATTTAAAAAGTTTTGGGCACAGCAAAGAAATAGGGAATGTGGTATTAGCCTTTCAAAGTAGACCAGGTCAACAAGGAGATATTGCAAGGATTCCAGAAATGCAACTTTAATTTTTAGGGTATATTAACAGAAACTTGAAAGTTTGTCTGTCAATCCTCTCCTATGCTAAGCAAAATCAAGGATGGGTATTTTGTTCTCCATCTTCCTTCTATTTTTGTACTGTGTAATCTTCTCCAAATCCCACCTTAGTACTTACAGAATACAGAATAACAGAGTTGGAAGGGACCTTGGAGGTCTTCTAGTCCAACTTCCTGCTCAAGCAAGAGATCCCATACCATTCCAGACAAATGACTGTTCAGTCTCTTCTTAAAAGCCTTCAGGGATGGAGCACCCAAAACATCTGAAGGCAAAGCCGTTCCACTAGTTAATTGTTCTCACTGTCAGGAAATTTCTCCTTGGTTCTAGGCCGGGTCTTGATAATTTTCCATACATTACTTCTTGTCCTGCTTTCAAGTGTTTTGGAAAATGGGTTGACACCCCCCCTTCTGTCTGAGACAGCCCCTCAAATACTGGAAGACTGCCATAATGTTACCCCAATCCTTCTCTTCATTGTACTAGACATAACCTACATACTGCAACCGTTTGTTGTATGTTTTATCATGCAATTTCCTAATCATCTTTGTTGCTCTCTTCTGTACTTTTTGTAGGGCCTCAACTTCTTCTTTTCTTTTCTTTTCTTTTTTTTTTGTATTGTGGTGACCAAAACTGGTTGCAACATTCCAAGTGTGGTCCCACCACTGCATTACATAGCGATACCAACACTTCATTTGATCTTGATACTATCCCTCTTTTAATGCAGCCTAAGAGTACATGGGCTCTTTTGGTAGCTGTAGCACAGTAGTGGCTCATATTAAAGTGGTTGGCTACCAGGATTCCTAGATCACTCTCACAGTTGCTGCTGGTGAGCCAGGTATCACCTATTCTATGCCTGTTCATTTTCTTTTCTTGCCTAAGTGTAAAACCTTACTTTTCTCAGGATTGAATGGCATTTTGTTGGACAGGGCCCAGGGTTCAAGTCTGCCAAGACCCTTCTGGATTTTGAGTCTATCTTCTAAAGCAGAGTTCCACAACCTTTTAGGCACCAGCAACCAGTTCCGTGGAGAGAGGTTTTTCCACGGACCGGAGAGTTTGTGGTTTTGTGTGCTGCCTGCACCATGCGGATGGGACTTTGCTTGTTTGTGCGGACCAGTTGCTGGCATGCCATGGCCTGGTACTGGTCCACAGACTGGGGGTTGGGGACCCTTTGTCAGAACCCATTCCTATTTCATTTCTATCTATCCCTTCTGACCCAAAATCAAATCTCACCTTTCCCTGGGTTCTGCCATACTCCCAAGGGAGAGGGGGGATGTGCCCATGGGTTTATTGCCTCTGCTTCCTCTATTTACTACAATGTAACATTTTGCTTTCATTTATTGCCTCTGTGTACTCTGTCTGCTACAATGTAACAATTTGCTTCCTGCGTTATCTCTCTCTCTGAACTTTATCTCCCTAAACTGTCAGCTAGAACAATGGAGGAAATAAAGAATGTAACCTCAGTGCCTGATTTATTTCTATGCTCTCACAGGAAGGTGTGAAGAAGCCACCGACCATCGCTGCATGAACTGGAGATGGGCTGATGTTATCTCCCCTTTTCCCATGATGGACCTAACACCTGAGGATTGGCCGTCGCATACCGGCTGGGTGGACTATGGGGTGGGGTCTTGCTTGGGGATACTTTTATCTATCATTCTACATGGGAAATCTCAGGTCCTGTCTATTATGCCTGCTATCAACTACTCTTAATAAAAGTTCCTGTTGGAAGAAATTGTTTCCAAGAGTTCTGCTTTCTTAAGATGTGGGATTGAAGTGGGTCCTGACACCCTTGTTCTAAAGTGTTGGCTATTCCCCCTGGCTTGGTGTTGTTTGCAAATTTGATGAGTTCCCCTTCTATCCTCTCAATCATTTAATATGTACTCTAGTGCATGATTCCCTCCATGCAAATGTTGAGTGTGGTTGGTCAAACAGTTTTGAATCCATCTGGTGGGTGATACTGTCTACCCCCACATATTTCTTTTAACTTACTAAGAAACAGGCAGTGGTCTACTTTGTCTGCTTTTCATATATTGTCTCAAAGGATAGCACTGAATTTCTTTACAAATAAGGGCAAAGTCAACTGTCCAGTTGTCAAATTCAGAAAAAGGAACTCCTGAGACATTGTTTTTTCAAGAGTATAAAACTTTACTGAATAAACCACATGGGCACAGAAGCAAAACCAGTGTAGTTAATCCTCCATTTTCCCTATGGACCACCCACAGTCCCAAACATCCACCAATCATGCCTGTTCATTTTGTTATGAGAAAATAGTCTGCAACGCCAGGACATCTGCTTGGGGTGTCCTTGGGATGCCAACAACATCCCACAATGCCAACAGATGCTTGAATATTGTTCTCCCTCCTCTGCGTTCCAGCCACCTCCCTCCATATTATTATCAAGCTGTGAGTGAAGAAGTATAGGTGAAAGTGTGAATCAGTTTTGACAGGAGATAGTTTGATCTGTTTTAATTCATGTTTATAGTCCTTCACACAATGCCAATGTTCCTTTGGGGCTTCATCAAATAGGATTATTTGCCCATGACTTTTGGGCAGGTCTTTGGGTGGAGTTGGATGCAGCCCTGACTCTTCTGGCTCTGAATTGCTAATTGATGTGTTCTACATCTCAGTAGGATAAACTGGGGAATAGGATTGGGAGAAAGAGAAAATGGGTCTTGGAAATGTTCCTTGCTACCTCCAATAATTGAGAACGCCTTTATGGATCTGTGTCTTCTGAGGTTAAACAGACCGTATGGACACATCTACTCTTCCTACCATGTCATACTCCTCAAATATAATGGATGTTGTAGCACTTTCACCGTCTTTTAGGTGGGTGAAAAAATCTACCCTAGTTCACTCAGATATTTAAATGGTGACCTAGCATCACTCTCATTTCATTTTACTATTGCTTTATTCTAGAAGCTCACCACTTACTTATGCCAATTTTGGGTACCATTAGGTAAGACTGGGAAATATATCCATTGGAAATCCCAGACACTGTTCTTGCATAGGGTCTCCCATTCTACGGTCCTTCAAATGTGCTGGGTTCACATCGTCCAGATTTCACAGTTAGAAGGGCCAATAATTAAATAGTGAAATGATATGACTCAATCCATGCCATTTTTTCCAGTACTGTGGTGTGCTGCTCTATTTTATTATTTCGCTAATGCTTTTAGGGGCCTTTAATGAATGTGTTATAAGCTGCCTGGAGGCTCTTTTGAAATCAAAAGGCAGAGCTTGGATCTCTTTAGGAAGAGATCAATAAATATTAACCAACTTCCCCATTTCAAGATGCTGCTTTGGAATAAGGATGCCGGAACGGTGACCCTTTAATTTCATGTCTGTTCCAACTATTTTCCCAAAGATCTCATCTTAAGTAAAACATGCTATAGACAAAGTGGTATTTCAGAAGCTTCTCTCTCTTTCTCTCAAAATCTTATTTGTGGACCGAGCAACCTCCGTTCCACCTAGAATTAGCTAATTTTCTATCTTTACCTTCAAATAATATTTGCTTTTCTATTCCCAAACTTGAATCTGTCCCTTCCCTGAAGGACTTGATATAAATTTATAGTACCATTTCTTCATTTTCCTACCCCTCCCATTCTGTGCATTCTAAAACCTTGAAAGAAACAAGCTCTTTCGATATTTCCCTGGGATATTCTTTGTAATATTAGCAAACATATACAGGAAAAGCCCGAGGTGTGTTCTTTTCTCAACAATTTTGAATTTTAGATTTCCAGAAACCTCTTTAAGCTCTCATTAGTGAAAGCACTCATGCACCTATAAATGTTTTGTTTTACAAAAAAATAAATAAATCAGGATCCAATGAAATTTATTGGGTGCTTCCCAGCTCTATTGAGTTTGACCTCAAGAACATGGAAATAATTTTTAAAAAAGAACAATTTTTAAAAGATCATAACATAGAAAAGGCCAGCTCAGTTAGAAAAAAACCCCGCACTGTCACCAGAAATAATGAATATAAAAGTAGTCCTTATCTTATAACCTTTTGTTTAGTGATCATTCCAAGTTACAACAGCACTGAAAAAGTGACTTACGACAATTTTTCACACTTATAACCATCGCAGAGTCCCCATCGTCACGTGATCACAATTTAGATGCCTGAGAGTTGCAGTTTCCCAGGATCATGTGGTCCCCTTTTGTGACCTTCTGAGAAGCAAAGTCAATGGGGAAGCCAGATTCACTTAACAACCCTGTTAGTAATTTAAAAGTTGATTCGCTTAACACCTGCAGCAAGGAAGGTCGTAAAATTGGGCAAAACTCACTTAACAAATGTCTCACTTAGCAACAGAAATTTTGGACTCAGTTGTGGTCATAAGTCATGGACTACCTGTATTTCTAATATATCTGAGTAACTAACAACCATCATGGTTTCATTGCCTTCTCCCTACCTGCTCTCTTTCATTGCAACTCATATATCTGTTGTTGTGGGCCAGAGGGAAGGGGTATATTATATTATTATTATTTAGTGGGGGACTGAAAAGCAATAATTAAATACTGGCCTGAGGCACATTTGCACCAAGTGCAGAAGCATAGACAATGGACTTATTACTCTACTAATGTTATAGCTTGAATTATCTTGACAATCTACCTGAACATAGAACACAAAATAACAGGTTGGAAGGGACCTTGGAGGTCTTCTAGTCAAACACCTTGCTCAAGCAGTAGACCCTATATCATTTCAGACAAATGGTTGTCCGGTCTCCTTTTGAAGGCTTTCAGTGATGGAGCATCCACAACTTCTGAAAGTAAGTTATTCCATTGGTTAATTGCTCTCACCATTACAAAATTTCTCCTTAGTTCTAGGTTGCTTCTTTCCAAGGATGACAGCCTCCAGCTGTCAGCCCTGCCTCAGCTTGCACCTCTAAGTAAAAATGCGGGCGTGAGATGGCAATTTTGACACAAGTGATGAAGCACCTACAACTCTGGAAGGCAAGCTGTTGGAGGCTTATAAGCTTTGTTACTCTTCCCCACATTCTTTTCTAGGTACTCAGCATCTTTTTTTGTATTGTGGCAAGCAGAACTGGATTCAGTATTCCAAGTGTGGTCTCACCAGTGCAGTATAAGGTGGTACTATCACTTTTCATGATCTTGAAACTATCTCTTTCATGATGCAGCTAAGGACTGCATTGGCTTTTTTGGCAGCTGCCTGCTCATACTTAAGTGGTGGTCCACCAGGACACGTAGATCCCTCATACAGTTACTAGTGTTGAGACAGGTATTGCCTATTATATACCTGTGCATTTGGTTTTTCCTGCTTAAGTGCAGGATTTTACTTTTCTCACTTCTGAACTGCATCTTGCTGGATAGGGTCAATGCCCAATAGGATCGAGTTCCTTCTGAAGTTTGACTCTATTGTCTAAAGCAGGGGTCTTCAAACTTGGCCCTTTTATGACTTGTGGACTTTGACTCCCAGAATTCCTCAGCCAGGCACGAAGTCATTTTACTGACTTCAGAAGGATGGAAGGTTGAGTCAATCTTGAATGATCAGGATTGAACTTCTTATTGTGGGCAGAGTCAGACTGCAATACTGCATTCTAACCATTGTGCTACCATGGCTCTATCCCACATTGTTTTACCAAGTTTCAAACATCCCCCTATGACCATATTTGCTCCTTTTAGATTTTGGAATATATACAGTATTTCCAGAGATTGTATTTTGCCCTGCTTTTTACT
The DNA here is from genome assembly GCF_964194415.1 of Vipera berus. Classification (NCBI taxonomy): domain Eukaryota; kingdom Metazoa; phylum Chordata; class Lepidosauria; order Squamata; family Viperidae; genus Vipera; species Vipera berus. Next base: position 13,648,587 of record NC_138216.1, read on the forward strand.
CTGATCCTAAACTTTCAGAGTTTTTGGGGGGAGGGGAGAGAGAAAGAGAAAGAGAAAGAGAAAGAGAAAGAGAAAGAGAAAGAGAAAGAGAAAGAGAAAGAGAAAGAGAAAGAGAAAGAGAAAGAGAAAGAGAAAGAGAAAGAGAAAGAGAAAGAGAAAGAGAGGGGGGGACGGGAGAGAAATGAAGTGATACTATTGAGAGTTCCACTATTACAGAGAATAGTGGCCCTTAAATTGGCATTTGTCCATCACCTCCTTGGCAAACGGAAGGCCTCCTCCTCTTGTGCAACCTGTTCAGAGCTGCATTAAATCACCCACTTTATTTCATAAATACATTATGGACATCTGGCTAGTCAAAGATGCGCCAACCTTTCTGAGTCGTATCTGCTGCATCAGCTCAGGAGATGTTTCTGCAATATGCCATTTTCCTCCTTAGGGCTTTTTGCAATGAGGTGATTTCATCCACATTCTCTTTCATTGAATGCTGCCCACAGGACAGCTGTACTTTTGGTGCGACTTTAAAAAAAGAGGCAATGTTGCATGCCAGGTATTCCCACCATTGTCATCATGGAAGACAAAACAAACATAATTGATGTCACTAAACTGCACTACATTGAATAGGAACAGGATTCAAAATGTCCATCCTTTCCTTCCTTCTGAAGCTCACCCAGAGTCTGAATTCATACACTCCACAAACCTATTGACATATTAGCTTTAGCATCACAAGTGGGTCTATAATAATAATTTTTTCCTTACTTCATAAGTTCATGGCCTCCATGACGACCATGGACCTGACCCAGGTAATTCAAGGCCCGACTCATATGGAGGGTTACACTCGAGACCTGGTGTTCCTGTCTGGACAATGGTTGGATGATTTGGGAGGGGGTTTACCGGTTGTTACTCCCCTGTCATGGTCCGACCATCATCTCCTACGACTGGTCTTCCGTTATGCCACCCCCCGCTGCTGGGCGGCAGAACCAACTAGATGGTTCCACCCCAGGCGCCTAATGGACCCTGAACGGTTCCAGATGGCGCTTGGGTCTATACCTATCGCCCTCACTCACAGCCCAGCTGATGTCTTGGTGGATGCCTGGGAAAGGGCGGCCACTGAGGCACTCAACTGTGTTGTACCCTTGCGACCTCTGACCTGACGCAGATCCCGTTGGGCTCCATGGTTTTCTGTGGAGCTCTGGGAGATGAAACGTCGGAGACGGGGTCTAGAGAGCAGTTGGAGGTCCAGCCGTTCCGAATCTGACCGATTGCAGTTAAGAACCTTTATAAGGTCTTATCTTGCTGCGATGAGGACGGCGAGGGCTAACTACTTCGCCACCCTCATCGCGTCTGCAGATAATCGCCCGGCCGCCTTGTTTAGGGTGACTCGCTCCCTTCTTAACCAGGAGATGAGGGAGGATCCCTTACAGGGATGGGCCGAGGAGTTTAGTCATCATCTGACGGACAAAATTGCTCAGATCCGGGCCAGTTTGGACTCTGACTGGGTGGAGTCTGACGTAGAGGAATCGGACGGTCTTGACCATGTTATCTGGACTGAGTTCGATCCTGTTTCCCCTGATGATGTGGACAGGATCATGGGGAGGCTGAGCTCCACCACTTGTTTGTTGGATCTGTGCCCCTCCTGGCTGGTTTATGCGGCTCGGGAGAGGACATGAGACTGGTTCCAGGCAGTAATAACTGCTTCTTTGAAGGAGGGTGTCTTCCCCACTGCCTTGAAGGAGGCGGTGGTAAGACCACTCCTCAAAAAGCCTGCCCTGGACCCCGCTGTTTTAAATAACTATCGTCCAGTCTCCAACCTTTGCTTTTTGGCGAAGGTTGTTGAGAGCATGGTGGCACATCAGCTTCCTCTGTTCCTGGAGGAAACTGATTATCTGGACCCGTACCAATCGGGTTTCAGGCCCGGGCACAGCACAGAGATGGCACTGGTCGCGCTGGTGAATGATCTCTGGCGGGCTCGGGACAGGGGTTGCTCCTCTGTCCTAGTCCTATTAGATCTCTCAGCGGCTTTCGATACCATCGACCATGGTATCCTACTGTGACGTCTCAGGGGGCTGAGAGTGGGAGGCATCGTTTTACGGTGGTTCTCCTGCTATCTCCTGGGCCGCTCGCAGTTGGTGTTGACGGGAGGGCAGAGATCCACCCCAAGGCCTCTTGCTTGTGGAGTCCCTCAGGGGTCGGTTCTCTCACCCCTCCTGTTCAACATCTATATGAAGCCGCTGGGCGAGGTCATTTGTGGTTTCAGGGTGGGGTATCATCAGTAAGCTGATGATACCCAACTTTTTTTCTCCACCCCGAACCAACCCAGCGATGCCCTCGCCGTGATGTCCCGTTGCCTGGAGGCGGTCCAGGTCTGGATGGGGAGAAACAGGCTTCGTCTCAATCCTGCCAAGACTGAGTGGCTTTGCGTACCGGCATCTCGGGCTAACCAAACTATTCCACCTTTAATGATGGGGGGTGAGGTGTTACCCCCCGTTGATAAGGCTCACAACTTAGGCATCCTCCTGGACTCACGGCTCAATTTTGAAGATCATATACGAACCGTGACCAGGGGAGCTTTTGCCCAGGTTCACCTGGTCTGCCAGTTGCGACCCTACCTGGACCGAGATGCCCTACGCACAGTCACTCATGCGCTCGTGACCTCCTGTTTAGACTATTGCAATGCTGTCTACATGGGGCTGCCCTTGGGGCTGCCCTGTTTAGACTATTGCAATGCTGTCTACATGGGGCTGCCCTTGAGAACCATTCGGAAACTACAACTGGTGCAGAATGCGGCCGCGCGAGTTTATTTTATTTTATTTATTTATTAATTTAATTTGTATACCGCCCTTCTCCCGAAGGACTCAGGGCGGTGAACAGGGCAATACATAATAAAAACAAGATACAAAAATTAAAAAATATTAAAAAGTAATTAAACAGCGATGCCCATAATAAATTAGTACTGATTAAAAGTTAAGACCAATTTATAAAACCCAACCCCATCCCATCAGGTCAGGCCGGCTTGTTCAAAAAGGTGGGTTTTAAGATCGCGCCGGAAGGAGCAGAGATCAGGCGCCATCCGGAGCTCGACCGGAAGATGGTTCCATAAATCTGGTGTGCCCACAGAGAACGCCCTCCCCCTGGGGGCCACCAGTCAGCATTCTTTGACCGGTGGCACCCTGAGGAGGCCCTCTCTGTGGGAGCGTACTGGGCGGAGGGAAGTTGACGAGCGTACTGGGCGGAGGGAAGTTGAGTTGTGATGGGGGTTTTCCGATACTCCCATGTAACACCTCTACTCCATGAGCTGAATTGGCTTCCGGTTGCCCTCCGGGTGAGATTCAAAGTGCTGGTGATGACCTATAAAGCCCTAAATGGCTTGGGTCCAGGATATTTGAGGGAACACCTGCTGCCAGCATCAAGTTCCCTTCATTCAGTGCGCTCGCAGAGGGAGGGTCTTCTCAGAGTGCCGCCGGTAAAAGATTGCCAGTGGATAACACCCAGGGAGAGGGCCTTTTCTGTGGGTGCACCTACCATCTGGAACCAGCTGCCCGTGGAGCTCAGGACTGCCCCTGACCTATGCTCATTCCGCCGGGACCTGAAGACTTGGCTCTTTGAGCTCTCTGACCCAGGCTGAGAATTTTAACTGGGGTTTTATTTTCAGGGATAATTTAATCTTTTAATTCTCTTTTAACTTTGTATTTTATATTGATATGATTTTAAAATGCCCTGTAAACCGCCCTGAGTCCTTCAGGAAAGGGCGGTATATAAATCTAATAAAATCTAAAATCTATATCTAAATAAATATAACATTTTTGTCCTGCCTTTCCAGCATCTAGTACATAGAAGAATAAGGTTGGAAGAGACCTTGAAAGTCTTCTCAGTCAATCCCATCTTCAAGGCAAGACTTCTTATACCCTACTGGACAAATGGCTGTGCAATTTTTTTTCTTGAAAACCTTCAGCAATGGAGCTTCCACAGTTCTGGGAGGCAAGCTATTCCATTCATGAATTGTTCTATCAGAAATTTCTCCTTATTTCTAGGTTGGACTTCTCTTTCATTATCTTCCACCCGTACTTGTCCTGCCTTCAGATGCCTTGCAGAATAGGTTGACCCCCTCTTCTCTGTGAAAGCCCCACAGGTATCATGTCACCCCCTCATCCTTCTTTTCATTAGATTATACTAGACATACCTAGTTCCTTCAACTGTCCATCATACAATTTAGCCACCAGACCTTTTATCTTCTTTGTTGCTCTACTCTGCACTCTTTCTAGGATCTCAACAACTTTTTATCATAGTGACTAGAACTTGATGCAGTATTCCAAGTGTGGTCTCACTACTGCAGTATAAAGCAGAATAGAATAGAACAACAGAGGTGGAAGGGACGTTGGAGATCTTCTAGTCAAACCCCCTGCTCAGGCTGAAGACCCTATACTATTTCAGACAAGTGATTGTCCAGTCTCTTCTTTAAAACCTCCAGTGATGGAGCACCACAACATCTGAAGGCAAGCTGTTCCACTGGTTAATTGTCCTCACAGTCAGGAAGTTTCTCTTTAATTCCAGGTTGCTTCTCTCCTTGATTAGTTTCCATCAATTGCTTCTTGTCCTGCCTTCAGATGCTTTGTAGAGTAGTTTGATGCCCTTGTCATGGTTCCAACAAATGCAATTCTTCAAAGAACCTCGAGGAGTCTTTTAATCAAAAGAGCATAGCTTTGGCAGGTACATGGTCAAGCCAAAATCTGGATTCCCCTCCCCTAAGCACACAGTATCAAAGCACAGTTCCTCCCTCTAATTAACCGTCATAAATCACATTCTCCAATTAGTTTGAATTGTAAGCTTTCCTTCCTGTTAAACAACCTGCCAAATTCTTATCTTCTCTTATTTCAAAACAGCCATGAGAGACATTCTTCCTACTCCCCCCAGCATCAACTAATTCTAACTCTAAAAGTAACACACAAGTTTTAAAGAAGCAAAGCTGCCTCTCCACATGTTGTCAAAGCAAGAACATCTGATGTTAGCAGCATTGACAGCCCTCTTCTTTGGGGCAGCCTCACAAATATTATTGGAAGACTGCTATCATGTCACCCCTCGTCCTTCTCTTCATTAAAACTAGACATGCCCAATTCCAGCAACTGTTCCTTATATGTTTTATCCTCCAGTCCCCTGATCATCTTTGTTGCTCTTCTCTGCACTTTTTCTAGAGACCCAACATCTTTTTTACATCGTTGTGACCAAAATTGGATTCAGTACTATCAATTCTCATGATCTTGAAACTATTCCTCTGTTGATGCAGCCCAGGACTGCATCGGCTTTTCTCTCTTTTTTCTTTTTAATCTCTCTTTTCATTCTCCTTTCTTAGAAGACTTTCAGGTCCAGAAATGCTTCTCCAATATACAATTAAATAGGTTTGCATTGAGACTTAATTAACACTAGCTGAAAGCGCCACAAAAAACTCGAGTTCTTTCAACATTCCCACAGAAGGAGGCGGAAAGGAGTGAAACAAAGCCTCCCACCCCCCCTTAGCTCATAATATTGCAGAACTGTCTGCTAATGATAAATGATGTACTTTGCTTTACATTTCCTTTCTCCTCTCTAGTAGATATTGGCCCATTTGGATGTGTGCTCGTTGTGAATAAATGACTTTGGCAAGTTGTTGCACTTTGCAATGGTACGTTTGTTTCTCCATTGCACAGCTTGGTTCTACCTGAAGCCGTTTCTTTGGGAAAAATAATGACAGGCTGCTTCTCTGCCTTCATTTTTTACACACTCACACAGACCATTGTGGGTTTGAACTTTTGTATCTGCTGAAATGTTTCATTCTTGCGATGGCAAAGGGCAGAAATAGAACAAAAGAGCCGCTTGGCTGTTAAAGATTGCCATTACTGGGCATTGATCCTGTTCTTGAACAGGGGTGGTGTAACTGGGTGATCCTTTATGGGACTTTTATGCTTACACAAATATGAACAAGGTCCTTTGTTTCTTAATGAGATTTATTATTGACAGTGTATGTTTCCTGGGATATTGGGAAGTCTTTTGTACAGAAATAAGCTGGGGAGAAATGAGAGAGAGAGAGAGAGAGAGAAAGAGAGAGAAAGAAAGAAAGAAAGAAAGAAAGAAAGAAAGAAAGAAAGAAAGAAAGAAAGAAAGAAAGAAAGAAAGAAAGAAAGAAAGAAAGAAGAGGAAGGGAGGGAGGGAGGGAGGGAGGGAGAAAAGGAAAGAAGGAAGGAAGGAAGGAAGGAAGGAAGGAAGGAAGGAAGGAAGGAAGGAAGGAAGGGTTTTTGAAGGTTCATTAAATTTGGCAGTAATGGAAAATTTTCACTTTTAAGGAGTGCAACAAAAAGGAAATACATCCAGACTGCCAACTTTTGAACTAGAAAAACAAACTGACATCTTCTGAACAGAATTTCTGCTAGGTTTTGTGACTTTGAATCAAGTAGCTCAAGATCAAAGGATCACCCCAATGAAAGGTCACCTTGCTTGTTTCCTTTCTTCCCCCACTAAGGAAGCAGGTGTCCATGTTGTTGAGGAGGAATGTGTGGATGCAAGGAGGGAGGGGGTCACGCTGCAGCCTCAGGGCTATTTCTAATCCCTGAACGAAAACTCCAACAAATCCAGCCTCATTTGTGGAGATAAATGTAGATGTACAAATACTCACCTTAATTGATCATAAAACAAGAGGTAAATTCCAAAAAAAGTAGGTGCCCTTTGAAATTAAGCATCAAAATTAGAAAACCTGGGGGGACAATTTCTTCCTCCCCAAAAATCATGTGAAGATCTTTTTACATCATAAATTGCCTGCCTGGTGCTTCATAGCATAATGTACCGCCCCTTTTTGAAGTCCCTGGGGTCCCCTCCAAAATCCATTGCAAAGATCACTTTCCCTTCATTTTGTCTCAGCAAATGGCAGCATCATACACATGTTACCTGGATCCCAAGTTAAACAGAGGCAGGCCTGGTTAAGGCCTGGATGGGAGACTATGAAGAAAGGCTAGAACTGTAGACTGAAGTGGGACATTGAAAAATATATTTGAAAAACCAGCTATTGCTAAGATAACTGCACAGATACAGTAATCTGTTTTCTGTTCCTACATTATTTTACATTCACACACTCTTCTCTCTCTCCCTCCCTTCCTCCCTCTCTGTCTCCATAGACATAGAATAATGAGTTGGAAGGCTAGAGGTCTTCTAGTCCAACACCCTGCTCGAGTAGGAGACCCTATACCATTTCAGACAAGTGGTTGTAATGTCTCTTTTTGAAGACCTTTAGTGAAGGAGCACCCACAACTTCTGAAGGCAAATTATTTCATTGGTTAATTGCTCTCACTATTAGGAATTTTCTCCTTAGTTCTAGGTTGCTTCTCTCCTTGGTTAGTTTCCATCCATTGTTTCTTGTCTTGCCTTTTGGTGCTTTGGAAAATAGATTGACCCCCTCATCTTTGTGGCAGCCCCTCAGATATTGGAACACTGCTATCATGTCATCCCTGGTCCTTCTTTTCACTAGAGTAGACATACCTAATTCCTGCAAACATTCTTTCTATGTTTGAGCCTCCAGATCCCTAATCATTGTTGTTGCTCTTCTCTGCACTCTTTCCAGACTGTCAACATCTTTTTTGTATTGTGCAATAGTCCAAGTGTGGTATTACTAAAGCTTTGTACAGTGGTACTAACGCTTCACATGATCTTGATTCTATCCCTCTGTTAATGCAGCCTAAGTTATTATCCATTAAGACTCCAAGATCTCTCTCACAGTTACTGGCATTAAGCCAAGTTTCACCTAGTATATACCTGTATAGACTTGTACCTCCCTCCCTCCCTTCCCCTCCCTCTGTCTCTCTCTCCACAGCTAGGAAAACATGGACAATATCATTGTGAATATCTCTAGAATTGACTTGACCATTATACATACCAAAAGCATCTCAGGATTGTGAACGAGCCCAGGATAGGTCTCTTGCAATCATCTTCTGCTTTTTTAAACACACACACAAACACACACACACACACAAATTCTTCTTTTTTGTGCAGTTTCACACATTCCCTCCCCCCAAAGAAACGGATAGGGAGTTTAATGAAGACACCTTCCTATAAACAAACCAAGAAATAAATTGATGAATCGATCATATAAACAAATGGCATTCCCCTGCACACACTATGCAAAGATGTTCCTGTAAAAAGAAAAAGAAATAGAAATAAATATTTGTCAATAAATTGGGAGCAGAAATAACTCTGATGTGAAAGGCCCCTTTGGTATTACATATGATTCCATCCATTCTTCTCCTCTCCTCTCTTCCAACATTCCTTTAAATATTACATACAATTACAGAGGAAAAACACCACTAAGCATCTTTTTGTCCTGACAGAAATATGTTTGTGCTGTAAGATCCCCTCTCTTTCTTTGCCTCTTACCCTAACAGCCTGTGAAGGAGGTTTTCCGCTGAAAGCATAAATCAGAAATACGACAAATTCTTTTCTCTCTCCCCGCTCTTTCTTTTTCTTTGCTCCTCTCCTAATCACCATCTTGTAAATAAATGGTGCATCTAAAGAATGAAGGTGGTTTATAATATTAAAAACAAGAGCTGGCAAAGCCAGGCTATTTTAAACCATTTGAAACACTATATAATAAAGGCTCTATCAGGGAGAACCAGTTCCAAATGCTTCGCCTTCACTAGCTTTGCTGGTCTGTGAATTATTGCCGTAGTCAATAGATCTCTTTTCTGTAGCACGCTGCTTATGTAGGTGATAAATCTTCCAGCCTTATGGGAAAGGAGGGTCAGGCATCTGTTACTTTGCCCCATTATTTTTCTCCTACATCATTTAGAAAACTGCTGGACTGGACCAATTTTTGATGTGTAGACTTTTTCCTCAGCTACATTACATTGTAAATTTTATTGTGCATATTAATTCCCCCCCCCCTTTAACTCTGTCTGTCTTTTAAAACTCCATCATGGAAGCTGCTGCTGGGTGGGGGAGACAGAAGAGGAAAGGAATACAATTCTTCTTTGTGGCTATGTTGGGGAAATCAGGGTGGGCACAGAAAGGTCAAAAACCAAAATGGAAGTCTTGGGCAGGCAATGAATTCAAAGAGTGTGTTTTTTCCCCTGGCATTTGGATAGATGGGAGGGGAAAGGATTGAAGGAGAGGCCTGGTTCTAATCCCCTGAATCCCATACGTTTAAAAAGGTAGCATGCACACACTTATCCCAAAGATAAGTGTGTGCATGTAGTGAACTTTGAAATAGAATGGCAATAAATCCAGCTCTCTTATTGTTCAAAACAAACCTTTTAATTTTTTCAAGGTCTTCTTTGGTACCCCTCCAATTTGATCTTGGAAAGCATGTTGTGAAGAAAAAAGAAACAAATTAATGTCAGGCTCCAAAAACCAGAAAGACTCATCATGATTCTTCCAAACAGATTACAGATAGTCCTCGACTCACTATTGTTCATTTAGTGACCATTCAAAGTTACAGCAGCACTGAAAAAGTGACTTATGACCATTTTTCACACTTAAGAGTCATGGTGGTACAGTGGTTAGAATGCAGCACTGCAAGCTACTTCTGCTGACTGCCCAGCTGCCAGCAGTTCAATTCTGACCAGCTCAAAGTTGACTCAGCCTTCCAAGGTGGGTAAAATGAGGACCCAGATTATTGGGGGCAAATATGCTGACTCTGTAAAACTGCTTAGAGAGGGCTGTAAAGCACTGTGAAGCAGTATATAAGTCTAAGTGCTGTTGCTATTGCTATTTCAACCATTGCAGCATCCCCATGGTCACATGATCAAAATTCAGACCCTTGGCCACTGACTCATATTTATGACATTTGCAGTGTCCCGGGGTCATGTGTCCCTTTTGCGACCTTCTGACAAGCAAAGTCAGCTGGGGAAGCCAGATTTATTAATAACCATGTTACTAATTTAACAACTGCACTATTTTTTTTAATCCCATTTATATCCCGCCCTTCTCCAAAGACTCAGGGCGGCTTACAATCTAAAGCACAAATCAATGTGCTTAGCAATAGCCTTCATTCTATGTATATGCCTGCTTATTAGGGCTTTCGCCCCCCCCCCAAGCAGCATTATTACAAAGTCATCTTAATTGCCCCCAACAATCTGGGTCCTCATTTTACCTACCTTGGAAGGATGGAAGGCTGAGTCAACCTTGAGCCTGGTGGGACTCAAACCTGCATTAATTGCAGGCAGTTAATTCACTTAACTGTGGCAAGAAAGGTCATAAAATGGGGCAAAATTTCACTTAGCCACTGTTTCACTTAAGAACAGAAATTTGGGGCTCAATTGTGGTGATACTTCGAGGACTGACTGTACTTTATTGTTCCTTATCCATAGGCAGAATCTTGCCAAACTAAAGCATGCTAATATCCCCACAAAACATATACTCTGGGAACAATTAGGAAGGAGCTGTCTTCATGCTTTCTCTCTCACACAGCTATCTGAACTGAATTGTCTCTGCTCCTCTGGAATGCAGCCCCTCCCTCCTGGGAATCCAGGCAACATTCTCTCACAGAAGTCATACTTATTTTTTTTTTAAAAAAACCTTTTCAGTTGGCATCATCTACTCTATTTTAACACACACACACACACACACACACACACACACACAATCAACAGGGGGGAAATAGTGAAAACTGAAGGAAACAAGATACCCTGTGGACATAGCATCAAGAGTCTGGATGAAGACAATGCAAACAAAGCCAACATTGAAAAGACAGAAACAGATAGCATGTACCACCTCTGCAAAGAAACAGTGGACCACCTGGTTAGCTGCTGGAAGAAAATTGCACAGATTAACTACAATAGCATGACAAAAAAGCAAGAATAGTGCTTTGGAAGATCTGCAAAAAATGGTCTGCAAGCAAGAATTGATGAGACCACAAAATAGACAGTTATGGAAAATGAAGAAGGTAAAGCACTCTGAGACTTTAGAATTTAAACAGACAGAAACCTGCCACATAATACCTCAGACTTAACCATTATCAATAGGAAAAGCAAAATATGTCTGGGTAATGGACCATGGCAGTACTTACTTACAGACCTGCAAATAGAAGTAGAAATACTGTGGGAAAAGAAAGCAAAGATAGGAATAAGCACCTTGGGTGCAATCCCAAAACATCTGGAAGACCACTCGAACACCTTCAGTATTGATAAAATCACCATTAGTCAATTGCAAAAGACAGCTTGACTTGGGACAGCTTACATCCTGCAACAATACCTTTAACACCATCAGAGATCCTCATCTGCCTATCCCAGGTCCTTGAGAAGGACTTGAGAGGTGGAGAAAAATGACAAATCCTGTCTAAACATCTGGCTGACTGAGTGGCAAACCCTACTTTATTCAGAGAATAAATAAAACTACCTACCTACTTCCACTGAATGGAATTCAAACTGTTAGGAGGGAAATGCAGGATTTTTTTCAACTCAGAATATCAGAAGATAACAAGTATAATTATCAGCTATTCAGTGGATAGTCATCAGACAGATATTCAGTATCCAAAGGAAATGTTGCTACAGTTTTAAAAGGAAGACACATCAACATTTCTCCATCACTTTTTTTTGCCCAATATTCTTTTGGTTGTATGGAGGAGAAAACAGAGGAGGAGGAGGGGGGAGGAGGAGGGGGAAGGGGAAGGGGAAGGGGAAAGATTAACCTGTGGCTGTCTATTTGAGAATCCCAAGAAGATTAGAAATGTCACTAGCCTTCTTCCTGATAGATTTGGAATTTAATGGTTTTAATGGCAGGCAAATATAATTGTTTTAACAGATGCTCCCCAATCAGTCATGCATTGTATTACTTTGGAAGTTCACCTCCAAAGGAGGAAGCTCAGTTTAGGAGTCCTTCACTGTTTCAGATGAGTCGATCTTGTTGTTACTGAAGCTGAGAAAAAACTTCAGTTTGGAGATTCCATTCGCAGCTGAATCTCTGAATTGAATTGATTTTCTAAACTGGATCAGAGCGTGGAACCAAATTATTCAATACAGTTAGATGCCTCTGAATCAAAACAAATCATGTGGAGAATAATGTGGAGAAAAGCAAAGTTTTACATTTAGGCAGGAAAAATCAAAGGTACAAGTACAGATTGGGCTCAAAAACAGTAACTGTGAGGGGGACCTTGGACAATCACTTGATTATGAACAAGCAGTGTGCAGCAGCAGCTAAAAAAGCTAATACAATCCTGGGTTGTACAAACAGAGGCACAAAATTAGAGAGGCTGCCACAAAGAAGAGGGCATCAAACTATTCTCCAAAGCACCAGAGGGCAGGACAAGAAATGATGGTTGGAAACTGACCAAAAAGAGAAGCAACCTGAAATTAAGGAGAAACTTCCTGACAGTGAGGACAATTAACCAGTAGAGCAGTTTGCCTTCAGAAATCATGGGTGCTCCATCACTGGAGATTTTTAAGAAGAAACTAGTCAGTCACCTGTCTGAAATGGTATAGGTTCTCCTGCTTGAGCAGGGGGCTGGACTAGAAGACCTCCAAGGTCCCTTCCAGCTCTATTCTATTCTATTCTATTCTATTCTATTCTATTCTATTCTATTCTATTCTATTCTATTCTATTCTATTCTATTCTATTCTATTCTATTCTATTCTATTCTATTCTATTCTCAAGACATTTTGGGCAATTCTGCTCCCTCTAAAGTTAACAGAAATCTCACTGTGATTATTTAGAATGCGGCTATTCACCTTTAAACCAACATGATCTAGTCAAAGCTGTGTTTGACTCCTTGCTTCTCCATTCCAGGCCACACTATAATCTCATTTCAGATTTAGATTCTGAACATGAAACACAACTCATTGGCCAATATTCCACAATAATATTCTTCATGATTGTAGTTGCAACCCTTTAGAACAGGGGTGTCCAACCTTGTAATTCCCCACCTAGGCTGGTTGGGGAATTGAAGTCCACAAGTCTTAAAGTTGCCAAGATTGGACTCGACTGCTTCAAAAGTTCAGTTATTTCCTTGAATTACAATAGTCACCTTGAAACTATTGTTGCCTCTCCACCTTGTAAAAGCAGAGTGGAAATGTAGCAATAAAATGTAGCACAGATATTGTGCAGGTAGGTTAACAAACAGATTTATTATTAAAAGAGGGAAAAGTCACATCTAAAGATATTGCTCACCTCTTGATCACACAAAATCTAAGGTGGGTGTCTTTTGATGGGCCACCATGCTGGTTGTATTTTTTCCCCCTCTTACATTAAGGAAAAAGCTTGTTTGGAAGTTATTAGTGAGCACTTTATTAGTATCATCTGCTAGTTTATTATTATTATTGTTATTGTTACTTGGAGCTTTAGAAGTCAGCATGCCTCCTTTTTTTAGGATTCTACAAATGAACATCACAAAGTGCATGTCTATCAAATTCCAACTTTCTAGCTATTCTTCAAGCACTACAGCATTCTTGGATTATATTTTATATCCCCTTAAGTAGTAAGACTCGGCTTCTTTGCAGACAGGATGTTTTGGGTTGCATAGTTATCAAAGTCCAGTTTCTAGGCAATACAAGGGAGAAGTTTTATTTCTAAGTGGTGTATCTCCTATTTTTATTAGAGCTGTTAAAAAAAATCTTCAGTCTTGCGGGAAGCAAATGAAGTTATTTTGCTTCTAAGTGATCTATGGTGGATGAACACCAGAGACATTGGCTTTAATTTTTTGTTTTGTTTTTTCTTTTCCATCAGAAATGGCCCACATTCTGACAGCTGTGTTAGAGTTCTCCTTGGAAGCTACTTCATTTGCAGCACTTCTTGGAGTGACATACAATCATGGAATATAATGTGGTTTTATGATTATTCTGAGACCTTCTGCAAAGAAGCACCAGCTTCAGCTTGTACGTTTTGAAACGTTAGTGACCTCACTTGACTTGACTTGAAAATGTGAAAAGAAGGACTAGGTGTAACATGAGAGCAGTGTTCCAGAATTTGAAGGGCTGCCACAAAGAAGCGGGGGTCAACCTATTCTCCAAAGGACCTGAAAGCAGAACAAGAAGCAATCAATGGAAACTAATCAAGGAGAGAATCAACCTAGAACTAAGGAGAAACTTCCTGATAGTGAGAACAATTAACCAGTGGAATGGCTTTCCTTCAGAAGTTGTGGGTGCTTCATCACCTCTGTTCACAAGAGACTGGACATCCGTTTGCCTGGAATGGTATAGGATCTCCTGCTTGAGTAGGGGGTTGGATTAGAAGACCTCAAGGGTCCCTTCCAACTCTGCTATTCTGTTATTCTTTTAGGCAGGAAAGCCAGCTGAGTAACTCTGAGCCAGTCATTCTTTCTAACTTGCTTCTAAACCAGAGTTTCTCAGGATCTGTAACTAAGTTGTGTGGACTTCAGTACCCAGAATGCCCCCAGCCAGCCTACTGACTGGAAGAACTCTGGAAGTCTGCACAACTTAGTTACAGATGTTGAGAAACACATCTCTAGACACCTCTCTAAACCAATATATACCCCTATAGAATATTTTGCAGAATTTTTTGGATCATAAATCCACTTGCAGAGACTTTAGTAAAATCGCTAGCATCTCTTCCAATTTACAGCATCCACTGGCCATTATTCCTTCCCTACTTTCAATTACCTAGTCAGTAAATGCACCTGACTGGTGTCAAAGCATCTTTCTAAATATAATATTACCTCCTCCCCACCCCAGCCCCATAACTTTGAAGTCCTACCAAAAAGCAATTAAACAGGGTGAAGGGAGAACAATGCTGGCCTTACTCCATCTTATTATTTCTCTATATCTTGCCTTTTATTAAAATATTAATGATAATTCCAGTAATCTTTTCTTTTTCCTTTTTGACTTTACCCTTGGCATTTAGTAGCTTGGAGGATATGCCTCTTTGTGCTTTTAAAACTCAATTTATTCCCTCAGTAACCTTATATAATTTTCAGACTTTCAGTTAACCTCCAAAGATCATCCATCACTTCACTATACACCCACATTCCTGAAAAAGCCACACCAATGCTATTGACCCTTTTGGTCTACCCCATGGGGAGGGCAAGGAGGCAAACAGCAAAACTTGTGTGTTGTAATATCACGACACCTGTTTTGTGTTTTGGATGGAACCTCTAGATTCAAATGAGGACCCAGATTGTTGGTGTTCACAGGGACAGGTTAAAAAAAGTCAAAATGGCAGTCACGAACATGCAGCCTCACCCCTTTTCAAGGTCTGTGTGGATTCTCCTGTAAGAAACATTTTTGTGTGCAAGAGCCCAGGAGGAGAGGTTCCTGAGAATACTTTTCAAATAAATGTGAGAAAATGTGTCAGGGGTGGGCAAAAGCTTTGGACATTTCCTTGATCTACCTTTTAAATGATGGTTGTTCTTCCAGGGCTAACCTACTCCACATTTTCAAGGAGGTTTTCAGCGTAAAATCCTTTCTGTGAAACAAAGGAACATTTTTTCAAAAGGCAACTGGACTTCCTTTGTTTTTTGCTTGAAGACATTTTGCTTCTCATCTGAGAAGGTTTTTTTTTGGTTCAGAACTGTAGAAGCTTCTTGGATGAGAAGCGAAATATCTTCAAAGAAAAACAAAAGAAGTCCAGTTGTCATTTGGGGAAAAAAACACCTTTGGGATGACCATGATCTGGATGATTTTCTGTGAAAGTAAATAAAGTGTGAATATTATGCACACTGTATTTATGTTAGGAAAAGACTCACATATAAATCAATAAATCATTTCTCCCTCTCTTCTCCTCCTCTCTCCCTCTCTCTGTCAGAACCCAACTCAGCCCACATCTTAAGAAAGTAGGACTCTTGGAGACAAGATTTTCCAAGCAGGAACTTTTACTAAGAAATAGGAGATAGCAGGCATAATAGACAGGATCTGAGGAATTCCCTCACAGATAGATATTTTTAAAGTGTCCCAAAGCAAACCCCACCTCACAGCTCATTCGGTCAGTTCCGATTCAGCCAAGCTCCAGCTGGTAAGCCCATAGTGGGAGAGGAGAGATAACAGTCCGTTTGCAGCAGGATCATTTCCACCCTCCTCACACTTCATTGGGAGAAACAAACCAGATCCTGGAGGGTTGCATTTCTCCCTTTCCCACCCCCTTTCCTAGTTGCCCCTAAGTCAAGAGGGAATGCCTAGTAAGAAAGCAATTGGTTACATTGTGATGGATAGCAGGCAGGCGGAATAAACAAAGGTTGCATTTAAGGGAGGAAGTGAATGCCATAAAGTTCCATGCCTGTTCCCTCTCCCCCTTGGGAATGGCAGAATCCAGGGGGAGATGAGATTTGGGTTTAGCTCAGAGGAGATAGTTAGAAATGAAATATAAATGGATTCTGACACTCTCCAAACTACTATGGAAATTTCACTGGAGGAGACATTGATTCAAAACGGGCACTAGTGACATAGAATAGGAATGGATTTACAGTATATATTCTTCATCAGAGAGATTCCTGGGGAGGGGGAAATAAATAATATTCAGATGTTTCCCCTGCCCTTTTCTGGTTTAAAATATTATTTTATTGCTGATGCGAGCAACAAGGATTATTGGCAGTGGCTGTTCTCCTCAACTGGACAGTTGTTCTTTTCCCTTCCAGTGAGAATGATTTCACTTCCCAATGAATCTCATTGCAACTTCTGGAGATGTTCTGGCTGGTTGGCCTCCCTGGCAGCTGAAACCAATGGTCAGAGAGTAGTTTTTAAACCTTCACCACATGGTTGCCAGGTGCTGACATGGCCATTTCCCTGTGCAGAAGGGAAAGGTAAACATTGCATTTGATGTTCCCCCTGTGTTCATTTTCAGTCCTTCTTCTGATCTAAGATTTTTGCTTCCTGGTGGTCAAAGTTACAGTATTTTCTTGTGCTTGTGTTTATTTTTGTTGTCATTTCAGCAGTTGCATCCCAATCTGCAGTTTTTAACTGTCCCCACCCAGAATATGCATAATCAGAATCTTCAGATCTCTTATGAAAAATTGACTTTGTGTAATCTTGTGGGTTTTTTTCCCCCTTGGCCAGGTGGGCATTTATTATCAAATAATTTAAATATGAGCCAGCAGTGTGCTGTAGCTGGCAAAAAAGCCAACACAGTTCTAGGCTGATTTAACAGAAAGGTAGAAACAAGATCAAATGAAGTAAGACCACACTTGAAATACTGCATCCAGTTTTGGTCACCATGATGTAAAAAAGTTGTTGAGAATCTAGAAAGAGTGCAGAGAAGAGCAACCAAGATGATCAGGGGACTGGAGGCTAAAACATATAAAGAACGATTGCTGGAATTGGATATCTCTAGTTTAATGAAGTGAAGGACTAGGGGTGAAATGATAGCAGTGTTCTAGTATTTGAGGGGTTGCTACAAAGATGAGGGAGTCAAGCTATTCTCCAAAGCACCTGAGGATAGGATAAGAAGCAATGGATGGAAACTCATCAAGGAGAGAAACAACCTGGAACTAGGAAGAAATTTTCTGATAGTGAGAAAAATCAACCAGGGGAACAATTTGCCTCCAGAGGTTGCTCCAATGTTGTTAGTTGCGAAGTTGTGTCCAACCCATCACGACCCTATGGACAACGTTCCTCCAGGCCTTCCTGTCCTCTACCACCTTCTGGAGTCCTTTTAAGCTCACGCCTACTGCTTCTGTGACTCCATCCAGCCACCTCATTCTCTGTCGTTCTCTTCTTCTCTTGCCCTCAATCTTTCCCAGCATTAGGATCTTCTCCAGTGAGTCCTTCCTTCTCATTAGGTGGCCAAAGTATTTGAGTTTTAGCTTCAGGATCTGGCCTTCTAAAGAGCAGTCAGGGTTGATCTCCTCTAGGACTGACCGGTTTGATCGCCTTGCATTCCAAGGGACTCGCAGAAGTCTTCTCCAGCACCACAGTTCAAAGGCCTCAATTCTTTGGCGCTCAGCCTTTTTTATGGTCCAACTTTCACTGCCATACATTGCAACTGGGAAGACCATAGCTTTGACTATACGGACTTTTGTTGGCAGGGTGATGTCTCTGCTTTTTAGTGTGCTATCTAGATTTGCCATGGCTTTCCTCCCCAGGAGCAAGCGTCTTTTAATTTCTTGGCTACGGTCCCCATCTGCAGTGATCTTGGAGCCCAGGAAAATGGGCTCCAATACTGGACATTTTTAAGAAGAGATTGGACAACCATTTGTCTGAAATGGTATAGGGTTTCCTGCCTGAGCAGGGGGTGGGACTAGAAGACCTCCAAAGTCCCTTCCAACTCTGTTATTCTATTCTATTCTATTCTATTCTATTCTATTCTATTCTATTCTATTCTATTCTATTCTATTCTATTCTATTCTATTCTATTCTATTCTATTCTATTCTATTCTATTCTATTCTATTCTATTCTATTCTATTATTCTATTCTATTCTATTCTATTAACTTTTTTTGGGAAGAATGAAAACAATATCAGCAGCTGGTGCTTTTCTTCATGTCAGGGATAGCTGCAAAAATGCTGTCTTCTGAATTTTGCAAGCACTGAATTGTCTACAGTCCATGTATCTCCAGATTCCAGGCAGCACACACCAGAATATGGGAATATAGCTTCATTTTCAAAAATAACCATCTATCATTTTAAAGCAGGGCATGTGCAAAAGTGAAGAAGTTGTGATTAGTTGAGAATGAGCACTTTAGATGTTTAAGTTCTGGTGCATGCTTCGGAAAGGTAATGTTATGTGTAGCATTCATGCACAATACATATCACTCTCCATCATAAACATCTCAGAGACTCATTGAGCTTAAATTAAAATCACACCTACCCAACTAGGGTCAAAATTTGACAACTGCAGTGAAAGGCAGAGTGATAAAATATTGCCAGTAGATAACTATTCCAGATAGTTTCTGCTAAACAACACAAAAAAATCAAAAGAATAAAGAATCAGAGTTTAGGAAATAATTATAAGTTCAAGCCAGACTTAGGAGGAGAAGAAAAAAAAATATTATGGACCTGATTGGAATAAGAAAAAAATATTTAGGGAAGTTTGTGCTACAAAGAAAGAGAATTCTTAAACCCTGTCATAATTCTTTCAAAGTTCCTGCTCAGAACTACAAAGAGTACATAACATACTAGAAACAGTTGATATATTACTTTAATATTCTTCCTTTAAAACCTGTAGTTGGAAAGCTATTATTTAAGGGAGAATCAGGTCAGTTCAGCCAGGATTTACCCCCATGCATCAAAAGTAAAGACCGAGGAGACACAGTTTGCTCTTCCCATCTTTCCAGAAATTTTGGGGAAAGTTTTTCCCCCCTCACTTGCTAGCTGAGAAGTCCTCCTTTTCAACTGTCCATAGAAACTTGACCTTGCTTAGCTTCCAACCCCATGAAGACCAGCTCAATCTCTTTCAAGGGCTTCCTTTAACCAAAATTATGATTTAATTGACCTAGGGATAATTTCTGAAATGCTAATACTGCAGGAGGAACCTTTTTAATCTCAGAAAAACTCTCCATTTTGGTCTTTTTGAAAAAAACAACAGTCAGCCTCCCCCCCATCCCCTTTAAACAATTCTCTCCCCCTTTTTTGTTTCCTTTAACTTGATTCATTTTAAAATGTTTCAGCTGCAGAGTTATGCAGGGGAGCTGTTGTGAACTCTGAGGAGACTAAGAGTCATGGGCTGTTTGTTTTAACAAGTTAATGAAAGGAAAGAAATGTCTGGGGTTTTTTGGGGGGTGGGGGTTTGTTGTTTCTTTGTTTTGTTTTGTTTTTTGTGCAAAAACAAGCTAAGCCTCGTGTGTATGCAGCCAGGCCCCAGCCTAAGTCTAAAGTTTACCCTTTGGAGCCTGGGGAGGGGGGGAATCCTCTTACTTTTATCTATAATACTCTTTTCTCCTTGATAGAGAAAGGGAAAAAAGTGACTCATTTAAACAGAGCGAAGGTGGTGCTTCTTGTTGTTTTTGTCTTCAACAATATAGATATTTTTAAGGGAGGAGAAACTGGAAATTTTATTTGTCTTTCCACATGAACAAGAGGGAATGGTTGAAACATCAACACAAAGAAAAAGTTTTGGTTCCCCCCCTCCTCTTATTCAAAGTACATTGTAATGGAAGATCTAAGAGACTGTGAACAAAGAGTCCTCATCTCCCATGACTACTTTCTATAAATCTGAATGCAGGTGGGAAGGAAATTAAATTGTGGATGGGATGCTGAGAGTGATGCCTCAGAAAGTTATTTTTGTAAGATTTGAGATGCTCTTTATTACATAATGGGTACCATTAAAGGTCATCCAGTACAAGCTTTTAGTGACATTTCTGCCTTTCCTCTCAAGAGCCTTGCTGGGTTGGTGTATGCATTTAAATTAAAGAGTAATTAGATCCAGAAGGAGTCATTATATAATGCAAGTTACTCCATCTCATCAACAAAAAGAAAACTACCAAGTCAAAGAAAGTGAGCAAAGTCAAATGTGAATCTGGAAAAAGAGTGACTTCTGATGGCAGCTTGGCCCAAACATTTGTAAGGACAGCTCAGCTGAACATTCATTTTATGCATATCTTTTTGCCATTACTGTGGGCTCTGGTACAGTATTATAATGTTGTGTACATCATAACCAGAACTGGCAAAGTCTAGTCTAACAGAGACAAGGATTGGGGTTGACATAATAGCAGTCTTCCAATATTTGAGGGGCTGTCAAAAAGAAGAGCGGATCAATCTATTTCCCAAAGCATTTGAGGGCAAGATAAAATGGTATAGGGAATTGAAAGAGTGGTGCCATAGAAAATCTCGCCAAATGTGAAGATGCCAAAGGAGTATGGCTAGTGAAGTTCATGGAGCGTGGTTCAACCATCAATTCAGAAGTCTACTGTGAAACGCTACAAAAACTCAGATGAGCCATCCATAACAAGCATTGGGGCATGCTGACTTCTGGTGTAGTGTTGGTTCATGATAATACTTGCCCGCATACCACTAGCTGCACCCAACAACTTTTGAAGCAGTTCCATTGGGATGTTTTTGATCACACGCACCCCCCCTCCATAGCCCAGATTTGGCGCAGAGCGACTACTACTAAAGAATTTCAAACCTTGTAAGACGTTATGACAAGTGCCTCAATTTGAATGATGATTATGTCAAAAAGTAATGTAATGTTGTAGTTTTCAAATGTGTATAATAAAAGTTCTGTATCTGTTAGTTTCTGTCATTGATAACCAAATGGAGGTTTATTTCCACACATTAAAACCACACTAACATTAGTTAAAACTAACCAAGTTTAGGTAACTGTTTGAATACAGACACTAGGTTTGTTAGTGAGGTGGTTAAATATAATTACCACTCAATCAAATTCCTATCACATTGCAGCTTTTTCCTTTTTCCTTGATTATGTGAAATAGATAATTCCACTCTATTAAGGACTGTTCAATGAATGAGATGACATCATAACATAAGACAGTCAATCAAGCTATGAAGAGCAATGGAGAATGGGAAAAAACATTGTATGTAGTGAAGGGAAAGTTAAGTTTATTAAAAGTATCCACACAAAGTAGAATGAGCTTCAGCAAAAGTGGATGATTAGAGATAGTTTAGTACTGCTATAGCAACTTCAAGACACATTTAAGTTTAAAAAGGTAGGAGAACAAACGTTGAAGTAGATAATAATCTGTTGCCCATGAGATCTTTATTTATTATTAGATTTTCCCCTCAACTTTATTTTGGTCAAAACGAGATGGTATATAACCTAGCACTCTGCCTCCTATTTTCCCCACAACAACAACCCTGTGGGTTGGACTGGGAGAGAGGGACTGACCCCAAGTCACCCAGCTGGTCTTCATCCCCAAGGAAAGACTAGAACTCATAATCTCCTGGTTTCTAGGCCTATTACACCATGTGGCAATTTGTACCAATAAGCTGTGATCTGGGCAGAGGTATTATAAAGTCAACAGCAAAGCAAAAATTAAAAATGGAAAGAACAGTCAAAGATAAACATCTGCAAAATGTCAGACCATCAGCACAGTTTTGATTTTGATAGCAGTTGTCCCTATGCTTATAAAATGTCCTCGGGCTCAGTTGGGCTTGTTGCTTACATACCTGGCGCCCAGCTGTGTGGCAACAGCCCTGCCTGAGCTGCTCGACACTCTCTCAGGGTTGGCGGTGGAGTTCCCCAGGCTTATAGTCCTGGGTGACTTCAACCTGCCGTCACTGGGAGGGTCGTCGGAGTTAGCTCGGGAGTTCATGGCCTCCATGACGGCCATGGGCCTGACCCAAGTTATTGAGGGCCCGACTCATGTGGGGGATCATACTCTCGACCTGGTGTTCCTATCTGGACAGTGGTTGGATGATCTGGGAGGGGGTTCCCCGTCCATCACCCCTCTGTCATGGTCAGATCACCACCTCCTGAGGCTGGTTTTCTGTTATACCACCCCTCGCCGCTGGGCGGCGGAACCGACCAGGTGGTTCCGCCCCAGGCGCCTAATGGACCCGGATTGGTTCCAGAGGGCGCTTGGGCCTATACCTATCACCCTTACCCACAGCCCAGTCGATGCTCTGGTGGAGGCCTGGGAAACGGCTGCCGCCAGGGCACTTGACTGCGTCACATACCTCTGACCCGGCGCAGATCCCGTTGGGCCCCATGGTTCTCTGTGGAGCTCCGGGAGATGAAGCGTCGGAGACGAGGTCTAGAGAGCGGTTGGAGATCCAGCCGATCCGAATCCGACTGATTGCAGTTAAGAACCTTTATAAGGTCTTATCTTGCGGCGATAAGGACGGCAAAGTCTAACTACTTTGCCGCCCTTATCGTGTCCGCAGATAATCGCCCGGCCGCCCTGTTTAGGGTGACTCGCTCCCTCCTTAACCAGGAGGTGAGAGAGGATCCCTTGCGGGGACGAGCCGAGGAGTTTAGTCATCATCTGGCGGACAAAATCGCTCAGATCCGGACCGGCCTGGACTCTGACTGGGTGGAGTCTGATCTGATGTGGAGGAATCGGGCGGTCTTGAGCGTGTTATCTGGACTGAGTTCGACCCTGTTTCCCCTGATGATGTGGACAGGATCATGGGGAGACTGAGCACCACCACCTGTTTGTTGGATCCGTGCCCCTCCTGGCTAGCTTATGCGGCTCGGGAGGGAACACGAGGCTGGTTCCAGGCAGTAATAACTGCTTCTTTGAAGGAGGGTGTCTTCCCTGCCGCCTTGAAGGAGGCGGTGGTGAGACCCCTTCTCAAGAAGCCTGCTTTGGACCCGGCTGCTTTAAACAACTATCGTCCAGTCTCCAACCTTCGCTTTTTGGCAAAGGTTGTTGAGAGTGTGGTGGCGCATCAGCTCCCTCTGTTCCTGGAGGAAACTGATTATCTGGACCCGTACCAATCGGGTTTCAGGCCCGGACACAGCACGGAGACGGCATTGGTCGCACTGGTGAATGATCTCTGGAGGGCAAGGGACAGGGGTTGTTCCTCTGTCCTGGTCCTATTAGATCTCTCAGCGGCTTTCGATACCATCGACCATGGTATCCTGCTGCGGCGTCTCAGGGGGTTGGGAGTGGGAGGCACCGTTTTACGGTGGTTCTCCTCCTACCTCCAGGGCCGCTCGCAATCGGTGTTGACGGGAGGGCAGAGATCCGCCCCGAGGCCTCTCATTTGTGGAGTCCCTCAGAGGTCGGTTCTCTCGCCTCTCCTGTTCAACATCTATATGAAGCTGCTGGGCGAGATCATTCGTGGCTTCAGGGTGGGGTATCATCAGTACGCTGATGATACCCAACTTTTTCTTTCCACCCTGAACCAACCCAGTGATGCCCTCGCTGTGATGTCCCGGTGCCTGGAGGCGGTTCAGGTCTGGATGGGGAGAAACAGGCTTCGTCTCAATCCCGCCAAGACTGAGTGGCTGTGCATATCGGCATCTTGGGCTAACCAGGTTATTCCACCTCTATCGATGGGGGGTGAGGTGTTACCCCCCGTTGATAGGGCTCGCAACTTGGGCGTCCTCCTGGATTCACGACTCAATTTTGAAGATCACATAGGAGCCGTGACCAGGGGGGCTTTTGCACAGGTTCGCCTGGTGCGCCAGTTGCGTCCCTATCTGGACCGAGACGCCCTACGCACAGTTACTCATGCGCTTGTGACCTCCCGTTTGGACTACTGTAACGCTCTCTACATGGGGCTGCCCTTGAAGACCACTCGCGGAGGCTTCAACTGGTGCAGAATGTGGCCGCGCGAGTTGTAATGGGGGTTTCCCGATACTCCCATGTAACACCTCTACTCCGCGAGCTGCATTGGCTTCCGGTTGCCCTCCGGGTGAAATTCAAGGTGCTGGTTATCACCTATAAAGCCCTACATGGCCTGGGTCCGGGGTATTTGAGGGAACACCTGCTGCCGGCATCAAATGCCCTTCGCCCAGTGCGCTCCCACAGGGAGGGTCTGCTCAGGGTCCCGCCGGTAAGAGATTGCCGGCGGGTGACACCCAGGGATAGGGCCTTCTCAGTGGGGGTGCCTGCCCTCTGGAACCAGCTGCCAGTGGAGCTGAGGACTGCCCCCGACCTCCGATCATTCCACCGGGGCCTGAAGACCTGGCTCTTTGAGCTCTCGGGCCCAGGCTGAGGAGAAATCTATTTTAATTGGGGTTTTTAATTGTACAGGGTTGGTTTAATCTTTTTTAAATTGGTTTTTTAACTTTTGTATGTTTGATTTTTAATTCCCTGTAAACCGCCCTGAGTCCTCAGGGAAAGGGCGGTATATAAATGCAATAAATAAATAAATAAAATAAATAAATAAAATGGCTGACATAGAGAAGGACTTCCTCAGGCACCAAATATCTCCATAGCTGGATGGCCAATAAGGAATATGCTTGTTTAGCCCCATAGGTCTCCAGGATGTGAGTTTCTGCTCCCATCTTACTACTGTCTAATTGTGTGTGTGTGTGTGTGTGTGTGTGTGTGTGTGTGTGTGTGTGTGTGTGTGTTTCTGAGTGGAGGCCAAAGCAACTAGACACAAGGACTGGGTTTTTTTCTTCCTGTCATCATTCTCTGCTGAACAACTAATTCTCACAATGCTGCCTAATGCTTATGTATATTTACTCATGTAGAATGGCTGTGGTATTCTCATTTATCCTTCTTATTATCTTTTTTACTAACCCCTTTTACTGGTATTATTCTGATTCTGATTATTGTTATTTTGTATGTACACTGAGAGCTTCTGCACCGGAGACAAATTCCTTGTGTGCCTCATCACACTTGTCCAAATAAAGTATTCAATTCAATTGAATTCAACTCAATTCAATTCAATATCTAGTGGAGAATTTTTTAAAAAGGCCATATATGTCCAGAATCTAGGGCACTATCCATACATCTTTGCAGACAATTGTTCTGGAGGATTTCAGACCCTATTAGGAAGCCCTGTTGCCTAACCCCCCCCCCCCTTTAGAGTTCTTAGAAACCTTTAAGTCTCTTTTCAAGTGAGCAATTGATGATTGCCTCTGCTTGACCACATGTCATGAATTGCAAGTTGCCAAAGCTTGTGTTTTAATCATGAGCACTTAAAGAAGTGTTCCCCCCCATTGTTTCTGTTTTTGTTTTGTACAAAGCATCAAGTCACAGCTTCTGTAGGTATTGTGAGTACAAAACACTCCACAGTACTATAAATCACCCAGAAAGCAGCACGGAAAGAGGAAGGACATGGGTCACTTAATTCAGCCAATATTTTTACAGTTTAGACATTGAGGGTGTTGGGGGAGGTTTGTGAGGAAGATAAGAGAGAGAAAACTATAACAAATGGGAGCATCACAATCCAACACCCTTGCCATTAGTAAACATTTTGTCATTGACTCCACAAGCTTGCTATGAATCAGGCTACACTAGTTGATAGCATTTACTTGCCCTCCTTCTTGAAAACACAAGGATAGAATTCAAATTGGAAATTGCTGAAGACTGTGTTAACTTGTCACACAACTTCAGAATTATATGGCTGTAAGCACATCATACTTATTGAGGATGTTGAATTCATCCATTTTTTGGGTTTGTACACAAGTAAATTAAACATGTGGCTAAACCACACACATCTAACCAGACTTAATTCATGTAATCCTCAACTTATGACTTAGAGATCTCTCAAAGTTATGATGGATGAGAGGGCTGTAAAGCACCATGGAGCAGTATATAAGTCTAAGTGCTCTTGCTATTTGATGATGGCAATTAAAATAAAAAATATAAGCTGTTATAGGGCACTTGCTGGTGATTTACTGTATGATACTAAACCTGGAAATATCTTATGCAAAGGATCATAGAATCTAAGTTGGAAGACTTGGTTTAGGCTGTCTTAGTCAAATTAGCACGTTAAATTCAAGAATTTGGTTTACTCGACAATAGATGGGGTTCTCCTTGATCACATCCAACAAAAGGGAACCTACCATCTCCCTCAGTCCTTGATTTTGTCAAATTGTTCACTTCATTTCTAGGTGCTGTCACTCCGTGCTTTTTACTCATGAAATACAGCTGTTTTAAGTGAAATGTGGAAGAAAGGAAATTGTCATCTGATGATAAAGCACCAAGAACTGAGCATCAGCTGGGAAGCATGTTTAAAGACTGAAACTGGGAATGAAGATGCTTTGGCCCTCCAGATGTTATTAAACTATTGCTTGCAAGGACCCAACCAGAACAGCAAATGTTGACAGATGTTGAGCTCTTTTGTTTAACAACATTGGAGTAGCTAGCATATCTCCATTCCTGGATTGGAAGATGGATTCCCTTAATGTTTGGCTGAGTGCTGGAAATTGAGCAGAGGAGGAAAGCATATTTTCAACTTCCTTGTCTCCTTCTGAAATATGAGCTACTTGCTAAGCTAAGAACTCTTCCTAAAAATTCTTGCAGAGAACCCCCAGTTCTGCACTGCAGATGATTGAACCAGTTCACAACAAGGCTAATTATTAGCTTTGACTCTATGAGCAGAGCAGCCCTTTTGTTTTAAAATAAGAGAACATCTTGCTTTCCAGAGTAGCTCCCAAGATCTTCATTGAATCTTCATGGAAGCAAAGAACCTCTTTAGATTCTCACAGGCTCAAAGTTGACTCAGCCTTCCATGCTTCTGAGGTCAGTAAAATGAGGACCCAGTTTGCTGGGGGGGGGGGCAAGAGGCTGACTCTGTAAACCACTCAGAGAGGGCTACTGTGTTTCCCCCAAAAGAAGACCCACCCTGAAAATAAGCCCTAGCCTGATTTTTTTTTGGGTGGGCCTAATATAAGCCCTACCCCAAAAATAAGCCCAGGACAGGGGTGGCCAGCACAAGCTGTGGTGAGTGCACAGGGGCCAACGGTGTCAGGTACAAGACACAGCCCACCGGCCCCTTGGAGCACTGCAGGTAAGTCCAGCACAGAGGCAGAGGCAGGGGGAGGCAGGTGATCCAGACGTGCCACACACTTTTCGCACAGAGGGAGACCTTTGTCTGCTTGCAAATGGAGTGGTTGGAAACAGAGCAAGTGCCTTGGTTTCTAACCACCCCATTTGCAAGCAGATAAAGGTTCCAGTCTCCCTTTGGGTGAAAAGTGTTTGGGTGCCTATAAAGTGCTTGGGGCAGCTCCACCCCTTCCCCACCTGCCTCGCCTTGTGGCGATAGCATGGCATGGCAGCCTACACTGCCTCCGGCCACAAGCGGTCACAAAAGTGGGCCAGTGGCCAGGAGGGGTCCTGCTGGACAGGGCTGTTGGTGCCATCACCATGAGGCAAGGCAAGTGTTGGGGGGAAAAATAAGACATCCCCTGAAAGTAAGACCTATTGCATCTTTTGGAGGCAAAAAAAGAGAACAAGTCTTATTTTCAGGAAAACACGGTATAAAGGCACAGTGGAGCAGCAGATTAGCCTAAGTGCTATTGCTTTTGCTATTACTATTGCTAAATAATAGTTATTTATATTTAGGGTAGCTTTCCTTTCCCATTTATCTTCTCACCTGAAAAAATACAATAAAATATTTCTCACTTTGTTCTTTTAATTGCATAAACCTACTCTCCCCCCACCCCTCTCCTTTTTACCATTTCATGATCTAACACTAGATGAGAAGGCAAAGTAAAAGAGAGGTGAGCATAGTTAAAGACTTCTGGAAATCAAGGGAGACATTTGATCTGAAAGATGCTAGCCTCAACATCTCAAATTTATTGGCTAGTTCAGGAAAAAATGTTTCAGCAAACCACAAGGGGAAAGAGAGAAAAACCTGAAAAGGGTATCCAATGTTAAGTTAAATTATCATAGGTTTGGTTCAATTATCAGTTAAAGACGGCAGTTCTCTGACTCTGTTGAAAGTAGTCTTGCCAATTAATCAGCTAACTGAAGGATGAAAAAAGAAGATTTAGATACTTCTCAAAAGGATTGTCAAGGTTTTGTCATTCGCATTAGCCAAATGTCTTTACACAAAAGGATAATCCCAGGTTTCTGAGAGATATCAGCTGCCACCATTTTGCCTCTTAGAGAGAGAGAGAGAGATTGAGATTTGAAGAGGATCTACGGTCTCTCTTTTTAGGGGGAAAAAAGGTTGTTTCAAAGAATTTCTGATAAATCTTGACTCTTGTGGACTTGGACGTAAATAT
The DNA here is from genome assembly GCF_964194415.1 of Vipera berus. Lineage (NCBI taxonomy): Eukaryota > Metazoa > Chordata > Lepidosauria > Squamata > Viperidae > Vipera > Vipera berus. The sequence goes on from NC_138216.1 coordinate 13,677,008, forward strand.
TCCTGGGCATATACAGAATGTCAGTCAATTGTTCCATTCAATGCCCAAACATATTTATTTCCAAACAATAAAGCTGGAGGACAGAGTTGAGTTGTCATTCTCACACAGTGGAACCCCCCCTATGCCTTGAGATGAACCCCCCCATTTTATAAATTGGTCTTAACTTTTAATCTGTACTAATTTATTACGGGCATTGCTGTTTAATTACTTTTTAATTTTTGTATCTTGTTTTATTATGTATTGCCCTGTTCACCGCCCTGAGTCCTTCAGGAGAAGGGCGGTATACAAATTAAATAAATAAATAAATAAATAAATAAATAAATAAATAAATAAATAAATAAATAAATAAATAAATAAATGTTTTCAACAATTAAAGCCAAATAAAAATACTTCCTACTCGAGAATGCACATGTGTACATAACCCAAATTGGGTTGTTTCTCTATATCCTATAACATATTTGGTTATCAGATCTTTTGGAGAAAAGAACCTGACAATAAAATTAAAATATAATAATAATAATAATAATAATAATAAGAAGAAGAAGAAGAAGAAGAAGAAGAAGAAATAAAATAATAAAATAAAATAAAGTAAAATAAAATAAATAAAATAAAATAAAATAAAATAAAATAAAATAAAATAAAATAAAATAATAAAATATAAAATAAAATAAAAATCCCTATATAGCGAAATGCATCTCCTTTTTAAATTTCCAAATCAAAGTTAATTTGCCAGCGTAGGACTTTTAGGCAATAATGTACTGCTAGTTTTCTTTTCCTTTCTCCCTTTTTCTCCTCTCTTTTCTTTCTTTCTTTCTTTCTTTCTTTCTTTCTTTCTTTCTTTCTTTCTTTCTTTCTTTCTTTCTTTCTTTCTTTTTTTACAAATCCTGCTACTGTATAAGGAAACCCTGATAGATTTACCTTCTTTGCTGTTATGGCTTAAGAAAGTTCAATAAGTCAGCTGTCAGAGTTCAAGTCCCTTTGCAAGCTAAAGAATTTCAATTTCAAAGTACATGAGACTGAAGTCTTGAAACAGGAGCTCATCAAATGCTAATCATTCCTGACTCCTGAGCTGCAAAAAAAAGAAAGAAAGAAAGAAAAAGAAAAAAAAGGAGAAGGAAACGGGGGGGGTGGTGTCTGCAGAGTGGGCACCAAGCATCCTAACAAAACTCTTGCACTCAATTAATTCTATGGGGTGCAATAAGGATGATATGAAAGAACTTGGATGTGAATGAACAGGCCATTTAAGGGCAGGGAAAAGAACCAAATGACCACCAAATTGCTTTCTGAGTAACTGGAGAATGGGCTGGTAGGCTTTCAATCTCGTTTAGGTGACATCTCAAAAAATAGAACTTTTTTCCTCAACCATAGACTTTGTGAGAAAAATAATCAGCAGGGCCCAAACTTCCAGAAGGCCTTGTAGAAAATAGAATAATAGGGCTGGAAGGAAGCTTGGAGGTCTTCTAGTCGATCCCCCCCCCATTCAGTCAGGAGACTCTATACCATGGGTGTCAAACTCAATTTCATTGAGGGCCGCATCAGCATTGCGGTTGCCCTCAGGGGGCCGGGTGGGTATGGCCTGGGTGGGCGTGGCCTACTGGGTAGGCGTGGCCAGCTCTACATCGTTCTCATCAAGGGTGCCTATGGGGGCCTGGGCAGGAGTGGGACAGATCGGAGGGTCTCTGGCAGAAGGAGGGTCTCTGGGCCAGGGCCAAGGCAGTGGGGGCTGTTCCCTCACTGTTTCCAGGATGGCTTCGCGGGCCGCAGGAAACCACTTCGCCGGCCGGATCCGGCCCCCGGGCCTTGTGTTTGACATGTCTGCTCTATAACATTCCAGGCAAATGCCTGTCCAGTCTCTTCTGAAAAGCCTCCAGTGATGGAGCACCCACAATTTCTGGAGGCAAGTTAATTGTTCTCACTGCCACAAAATTTCTCCTTAGGTCTAGGCTGGAGGATCTCTTTTTAAGGATCTTCCACCCATTGATTCTTGTCCCATCTTTTAGTTGTCTTTGCCATGTGTGTGTGTGTGTGTGAGAGAGAGAGATAGAGAGAGGGGGGGAGAGAGATCAAAAACATCCATTCTTCCCCATCCAAACCCTGTCTATTCTTTGAACAGCTTCCATTTTAAGACCTGACTACCTAAATAATCACTTTTTTCTCCTATATCCCAGCTTCAGATCAAGGGCTTGACCCAAGGTTTTGGAGATATTTTTTTTTACCTAGGAAAAGCTGCACTGATCTTTTTAATTTTGTTTTCACAACTGATGGATGAGAACAGGTGACTTCAAATGTGGCCTTTTTATAACTTGTGCACTTCAACTCCCAGAATTCCTTAGCCAGGAATGCTGGCTGAGAAATTCTGGGAGTTGAAGTCCACAAGTCATAAAAGGGCCAAGTTTGAAGACCCCTGGATGAGCACATCATCAGAGCCCTCAGCCTGCATCTGGCTGTAAGAACATCTTCTGGGTCCTACGGTGACTGGCCAGGTGCATTCAGGGAGATCATAAACTCAGAAAGGAGGCAACAACAAAAGGCAACCAAAACCACTGAGCACCTGATCCTCCATGAACCAGTCCATGCTGATTGAAAAAGTCCTCCTTATTTATTGTCTCCTGATTCCTTGCATGAGTTTCAGTGGATTATCTCAAATTCTAATTTTAATTCCCCTCCCTCCCCATTTCTGTACCATGCATGTTCTGTATTCTTTAGGCTACAGCTGGGAGTCAACAATCCTCCCAACAACACTATATTATACACAAACCTTTGAACACAGATCTGCTCAGCCTTTATCGAGCAGCAAAGAATCAGTTCTTCATATAATTTTGCTGCCATCTAGAGTAGTGTTTCTCAATCACAGCAAATTTAAGGTGCATGGACTTCCACTCCCAGAATTCCTCAGCCAGCATGGATCCGCTATCTTTTTTTTGAGAAATTCCCAACTTTCCTGCACTTCCACGGAATTGAGGATTTCTTCTCAGGCTATTTCTCCTAGTACTTGTTGCTTTCCTGCAATCCAGTATTCACTCACAAATAAGAAGTTCAGCATTTGGATAACTAAGATTACAAAATTCTGGGAATTGAAATCTACACTGAGATTGAGAAACTCTGATCTGGAGGACAACTGTCATTTTTAGCCCAAATCAGGTAGCCCCAGTAAAATGGCCCACTTGGTCCAGGTCTGTTACCATGACATGCTGGCTGACCAAAAATTTAACTGGCTCTGGATCTTTTGGGATTAGTGAATGAATCTCATGAAACATCCATCTACTCCTGATATTTCTTTGAAGGGTGGTTATTTTGTGGGAATGCAACCATAGATCTGTTGACCAAATCCAACTCAGATCTAACTAGATAGTTCCGACAGATGAAACTCTTCAAAAGAACTTCGAGGCATTGCTTACCTTAAAGAATCTTTTATTTGAGAAGCATAATATTGGCACTACATAGTTGAAGCCAAAAACTGAATCCCCCAACCCTTGGCACAAAGTAGCAAAGCACAATTCCCTCCTCCAACTAACAGTCATAAATCACATTCCCCAATTAGCTTGAAATGCCGGCTCTCTCCACAGCTCTCCAGCCCGCCAAATCGTTATCAACTCTGGGCTCAGTAACCTTGAGTTCCCACGGCTTATTTTTTTTTTGTTATGACTAACTGGATTCTCATCCACATTCCCCCTCCCAGCATCAATCAGTTCTAAAAGCGAAAGAGAAAAATGAATGCATTTCCATCTGTTGTGAAAGCAATAGCACCTGATGTTAGCAGCATTGATAATAGCCTAAAACAGGAACAAAGTATTTATAGTGTTAATATCACTTTATAATGCCTTGGTAAGGCCACACTTGGAATACTAAAACCAGTTTTGGTCACTACTATATAAAAAAGATGTTGAGACTCTAGAAAGAGTGCAGAGAAGAGCAACAAAGATGATCAGGGGACCAAAGGATAAAACATATAAAGAACGGTTGCAGGAACTAGGTATGTCTAGTTTAATGAAGAGAAGGACTAGGGGTGATATGATAACAGTGTCTCAGGGGTTGCCCCAAAGAAGAGTTAGTAAAGCTATTCTCCAAAGCACCTGAAGGCAGGAGAAGCAACGGATGGAAATTAACCAAAGAGAGGAGCAACCTGGAACTAAGGAGAAATTTTCTGACAGAACACTTAACCAATGGAACAACCTGCCTTCAGACGTTGTGAATGCTCCAACACTTGAAGTTTTTAAGAAGAGACTGGACAACCATTTGTCTGAAATGGTATAGTTTCCTGCCTGAGCAGGGGGTTGGACCAGAAGACCTCCAAGGTCCCTTCCAACTCTGTTATTCTATTCTATTCTATTCTATTCTATTCTATTCTATTCTATTCTATTCTATTCTATTCTATTCTATTCTATTCTATTCTATTCTATTCTATTCTATTCTATTCTATTCTGTTCTGTTCTGTTCTGTTCTGTTCTGTTCTGTTCTGTTCTGTATTCAGGGGAGCAGTTTACCTCTGGAAGTTGTAGGCACCCTATCACTGGAGGTTTTCAAGAAGAGACTGGACAGTCATTTGTCAGGAATGGAATAGGGTCTCATGCTTGAGCCAGGGGGCTTGACTAGAAGACCTCCAAGGTCCCTTGCAACTTTCTTATTCTATATTATATGTTGCATCAAGATAGATGGATGCAATATATAACAAGTTGGGTTGATGACATCAGCCAGTATTGTGAGCCCCATTGGCAAAGAAAGCTCAGGACTGTATTGGTTGGAAACATGAGGAACAGGCCTTCATCCTGCAGAGGATAGACAAAATGATGATGATGATGATGATTATAATGACGATGTTGCATTATCTCAAAGTGGAAGACAATCCTAGTCTTTTTCACCTTTCCACACCATTTCCTGCTCCCCTTCCCATTGGTGACAAAACACAGATATTGAGATATGTGACTTTGTCTTCCTGTTTCCAAAGTCTAAATGCAAAATAACTTCCACAGTCTCAACACACCTATTTGCTTTTGTAAAAACCTACTTCCCACCCAAAGTCCCCCCCCTAAAAAAATTTTCATCCTGCTCCTTATCTCCTGACCCCAAGCATTTGGAAGCTGAACTATGCCACCCAGGGGCAAAAGTATGCTACTCCTTATCTTCTCCTTTCAATGTACTGATACCCATATTGTATCTTTTGTGCAGAGTTCCATATGCGACTGGGGAGTAAGCTGTTTAATTCCATTTAATTACATTACCAAGTTGCGCCGCCATCCATTTTGCTCCTTGCCAGCTGAGACCGGGAGATACGCCTCAAGGTGGCCAGCTAGAGATTGACTTGCTTCAATAATTTCTTCCTCATTCTCTAGAGTCTTTCTCAACCTTGCTTATAAGGGGACTGCATGAGAAGATCAGAAGGATAAATGACAGCTCGTCTAATCTTGCTTGGATTAAAGGGAAAACATAATAAAACAAAACAAAGCAAGATTGGTTCCAGGACATCCACTGGAAGTGGTCAAAATAGTCAAGATGGCAGCCATGCACCATTTTTTTTAAATAAAGCGCAATGCAGAATAAAAAAACGCCTTCTCTATTTTTTTTTCTACTGTGCTCTGCGGAAAACCCTGCTCACTTCATTTTCTCTCTTGTTCCTGGCTTCGGTGTTTGTGTCACGGCTTCAATTTGCATTTATGGGTCCTGCACCTCGAGGCAGCTGCAGTCTGCTCTCAACTCAGTGGTGTCAAAATAGACATCAGGAATTTTAATTTAATCCAAATGCAATTTTTGGCACAGCAGAAAGGGGGCAGGTGTTGGAACAGTGGAATAATGAAAGCATAGTCTTGGACAAACAGGTCCTTTGATGCTCTCTGCAGCACTAATATGTGAAAGGGGTAGAAGTAAATTGTGACTTTGCCCATTTATCTTGTCCTTATCAATTTACTATTTTCTCCTTTGGAATGATAATTATATTACGGGGAATGTCTTATTTGAGAACAAGCAAATTTATCTTGGGCCAGGGGTCTTCAAATTTGGCCCTTTTATGACTTGTGGACTTCAACTCCCAGAATTCCTCAGCCAGCATGCCTGGCTGAGGAATTCTGGGAGTTGAAGTCCACAAGGCATAAAAGTTATAAAAGTTTGAAGACCCCTGCCTTGGGCAATGCGTGATCTAAGACAATGACACCACAAATAGTAAATCTGGCAGGAAGGGCAGGTCAGACTTTGTAATCATTCATTCTTTTTACTTCCTGGCCTTTTGACTAACATCAAGTGGATAGCAAATCTCATTTCTTTCTGAAATAAAATGAAAAGACTGTAATGCATTAACCTTCTAAATATGGGAAAGAGTGAAAATCAGAGTTGATTGATTGATAATGTGATTTGTTTCTCATTGACTAAGAGCAGTCCGAATACAACCATCATAGTCCTGCATCAAAGTTGATGGCATAGCCCCTGGCGTAGTTGTGTCTTTCAGTCCCTTTTTTGTAGACTTTCTAAGCATGATTATGGAAAACGATTCATCGTGACTCCCAAAAGAGCTTTTCCAAATGACCACTAGACTTCCGTGGGTTTTCCTTGAAGATGTTTCACTTCTCATCCAAGAAGCTTCTTCAGTTCTTCAGTGAGAACTGAAGAAGCTTCTTGGATGAGAAGCAAAATCTGTTCAAGGAAAAACCAAGGAAGTCCAGTTGCCTTTTGGAAAAGCACCTTTGGAAAAACCATGACCTGGACAATGGACAATCTCCATAGAGATTCAATGTGAGGCATGTGACAGATGAACATTATGCTGTAAACTCCCAAAGGACCCCAAGCCCACTCCTATCAACTTGTATGAAGTGGCCCCACTCTACTGAGGGCCTCATATGACAGGGGGAAAAATAGCTCTTATCCAAGAAAAGCTTCCCCATTCTTACCATAGTTTCTTGTAGAAACTCAACAATTTAAATTGCTTACCACATTAGGACATTTACAGTTTATAGAAATGCAATCTACACCAAGAAACCAAAGATTTATTTCAATGTCTCCTAAGTGCTTTTTCGTAAGTTCTAAAGAAGCTTCTTGGGTGAGAAGCAAAATGTCTTCAAGGAAAAATTTTCTTGGTTTTTCCTTGAAGATGTTTTACTTCTTGTCCAAGAAGCTTCTTCAGTTCTTCTTCAGTGAAAACTGAAGAAGCTTCTTGGATGAGAAGCAAAACCTGTTCAAGGAAAAACAAAGAAAGTCCAGTTGCCTTTTGAAAAAGCACCTTTGGGGCAACCATGACCTGGATGATTGAGAAACTCCATAGACAATTAAATGGGTAGCTTGCAGGTGGAAAAAATTCTTCACCCATGAAAGAGTACTGAGTCAATCAATCATAATAGAACTGGAAGGGACCTTGGAGTTCTTCTAGTAGTCCAACTCCCTGCTCAAGCAGGAGACCCTATGCCATTCCAAATGAGTAGCTGTCCAGTCTTTTCTTAAAAACCTCTGGTGATGAAGCACCCACAACTTCTGGAGGAAAGCCGTTCCACTGGTTAATTGTCTACACTATTAGGAAGTTTCTCCTTAATTCCAGGTTGCTTTTTTCCTTGATTCACTCTTTGAGTGAAGCTGATGGCTGGACTGCAGGCAAGCCCTTAGTCAGAATCTAGTCAAAAGCTGGGCTTGAAAAGCTGACAGTGAATTTCATTGCAAATAGCATTTCAAAGTGAATTTGGAAGCTCCTCCTGGGGAAAGAAACAGCCCAAACTGCTGAAGAACTTTAGTGTGGAAAACAGAAGCTCTCAGCCTAGAGGCATGCATTGGAGAAAGTAGCAGGTAAGTTAGATTCTGCACAAGTGATTACGAAGGTCAAACTGCTGCAGTTAAACCTCAAACTAAAATTCTGCAAGACAGATGGTCCTTTTCATCCAAGATGAGATAGTTGCAAGGAGTAAGTTGTAATATTTTTCCCCTATAATAATAAAGGTAAAGGTAAAGGTTCCCCCGCACATGTGTGCTAGTCGTTTCCGACTCTAGGGGCCGGTGCTCATCTCCGTTTCATAGCCGAAGAGCCAGCGCTTGTCCGAGGACATCTCCGTGGTCATGTGGCCGGCATGACTAGACGCCAAAGGCGCACGGAACGCTGTTACCTTCCCACCGTAGTGGTCCCTATTTTTCTACTTGCATTTTTACATGCTTTCGAACTGCTAGGTGGGCAGAAGCTGGGACGAGTAACAGGCGCTCACTCTGCTACGCGGCACTCGGGATTCGACCCGCCAAACTGCCGACCTTCCGATCGACAAGCTCAGCGTCCTAACCCACTGAGCCACCGCGTCCCTTAGGGTAATAATAATAGGAAATGGTAAAAGCAAAAAAGAAATCCTGGCCCTAAAATTTCTTTAAGAATCGCACCAGAAGGCAGGACAAGAAACAATGGATGGACACTAATCAAGGAGAAAAGCAACCTGGAATTAAGGAGAAACTTCCTAACAGTGAGAACAATTAACCCGTGGAACAAATTGCCTCCAGATGTTGTGGGTGCTTCATCACTGGAGGGTTTTGAGAAGAGACTGGGCAAGCACTTGTCTAAAATGTTATAGGGTTTCCTGCTTGTGGTTGGACTAGAAGAACTCCAAGGTCCCTTCCAACTCTGTTATTCTCTTAAACTCAGCCTGGTCTGTCCTTGGATAATTCACAACCAGCTATAACCAATTCCACCAGGTTGTTGTGCTGGGAGTAAAACTGGAAGAACCAGGAGAAGTGATTAGAATAAAATAGAACTGGAAGGGTCCTTGGAGGTCTTCTAGACCAACAGGAGAACCTATACCATCTCAGACAAGTGACTGTCTAGCCTCTTCTTAATAATCTCCAGTGATGGAGCACCCATGATTTCTGGAGGCAAAGCTGTTCCACTGGTTAATTGTCCTCATTGTCAGGAAGTTTCTCCTTAGTTCCAGGTTGCTTCTCTCCTTGATTAGTTTCCAGCCATTGGCTTGGAGAACAGTTTGTCCCCCTCTTCTTTGTGGCAGCCCCTCAAATACTGGAATACTGCTATCATGTCACCCCTATTTCATCTTTTCTTCAGACTAGCCAAACTCAAGTCCTGCAGCCATTCTTCATATGTTTTAGTCTCCAGGCCTTGGATCATCCTAGTTGCTCTTCTCTGAACTTTTTCAAAAGTCTCAACATCTTTTTTGCAGTATGGTGACCAAAACTGGCTGCAGTATTCCAGATGTGGTCTTACTAGGATTTTATAAATCAGTACTAATACTTCATATGATTTTGATTCTATGCCTCTGTTTATACAACCCAGGAGCTCCTAGAGGAAAACAAGAGAGACAAAAACTAAAGAACATATAGACATTATTATTATTATTTTAATTCATGGCATCTCTGCGCTTCTTATAAAGTTTCCACTCCAGACAAGACAGAGATGAGAGAGAGATGAAAGAATACATTTCTAATGTAATTTTTGTATTGATTTCTCTTAGTATTTTTTAGCAGGCTTCTCTCATCAGAGTAAGTTATTGTCCGTGGAATTCAGCAACATAACAGCAAAGGAATGATGGATCGACAGTTCCTTTTTATAATATTTGCTTTGTGCCTCACCTACTGGTCCACTTGAAAAAATGGTTGTGGGTGAGCTTGTGGTGAGTGTGATGCTGAGCAGGTTAATGGCTGCACCATTTATTTATTTATTTTTTAAAAAACACCTTCCTTCAGATAGCAACATCATTAGTGCATGAAGCAGAGAAACAGAAACCTATTAACCTGTTCTTCTTTCTTTCTTAAGATTTTGAAAACATACACTGGATTACAATAAATACAGGCAAGAATTTCACCAAAGTGATGGTGAAGCACAGAGTACATATAAGGAAAAACTGGTTTTTACCAGGTCGGATAAGGTGGCCACACACCTGGTTTCTTCCCCCAAATATTGTCATCTAATGGGAGCTAGGAAGAATGCTTTTTCCATGGTAGCCCTGTGGAATTTTGTGCCCCCCTGAAGCTCAACCAACCTCCATTCTTTTAGCCTCCTGAAGGCTATTAAAGACCTGACTTTTCCTCCAAGCATTGGGAGATTAGATGATCACACAGAACTGATTGGTAAAGGGTTTTTGTTATTTTTAATGCTTTATGTTGTCACAGTTTATGTTTTATAGTTTTAAAAATGATATTATGTGTCTTTTAATCTTTGGAGATTAAATTTGGTCTAGTGCAGGCATGTCAAACTCGCGATGTCACGTGATGTTGTGCGACATATCGCGACTTTTTCCCCATTGCCGGCAATGGGGAGGGCACGGTTTTAGTATGATGCATCCGGCCAGTAGGCTGGCAGTTTGACATGCTAGTGGTTAAGGTACCAAGCTAGAAACTGGGAAACCATAAGCTATAATCCCATTTTAGTCATGAAAGCCAGCTGGGTGATTTTGAGCCAATCACCAAGAGACTGTGAGTTCCAGTCCCACCTTGGCCATGAAAGCCAGCTGGGTGACTTTGGGCCAATTACCAGGAAACTGAGAGTTCTAGTCCTGCCTTATCCATGAAAGCCAGCTGGGTGACTTTGGGCCATCCACACTCTCTCTCTCTCAGTATGTGCCTATCTGTTAAATAATAATACAAGCTAAACCTTCTGCCTTGGGCAAGGAGTTGGACTAGAAAACCTCCAAGGTCCCTTCTAGTCCTCTGATTCTAAATTGGGGTGATTGGAAGCATTATGGGCAGATAAGAGAAAGAAGTTTTGCATCCAGTTCAACAGGATGGATAATGTTAGAATTGAAAGAAATTACAAGGAAATTATAGAATTACAGAATAACAGAGTTGGAAGTGACCTTGGAGTTTTCTAGTCCAATCCAGTGCTCAAGCAGGAGACCCTATACCATTCTGCAAATGGCTGTGCAGTCTCTTCTTGAAATTCTCCAGTGATACAGTAGCCACAACTTCTGAAGGCAAGCCATTCCACTGGTTAATTGTTCTCACCGTTAGGAAATTTCCCCTTAGTTCTAGATTGGATCTCTCTTTAATGGTCTTCCACCTGTTGCTTCTTGTCCTACCTTCAGGTGCTTTGGAGAATAGATTGGTCCCATCTTCTCCACTGTTTTTATTTTTGTTTTTGATTGTACATACTGTACCATCATGAAATGAAGCGGATGTCTGTAGAGTATGCAGGGAAACCAATTAAACAATCTCTGAGAGGGTGTTAAGCAAATCATGTGATTAAGCAAATCCAGCTTCCCCCATTGACTTTGCTAGTCAGAAGCCAACTGGGAAGTCACAAATGGTGATCCTGTGATCCCAGGATCCTGCAATCGTTATAAATACACACCAGTTACTAAGCACCCAAATGTTGATCACGTGACGATGGGGATGCTGCTGTGCTTATCAGTGCAAGAACCAATTAGTAGTTGATGTTTTCTCAGTGCTGTTATAACTTGAATGGTCACTAAATGAATAGTTGTAAGTCAAGGACTACTTGTACTGTGTGTTCGTATGATGGAGTTCCAGGAATAAACCCAAGAGCAACGGATGGAAACTAATCTAGGAGAGAAGCAACCCAGAATTAAGGAGAAATTTCCTGACAGTCAGAACAATTAACCAGTGGAATGGCTGGCCTCCTGAAGTTCTGGGTGTTCCATCACTGGAGGTTTTCAAAAAGAGACTGAACAAACATTGCCATTCAGAATAACTCTGGCATTTTGTTAAAGTAGGCTGAGAATTGGGAGCTATATATTCAATCAACTGCATTTTCTAAACTTTGCACCAAATATGCAAAGTATGGGAAGATAGTTGAGTACACAGGGACATGAGGGAGCAGGCCTTTTTGACCCCCTAACCCAATTATTCAGGATTGTATGCCTCTGGGGTGATGGGAAATTACTAGCTGAACAGCTGTGGATAAAAACATGAAATTTTAGATAATGCCTAAAACTCACTGGGGAGAAACCCCCTTCAAGGTACCTTCTAAATTAACCAAATGCAAATATTGTCTCTCGGCATTTATCTGTAATTAGAAAACTGTCTTCAAGAAAGAAAAGAGATACATATGAAATGTCAGAGACACCAATGTTTTTTTTTTAAAAAACAGCATTTTTTGCAACAAAAAAGGAAGCGCTAAATTTAAAGGGATGGGATTTGGGAATGATATGGCAAATTACTTAAAATATTTAAGTAGGTAGGTTATTTGTTGCAAAATCATGCAGATGAAAATCTATTTATTCATCTTTAGATAAGTTCCTTGTATCCAGTGGTGTGCAAAAGAACAAGGAAATTAGAAAATGAATTAAGGGGGGAAAAGAAACTCATGCAGAGGTATTTGAAGGATGCAGCACTTTCATCCCAATGATAAAAGTAGTGTTCCTCTGTCAGGATGCAAACCCTGAAACTTTAAAATACCTATGGAGATTCTCAGTCATCCAGGTCCCAAAGGTGTTTTTTTCAAAATGTAACTGGACTTTGTTTTTCCTTGAAGACTTTTTGCCTCTCATCCAAGAAGCTTCTTCAGTTCTTCAACCACCTGCTCAAGCAGGAGTCCCTAGGAGCTGAGTCCCAAAGGTGTTTTTCTTTGAAGACATTTCACTTCTCATTCAAGTTTCTTCTTCAGTTCTTCTTTAGAACTGAAGAAGCTCCTTGGAGGAGAAGCAAAATGTCTTCAAGGAAAAATAAAGAAACTCCAGATGTCTCCTGAAAAAGCACCTTTGGGTCTGACCCTTTAGTGCAATGTCACAGTGCAAGTACAAAATGGGTAGTATCTACATTAGGTCAGTACAGGTAATCCCCGACTTACAACGTAAACAGAGACTAGAATTTTTGTTGCTAAGTGATCTAGTCATTAAATGAGGTATAGCCTATTTTACAACATTTTGCTGTGGTTGTTAAGTGACTCACACAATCGTTAAATGAATTCAGCTACCCTCTTTGAGTTTGCTTGTCAGAAACCAGCTGAATGATCCTGTGACACCCCCCCAGGACATTGCAGCCATCATAAATACAAGCCAGTTGCCAAGCATTCAAATTTTGATCACCTGACCACAGAGCACTGTAACAGTCATAAGCCTGAAGGAGAGTCTTAAGTCCCTTTTTTCAGTGCTGTCATAACTTTAAATAAATCGCCATACTGTAAGTCACAAAGACTGCTATTCAATGTTGCTTTCATTATTTGCTTATCCCCACCCATCCCTTTCAGCAGGTGCCTCTGCTACTTTCAGCAGGTGTTGTGTTCATTGTCCTGCCCTCAGTAATCTTCACCTGTAAAATGGGAGCACCTATTGGTCATTTTTAACTTCAGGCCACTTGGTAAATTTTGCATTAGAATCCTCCCCAGTTTAACATTTGTACAGTAGAGGAAATTATAATAGGATAACAACAGTGTGGGAAGGGACCTTGGAGGTCTGCTAGTCTATGAATGGATTCTGGTGCATCTGCAAATGTTTGCATCTGGTTCTTGTTTAATGCCCTCCCCCCGCCCCCAATGCTCTCAAATAGATGGCAAAAAAATCCGGTCTCTGCCCTATTTAATTTGTGTATTCATTCAAGCCTTTTAAATGCTTGGGAACAATTTTCCACCCCAAGGGAATCTGGAGGGATCAACCTGTTCATCTTTCCAGCTGGCACCAGGATCTTCAAGTTTTTGTTTCCAAGCTTTTGTTTTGCTTAAAGGAAGCCAACTAAGCACCAGATGCCTTAAAACCCTTCCAAGCCAAATCTTTCGCCCACCTTTGGTATGGACCCAGACCTCAGTACCAGGAAGGACACTTGAAGTTTTCAAAAGAAATTCCTGAGCTTCGACTGGTTACATTCAATAGGGGAGTCAATGGCCATCTTGCACCTGAAGCACAGAAGGCTAAAATCAAAGTTAGGGCAGGGAGGCTGATGTTAAATTCCAATCTGGGACCCAGTTCTTCCTCTCAGGTCTCCTTTCACTAATAATGGCTGATGATTCCCCATTCAGTTGGAATCATGTCATAGAAGAAAAAAGTAATGACATTATCAGCCAGCTTCATAATGTCCTTGGGACAGAAGTATGCCAAATATTCTATTCTGCAAAGATTAAATGATGTTGAATTCCAGATGCAAGTTCAAAGAGGGAAGCAGAACTTGGAAGGAAAGGGGTTTGGGGAATTGGCTGTCTGTCTGTCTGTCTATCTATCATTTATCTCTATAATCCATCCATCCCTCCCTCCCTCCATCCCATCCCATCCCATCCCATCCCATCCCATCCCATCTATCTATCTATCTATCTATCTATCTATCTATCTATCTATCTATCTATCTATCTATCTATCTATCTATCCATCTATCATTTCTCTGTATAATTCATCCCTTCATCCCTCTATCCCATCCTATCTATCTATCTATCTATCTATCTATCTATCTATCTATCTATCATCTATCCATCTATCCATCTATCATTTATCTCTGTATAATTCATCCCTTCATCCTTCTATCCCTATCTATCTATCTATCTATCTATCTATCTATCTATCTATCTATCTATCTGTCTGTCTGTCTGTCTGTCTGTCTGTCTGTCTGTCTGTCTGTCTGTCTGTCTGACTGTCTGTCTATCTGTCTGTCTGTCTGTCTGTCTGTCTGTCTATTTGTCTATCTATCTGTTATATCTTCGGTTCTTCAGGCATTAAGCGAGACGAAGTGTTGAAACAGCAAACTAGTTTATTAACTAATGGCTGCTGCACAGCTATTTATATGGTTAGCCTCTAGGAGGAGACCAATAGGTTTAAAGTAACAGTTTCCCACCCCAAACCTAATTATCAGCCTGGAGTCAGCAAATCTGGCTTTCAATAACAGCAACCATTACATAACACAGAAATGTAGGTCAGACATTAAGCAAGTGATTTAAAACAGTTGTGGCCAATACATTACACCCTTTCCCCCTAGATAGCTCAAACTCTCAATTGTTTGACATAATCTTGCAGATAGTAAGACTTCCGGGTGGCAAGGCTCCGTCAATGGCGGCCGTTTCGGCCATCAGCCCCATTGCTTTCTGTGGAGCCGCTAAGAACAGCAACGATCAGCTGTTTGGCGGCTTGGAAACCCTCTCCTCGGGATAAGAGGGGGGGTGAGCGTTTAGGTAGGGGTAGAGCTCCCCTAGACCACCAGAGCTTAAATTCTGGTGGTTGAAGGGTGTGAGCCCCCCCGAAGCCTGAATTTTCTCCGGACTCCGGGACTTCTCTGTTCCAAGGCTTTGGAGCAGAGCAGGATGCTGCAACCATCCCTGCTTTCAATAATTAATTGTGGATTACTTGGATGCAGGCAGAGCTGTGCAGGAGAATACTGTAATGGCAAGTATTTGAACTTTAACTCTGAATACTTTGAGAGAAAAAGCTGAAAGCGGTGTGGAAAGTGAAAGTGCGTAATAGAAATTAACTGGGAGTTAAGATGGCTTCTAAACTAACTAAAGTTCCTAGAAGTGCTGGTGCTTCTCCAGTTCAGCATTCTTTGTTACAGGCTTTGATGCCTTCTCCTGTGGCACCCGCACCAGCATTAACAATAAAAGATTTACAAGATGCTTTACAAGATGCTTTAAAAACACAATCCCAACAAATAGCTGAACTTATTGAGGAGAAGAATACTGAAATAAGAGCAGACATTTTGGCTGCATTTCAAGGGCTTGCAGTTTGTATTGAGCGTCTGGATGATCGCGTGGAAGAGCTCAGTCAAAACAATATGAGATTAGATGCTAAAATGTTGGATGCTGAAAATGTGATGGAAAAGATTGATGATGATGTGGTTATGATACAATATAGAGATATGGAGTTTGCTGTGATGATCAGAGGTTTGAAAGAAGATCCTAAGGAAGATTTGAAAGAATTATTGGCACAAGCCCTTGAACCGGTTTTGCAACGTCCAGCAGAAGATATTATGGGGGATATAGACAAAATATTTCGTGTTAATTCTTGGATTGCAAGACAAAGAAAGTTACCTAGAGATGTGGTGGTTTATTTTACAAAGAGATCAATTAGAAATGTGGTCATCCAAGCCTTCTATAACAACAGATTTACAGTTGCTGAGCAAGAAGTTTTAATTCTGAAAGAGATTCCTCCAAGAATTTTAAGGAAAAGAAAAGAATTTGCTTTCTTGGCAGATGAATTAAAGAAATGGCAGCTTCAGTTTAGATGGGAGATTCCAGCAGGCATGGTGGTGATGTATGCAGGCACGAGATATCGTCTTAATACAGTTTTGCAGGCACGAGATTTTTATTCTAATATTTTGAAGGCAGGTTCTCCGCCATCTTCAGAATTTAAAGGAAGGAATGGTGAAGGAGAGTGTCAGTCATGAATGGAGAGTAAACAAGGAGCTGAAGGAGCTACTCTGCAGAAGGATAAAGAATCCCAGCAAGTTAGGCGGTCTTCTTGACCATTCAGAATGTCGAAGAGTTACAGGGATCTCCCGGTCTACATGCTTGCCTGCCATGCTGGGTAAACCAGGCCTCTGAGGTTCAGTGGAGTCGGATTGACTTGAGTCCCTTTGGCTGGTCAGTCCTGGTTGGCCCAAACCAAAGTCCAATTGTGCAGCAAAGTCTGCAGGGCTGTCTCAGTGCAGCTCGTCTGTCCTGGTCAATTGATACAGTCTGTTTGTCTGGAGGAGACTCTTTTTCGGCTGTTGCCCCATCTCCTTGAGCAAGAGTTCTGTCAGAGCGTGCAAGCTGCTCTGTTGTGCCGCTGTCCTGCAGGCCCTGTGTTCGGCCCTCTTGGGAGTCCTGAGCCAGCAACTGATCTGCTAACCACCAACGCAGCTGGTTAATGTGCTCATAACTCGCTCATCTTCCAGGACCACCTCATGGGAGAGTGGTCGTGACATCTTAACAACCCTTGCTGCCACCCACAAAGCCCCTTACCCATAATTCCGGGTCCAAACCCAGACACCCACTTGTACAATTCTTGGTGCCTTTGGCTGTGCAGTGCCTGAGGTTACTCTGCTGGGGTGTAGCCTGTCCAGTTTGGTGATCAAGCATCGGCCCCATCGGAGCTTGGCTGGGCTCCTGCCCATGGTGGTGCAGGGTATTGTGTGCTGGCAGAGTAGAAAATCAGCCAGTCTGTGATGCCAATCCCCTGTGACAATCTGTTTCAGGGATTCCTTGGTTGTGCGGACCATGCATTCCGCTTGACCGTTTGATGACGAGTGAAAGGGAGCTGACATGGCATGCCTTATGAGATTTGCCCTGAGGAAGGCCTGGAATTCTGAAGCGATGAACTGAGCCCCATTGTCTGAGACTAAGACGTCAGGAAGCCTGTGTGTTGCAAATATTCTGCACAGTTCCTGGATGGTCTTGTCAGTAGTCATAGTGGGAATTGGTACAACCTCTAACCATTTAGAGTGGCTGTCGACCACTATTAAAAACAGCTGTCCCTGAAAGGGCCTGGAAAAATCGATGTGGATTCTTGACCACGGTATGTAAGTGTCCTCCCATCAGTGGACAGGGGCCTGCGGCATCTCTGTCTGGATTGTTGGCACATGTAGCACCCATGTACTTGGGCCTCAATAGCTTTATCTAGCCCTGGCCACCAAAGGTAGCTCCTCACCAGTGCCTTCATCTGGACTATTCCCAGATGACCTTTGTGCAGAGACTCAAGAACTCTGAGCTTTAAAGGGCTGGAGACTATGGCTCTACTTCCCCAAAGAATGCACCCTTTATGAGCTGAAAGCTCATCTTTCCTCATGAATAAACTCTGAAATTCTGGCCCTGGACATTTGTCCAACTATCCTGTGTGTACCCAATTTAATACGTGGCTAAGCATTTTGTCAGCTGCTGACTGAGCAGCTACGTCTCCAGCATGGAGAGGAGACTCTGGCAAATCCTGTATAGCTAGGATGCATGCCGGAGCCAGATCTGGCTCTACTTGTGGCAGGGGCAATCTGCTCAGGCTGTTTGCATGGCCCATTTCTTTGCCCAGTTTGTGAATCAGCCTGTAGCTGTAGGCTGAAAGGAATATAGACCACCTCAGCATTCGAGGAGACAGAATCTGAGGTGTCTGTTTGTTCGTAGTGAACAATCCTAGAAGTGGTTTGTTGTCCGTAAAGACCATGAAGTGGCGGCCATACAAATAGTCATGGAACATTTTAACCCCAGGCACAATGGCCAAGGCCTCCTTGTCAATCTGCATGTAATTGCGCTCTGCAGATGACAGGGTCCTCGGATAATAAGCAATGGGAGACTGTTTCCCATCAGCCAACAAATGGCTCAACACAGCCCCAACCCCATATGGGGATGCATCATATGTGATGCAGACTGGCAGCTTTTCGTTAAAATGAGTGAGCACCGAGTTTGAAGACAGCAGTGATTTGACTGCCTGGAAACTTCTTTCATGGACATTGGTCCACTGTCATTGAGCCTTTTTGTCTAAGAGCCATTGTAACAGCTCTGCCACTGCAGCCTTATGTGGGAGAAATGCATGATAAAAATTAAGAAGGCCCAAGAAGGCCTGAAGCTCCCCCTTGGATGTTGGGCTTGGGGCCTGCTAAATCGCTTTCAGCTTTGAGTCCGCTGGATGAATGCCATTGGCATCGATGCGGAACCCAAGGAACTCAGTTGACTCTACCCCAATCTTCTTTTTTTCAATTTAAGTCCTGCTGTGCGGAACCGCTGAAGAATGGCTCTAAGCCCTTCTGCCAGAACCTCTACAGATTCCCCAGCAATGAGAACATCATCGAAGTAGGGGCAGACCCCTGGAATGCCCTTCAGCGTATGCTCCATTACTCCCTGGAAAATCCCTGGGGCTACACTCACCCCAAACTGTAGGCGCTTGACCTTGAAGGCCCCCTGATGGGTGACTATGGTTTGGGCAGCTGCCGTGGCCTTGTCCACCGACAGCTGTTGGTAGGCTTGTGCCAAATCTAATTTGGTGAACACATGGTCACCTTGCAATGACTCCAAAATAACAGCACCGGGTACGAGTGCTGTTGAAGTGCCCAGTTAATGGTGCACTTATAGTCAGCACATATGCGTACTTCTCCATTGGCCTTAAGTGGAGTTACTATGGTCTCCCACACCCCACTGTCTATGGGCTGCAATACCCCCTGACTGACCAGCTTGTCCAGCTCTGTTTTGATTTTGGGTTTTAAAGCGAAAGGCACTCGACGAGACTTGATCTGTTTTGGCGTTACCAGGGGTTCAAGCTTGAAGGCTATCAGAGGACCCTTGTACTCCCTTAAGCACAAACTCTTGGCAGACTGACAAGTCTGCCACTTGTGTCCGGTGAATGCCAGTTACTTGAATGCCCAATAAATCAAACCAATTGAGCCCTATGAGGGTTGTGCATTGCATCCACCACTACAACATCTAGTGGGCCTGTAAACCCCTTGAAATTCACCAGCAGTGTGGCTTCGCCTTTGACCGCCACTCAAGGGTTTTGGAAGTCTGTGAGCAGAAGGTTAGATGGCTGAGGTTTGACCCATCTGTTGCTGTGGTTGCATATGTGCCAGAAGGTTCCTATGGAGATGATGGAGATGGCTGAGCCTGTGTCCAGTTCCATTTTGCATGGAACTCCATGAAGCTTGACCTAAAGTCGAAGCTTCTGTATAAGCGGGCGGTTGGCACCAGTGCAGAACACACTCCTCCAACTGGAACAGAACCCTACTTGGTGTTGCCCCGGGGCCCCGGTACCTCTCCTGAATGAATCTTCCTGCTGACAGTCCCTCTGGCAACCTCGGCAGATGGCGGCGATGTGGCCTAGTTTGCCACATGCCTGGCACATTGCTGTTCAGAATCGGCATTCCGCACGTTGATGGTGGCCTCCACAGCCCATGCATCTAAGGAATGGAACTGCCTTCTCAGCTGGCCATGGTCTCTTCTCCTGGTGCTTCTGCAGCTTGTCAACTTCACAGTCTGAGTCAGTGTCTTCCATCCCTTCGGCATCCTCGTGGTGGACGGCTTCAGTGCTTGAAGTGTTTTGGGAGGGCCGCAGAGCTTTCATGGCTCCTCCGGTGGCTTCGTCCACCATGACCTCCTTCAAGGCCTCTTGTAGTGAGAGAGTCTCTTTGGCAAACAGTTTTTGTTGGAGCTCTCGATTCCAGAGATCACAGACTAAGCGGTCTCTTAGTCTCTCCTCTAAATCCGCGAAATTGCAGAGTCAGGACACTTGACTAAGAGCAGCAATGAATTCTGTAGCAGTCTTTCCAGGCTGTTGCTCCCGCTGCTCAAAAGTGTGCCTCCATGCTATGATGGATAATTTGGGCTCAAAGTGGTCTTGGAGCTTTTTCTTCAAGTCTGTGTAGGTGACAGACTAGAGCAGCGTCGGGGCGACCAGGTTCTCGGCAATGTCGAAGGTGGCGGGGCCGCACACGCAGATGAGAGTTGTGGCCTTCAGCCTGGCTTCGCTGACCTGGTTGGCGCAAAGGTAATTTTCAACATGGGAAATGTAGGACGCCCATTTCTCCAGGTGTGTGATGTTGAACTCTTCGAGTTTCTCCACATTCGCCATGGTGAGTTGCTTGCGTTTTTTGTTGCTTGCATTGCCTTGTGTTGCTGGCTTCTGCGTAGGCCCTAGGATGGATCCTTAGGGTGAGGTGGTCCCCAGCGTGTCTTGCTGTCAGACCGAGGGGGGGAATGTGGTCCCTGCCAAGCTCTGTGCTGGCCCCACCCATTAGTGACTTCAGACTCTTACGATGAAGCAGCACATCCCACCCTCATCGCCACTGTTATATCTTCGGTTCTTTAGGCATTAAGTGAGATGAAGTGTTGAAAAAGCAAACAAGTTTATTAACTCAGAACAGAAGCAGCCCTAAGGCTGCTGTGCAGCTATTTATATGGTTAGCCTCTAGGTGGCGACCAATAGGTTTAAAGTAACAGTTTCCCACCCCAAACCTAATTATCAGCCTGGAGACAGCAAGTCTAGCTTTCAATAACAGCAACCATTATCTATCATCTATCTCTACTGTATAATTCATCCCTCTATCCCATCCCATCCCATCCCATCCCATCCCATCCCTATCTATCTATCTATCTATCTATCTATCTATCTATCTATCTATCTATCTATCTATCTATCTATCTATCTATCAAATAGCTATTAAATTTATGTGGCCGCCCAGCCCATAAACATGACTCTAGGTGGCTGACAGAACAGGATAACAACAGAAAAAAGCACAATCCATGATTCTAAACAGAAATAACAAACAAAAATAGCAACCGAGAAAGCTTTTTTTCTTGGGCTAAATGTAATATTTTGCCTTCTAGGTTTTTACAGGGGAGATTTTCTTAGATCCCATAAGTGGAACATGTTTGCCCACATGGAAATGGCCCAGTGATTTTATTGTAGTATCCAATCTTATCTCTGCACCATCAGTGCCCTGGAAGATTGGGAACTTACATATGGCTTCTTTCAGATTTCACATCTTCTACCATTTGGCTTGTAACAAAATATTACACAGCAGCCATGAAAACAGGGCACCCACTGGTAGAAGGTTTCCCATAGTTATAACTCAGTTAACTTTGATTCTTTATTAAATGTTTTGCTTTCTGGAATTGTATTCTGCAGTATTCTCTGTTTCTAGGCTATATAAAGGATATGTCTGCCTGTATAGGGGTGTGTGTGTTTATGGGTATGTGTACATACAAACACTGACATGACTGTAAAAAGAAATAATTATTGTTCTTATTTTTCGACCAAGATATCAATACCACATTGAGTCATTCTGAGGATGAATATGAAATTAATATAATTTGCATTATATGCTGAGATTTATTTTACTGCTTACTATACATTTTATGTTGCTCTATTATTATTATTTATTATTATTATTATTATTAAATTTGTTTGTTAAATTGGCTTCAGTCAACCTACAAATCTAAAACTTTAAAGTATTTCAAAATAAAAAACACAAAAAACATACATTTATGTCTCTCTATATTATATATACGTAATAAAAATTATCCCCTTCATGGATTACTGCCTTGTCGTGGCGAAGGGGCTTGCATAATTCAATGAAGCTTGAGGTATGCCGTGCAGGGCCACCCAAGACGGACAGGTCATAGCAGAGAGTTCTAACAAAACGTGATCCACTGGAGAAGGAACTGGCAACCCACTCCAGTATCTTTGCCATGAAAACCCCATGGACAGTACCAAAAGGAAAAAAAGATATGATGCTGGAAGATGAGCCCCTCAGGTCAGAAGGTGTCCAATATGCTACTGGGGAAGAGCAGAGGGCTAGTACTAGTAGCGCCAGAAAGAATGAAGTGACTGGGCCAAAGCCGAAAAGACGATCAGCTGTGGATGTATCTGGTGGTGAAAGGAAAGTCCGATGCTGTAAAGATTTTTTCTCCATAGGACCTGGAATGTAAGATCTATGAATCAAGGAAAGCTGGACATGGTCAAACAAGAGATGACAAGACTGAACATTGACATCTTAGGAATCAGTGAACTAAAATGGACAGGAATGGGTGAATTTAATTCAGATGACCATCAGGTATACTACTGCGGGCAAGAATCCCTCAGAAGAAATGGAGTAGCCTTCATAGTCAATAAAAGAGTAGGAAAAGCAATACTGGGATACAATCCCCAAAATGACAGAATGAACTCAGTTCGAATCCAAGGCAAACCATTTAATATCACAGTAGTCCAAGTCTATGCCCCAACCACCGGTGCTGAAGAGGATGAAATTGACCGGTTCTATGAAGCCCTACAGCACCTTATAGAACTAACACCAAAAAATGATGTCCTTATCATCATGGGGCATTGGAATGCTAAAGTAGGAAGCCAAAACATAACCGGAATAACAGGCAAGTTTGGCCTTGGAGTACAAAATGAAGCAGGGCACAGGCTGATAGAATTTTGTCAAGAGAATACGATGGTCATAGCAGACACTCTTTTCCAACAACCCAAGAGACGGCTCTACACATGGACATCACCAGACGGTCAAGACAGAAATCAGATTGACTATGTGTTCTGCAGCCAAAGATGGAGAAGCTCTATACAGTCAGTAAAAACAAGACCAGGAGCTGACTGTGGCTCAGACCACGAGCTTCTCGTTGCAAAATTTAGGCTTAAACTGAAGAAAGTAGGGAAAAGCACTAGGCCACTCAGGTATGAACTAAATCATATCCCTGACGAATATAGAGTAGAGGTGACAAATAGATTTAAGGAATTAGATCTGATAGACAGAGTGCCTGAAGAACTATGGATGGAGGTTCGCAACATTGTACAAGAAGTAGCAACTAAAACCATCCCAAAGAAAAAGAAATGCAAGAAAGCAAAATGGCTGTCTGAGGAAACTTTGCAAATAGCTGAGGACAGGAGGGAAGTGAAAGGCAAGGGAGAAAAAGAAAGATACACCCAACTGAATGCAGAATTCCAGAGAATAGCTAGAAGAGATAAGAATCCCTTCTTAAATGAACAGTGCAACGAAACAGAAGAAAACAATAGAAAAGGGAGGACTAGAGATCTCTTCAAGAAAATTGGAGAGATGAAGGGAACGTTTCATGCAAAAATGGGCATAACACAGGACCAAAATGGCAGGGACCTAACAGAGGTAGAAGTGATTAAGAAGAGGTGGCAAAATTACACAGAAGAACTATACAAGAATGAGCTTAACGTCCCTGATAACCATGATGAGGTAGTCACTGACATCAAGCCAGACATCCTAGAATGTGAAGTGAAATGGGCCTTAGGAAAGCTGAGCAACAGCAAAGCTAGTGGAGGTGACAGACATCCAAAAGTAGTTTTAATAATTACAAAATGTTGTTCTGGTCATGACATTGCAATGCAAGAACTATCCTTTCAAACTTGCCTTGCATGTTCTTATTTAAAAGCTGGAGTTGCCATTGTGACATAGTGGTGCACATTACATCACCTGATGTGGTGGAATGCAGCCTGGATTCCCACAAGGCTGTTTCCCAGAGGGCAAACAGGCAGCAAGGCTTGGAAAGAGGCTTGGTCAGCAGAAAGAAGTTGAAAATATTCCTCCGGAGGTTTTCCCAGAGTATATCTGTACTTAGGCATTAGTTGCTTTAACCTGGCAAGATTCGGTCTGTGGGATAATCATCATCATCATCATCATCCCCTTGGGTGTAATCCCAAAACAACTGGAGCACCACTTGAACACCATTGGCATTGACAAATTCACCATTAGTCAACTGCCTATCCCAGGTCCTTGGTAAGGACTCGATAGGTAGACAAAAATGCCAAATTCAGTCTGAACATCTCGCTGACTGTGCGATGATCAATCATCTTCATCAACATCATTTGAAATAGAATCGCTGCTGAACACTGTCTGTATATATAGCCAAGATATTGCAATGGAGTTTGGCTTGGACAAATGTGCCATATTTACTCTCAAACAAGGAAAAACAGTGAAAACTGAGGGAATCAAGATGCCCCACGAAAATAACATTAAGAGTCTGGATGTGGAAGATTACTACAAATACTTGGGTATCCTTCAAGCTGACAACATCAAGCACAATGAAGTCAAGAAAAAGATTACAGGTGAATACATCAAGAGAGTGAAGAAGATCTTAAAGTCCAAACTCAATGGAGGAAATACCATGAAGGCAATCAACACCTGGGCAATTCCAGTCATTAGATACACAGCTGGTATAGTGGACTGGACTCAAGCAGAACTAAAAGCAATGGATAGGAAGACCAAAAAAATAATGACAATGAATCATGTCCTTCATCCACGCAGTGACATTGATAGACTCTATCTACCAAGGCAAATAGGTGGACGTGGAATGCTGCAAGGACATCAGAGGATTGAAGAAGCAAAAATGGCTTTGGAAGAATATCTGAAGGACAATGACGAAGATGCACTGAAATTAGTATATCAGGAAGGCTTACTGACTACTGGAGAGACCAAACTGGCCTACAAGAAAGACCAAATAAAGAACAAAATAGAGGCATGGGAAGACAAAGCACTACATGGCCAGTACATTAAAAAAATAGCTGGGAAAGCAGATAATAACAAGACTTGGGAATGGCTAAGAGCAGGAAAGTTGAAGAAAGAGACTGAGGGACTAATTCTGGCTGCACAAGACCAAGCCTTAAGGAGAAATGCATACAAAGTAAAAAATTGAGAAGTAAGTAAGTGCCGCCTATGCAAAGAAGCTGAAGAAACAGTGGACCACCTGGTAAGCTGCTGCAAGAAGATCAGACAGACTGACTACAAGCAGCGGCATGACAAAGTAACAACAATGGTGCATTGGAAGATCTGCAAGAAATATCATTTGCCTGTAAGCAAGAACTGGTGGGATCATAAAATAGAGAAAGTCATAAAAAATGATAAAGTCAAACTGCTCTGGGACTTCAGAATTCAAACAGACAAGCACCTAAGAAAGAACTGGAGAAGATAACAAACTACAAAGACCTCCAAATAGAAATAGAAAGACTGTGGCAAAGGCAAGCAAGGGTAGTACCAATAGTAATAGGCGCCTTGGGTGCAATCCCAAAGCAACTGGAGCACCACTTGAACACCATTGGCATTGGCAAACTCACCATTAGTCTATTGCAAAAGGCAGCCTTACTAGGAACTGCTTCCATTCTGCGACGATATCTGTAATACCATCAAACATCCACATCTGCCTATCCCAGGTCCTTGGTAAGGACTCAATAGGTAGACAAAAATGCCAAATCCAGTCTGAACATCTGGCTGACTGTGTGATGAATAATAATAATAATAATAATAATAATAATAATAATAATAATAATAATAATAATAATAATAATAATAATAATAATAATAATAATACTTAAAATGCAAAACAATGAAAAACAAATTTAAATATGGGGTGGAATGATTACAAGAAAGCATTTGACTCATTACCCCACAGTTGGATTAATGCGTGTTTGGAAAACTTTGCAATCAGCAAAAACATCTGTACATTTTTGAGAGCAAATATGCAAAAATGGAAAACAGTTCTAACAGCAAATGGGGAGAACATTGGTGAAATCAAATCAACATCACAAAAAGGGTCAGAACCTGGCCAGTGGGTGCTCTCAGTCAGTTGCAGGACTGCTTTGAAACCACTGACTGGAGTATATTTCAAGAACAAGATCTAAATTCATATACAGATGCCGTACTCTCTTATATTAGAACATGCACTGATAGTGTAACAACGGATAAGTGCATTAGAGTTTATGGGAACTGTAAACCATGGATGACTGCAAAGATACGAACACTCCTGAGAGCCCGGGATTCTGCCTTTAAGGCGGGGGACAGGGACAGATACAGAGAGGCCAGGGCAAATCTCAGAAGAGGCATTAGGATGGCAAAACAACAATACAAACAAAAGGTGGAGAACCATTTAGCGAACAACGATCCGAGGCAAGTATGGCAGGGACTGCAGCACTTAACCAACTATAAGGGCAGCACGAGGAGCATGGCAAACACCGATGCCTCGTTGGAGGAGCTGAATATCTTCTTCGCCCGCTACGAGGTTAAAAGACCAGACCCCGTAGCCTTTGCTGGCCGGCCTTCTGACTCTCAGCCACTCACCCTGTGTGAACACCAAGTGAGAGCTGTATTGAAGGCTGTGAATCCCAGCAAAGCCGCAGGCCCAGATGGGGTGCTGGGGATAGTGGTTAGGAATTGTGCCGATCAATTAGCAAGGGTCCTGAGAAGGATTTTTAACATCTCCTTGCAAATGGCATGTGTACCATCATGCTTGAAAGCAGCTACCATTGTCCCAGTCCCCAAGAAAACTGCAGTTGAGTGCCTGAACGACTACAGACCTATTGCATTAACGTCTGTAGTCATGAAATGCTTCGAAAGATTGGTTCTCCAACATCTTAGGACATGCCTCCCACTGGACTTTGATAAACATCAATTTGCCTACAGGGGAAATAGGTCGAAAGACGATGCCATAGCTACTGCTTTACACTCTGTAGCAAGTCATCTCGAGAAGCCTGGAAGTTACGTCAGGATGCTTTTTGTTGACTACAGCTCAGCTTTCAACACCATTTTGCCGAGCATTCTCATCGAGAAGCTGACTGACTTGAAATTCTCCCCTGCCATCTGAGATTGGATTCAAGACTTTCTTAGGGATTGGTTACAAACAGTGAGGGTTGGCTCTGCTTTGTCCACCCCCCTGAAGCTTTGCACCGGCACGCCACAGGGCTGTGTGCTTAGCCCCTACCTGTACTCTTTATACACTTATGATTGTGTATCATCTGACCCATCCACTGCGATAATCAAGTTCGCAGATGATACAACTGTGGTGGGTCTTATTACAGGTGGGGATGAGACAGCATATAGGGCAGAGGTACAAAAACTCACTGGAGAAGAGCCTAATGCTGGGAAATATTGAGGGCAATAGAAGAAGGGGACGACAGAGAATGAGGTGGCTGGATGGAGTTACTGAAGCAGTAGGCGTGAGCTTAAATGGACTCCAGAAGATGGTAGAGGACAGGAAAGCCTGGAGGAACGTTGTCCATAGGGTCGCGATGGGTCGGACACGACTTCGCAACTAACAACAACACACAAAAACTATCCATATGGTGTAGTAACAACAACTTGCACCTAAACATCAGCAAGACGAAAGAGATGGTGTTAGACTTCCGGAGAAAAAGGAGGAACCTGCCCCACTTTACATCGAGAGAACTGTGTAGAGAGAGTTTCCTCCTTTAAATTTCTGGGAGTCTACCTCTGTGAAGATCTGACCTGGAAAGTTAACACAACTCAGGTGGCTAGAAAGGCCCAACAGAAGCTTCACTTTCTTAGGGTCTTGCAGAAGAACAGGGTAGAACAACAGCTAATGACCCTCTTTTATCGGTCTACTATAGAGAGCGTCCTCTCGTATGGTATTGTGGTTTGGTATGCTGGTCTGACAGCCGCAGATAGGAAAGTATTACAGAGGGTAGTGAGCACAGCACAAGACATCGTGGGCTGTTCCCTGACACCACTGGATGACATCGCCAGGGCTCGTTGCCTTGGAAGAGTGAGCAAGATTCTCAGGGATGACTCACACCCTGGACGGTATCTCTTTAATCTCCTACCATCCGGTAGGAGATATAGGAATATAGCCAGCCATACCAACAGGCTGAAAAATAGCTTTTATCCGTGGGCTGTTAGGCTTTTAAATGGGACATAATCTTATGCAGAATTGACTTGGGAGGCCGGTGTGTGGTGTAGATGGTTCACATAGTGTGGTGGGATGGAGGGTTTGTTGTCACTGTGTGTTGGGGGGAGAGAGCACGGGGGGAGGCTCAGCTAATCTCAATGTACACATGTACAATAAAGGTTTATTATTTATTATTATTTATCAGACGAGGAATCTTCCAAGGGGACTCATTTTCACCACTACTGTTCAACATTGCATTAATTCCATTGACAATAATATTATGAAACACAAAACTGGGATACCACATGTCAAGCCAGCATGGCAAGATAAACCATCTATTATACATGGATGACTTAAAACTGTATGCGAAAAGCCACACTGAACTTGAATCAATACTCAACGCAGTTCAACTGTTTAGCAGCGACATCAAAATGGACTTTGGACTTGGAAAATGTACTATATTATCTATGCAGTGAGGAAAAATGGGAAAAATAGAAGGAATAGAACTGGGTAATGGAGGAAAAGCACTAGCAAAGGATGATGGTTACAAATACCTAGGCATATTGGAAGCAGATAACATCTTGAATGGAAAAGTCAAAGAGTCAACACAAAAAGAATACATCAGAAGAGTCCACAAAATACTAAAATCAAAGCTGAATGCTGGAAATATAATTAAAGCCATTAATAAATGGGCAGTCCCAGTGATACGCTACCCATCTGGAATTATCAACTGGACATTGGCTGAATTGGAACACCTAGACAGGAAAACGTGTAAACTTTTGAACATGCACCATGCTCTACACCCACGAAGTGACATCGACAGGTTGTACCTGCCAAGAAGAATAGGGGGCAGAGGGCTACTGCAAATCCACCAGACTGTAGAAGAAGAAAAACTAAGTTTGAATGACTATGTGAATCAAAGTACAGAAAAATTGCTGCAGGCTGTGAAAACAGAGAGCATTATAAAAATAATAGAAACAAAAGCAGAATATAAGGAAAAATGGCTGGATGACAGATTAAATAGATGGAAAACCAAAGCTTCGCATGGACAACATTTGAAAACCATTGAAGGAAAATGTGATAACAACTTGACATGGGCATGGCTTAAGATCGGAACCATCAAGAAAGAAATGGAAGGCTTAATACTGGCTGCTCAAGAACAAGCACTACAAACTAATGCCATGAAAGTGAAGATACAAAAATCTACTGACAATCCAAATTGCCGACTTTGCAATGACAAAGTTGAAACTGTTTCACATTTAATATGTGAGTGCAGCAAAATTGTGCAAACTGATTACAAAGCTAGACATGACCAAGTTGCTAACCTAATCCACTGGGCATTGTATAAAAAATACGACTTGCCTGTGTCAAAAAGTCGTGGGAACATAGGGTGGAAAAAGTTGTCGAGAATGAGAGGGTGAAGATCTTGTGGGACTTCTGAATACAGACAGATCGCCATTTGGAATACAACATGCCAGATATCGCAGTTGCAGAGAATCGAAGCATACAGCTGATTGATATCGCTGTACCAGGAGATGCCAGAGTCAAAGAAAAAGAACTGAAAAAAATTACGAAATACCGCAACCTGGCCAATGAAACTGCGTGATTATGGATGAAACGTGTAACAGCGATACCCATTGTCATCAGGGCACTGGGAACGATGTCCAAAAACTTTGCAAAATACATCAAGAAATTGCAGCTTCCTGCAATAACTCCAGCAAAGCTACAAAAAACTACGCTACTCGGAACATCTTACATTTTAAGGAGATACCTGGTTGATACCTAGGATGCTGGCAGCAACCCATGTCAACCATTAGTGCCAGTCAATTTGAGTGTTCAGTTGACTGAGTTTCATGTTTAATGAATAAAAGTTATATAATAATAATAATAATAATAATAATAATAATAATAATAATAATAATAATAATAATAATAATAATAATAATAATAATAATGATGATGATGATGATGATGATGATGATGATGATGTTGGAAGGGACTTGGAGGTCATCTAGTCCAACCCCTGCTCAGGCAGGAAACCCTATATACCATTTCAGACAAATGGCTGTCCAGTCTCTTCTTAAAAACTTTCAGTGTTGGAGCATTCACAGCTTCTGGAGGCGGGTTGTTCCACTGATTAATTGTTCTAACAGTCAGGAAGTTTCTCCTTAGTTGCAGGTTGCTTCTCTCTTTGGTTAGTTTCCATCCGTTGTTTCTTGTCCTGCCTTCAGGCGCTTTGGAGAATAGCTTGACTCCCTCTTTTTTGTGGAAGCCCCTGAGATATTGGGACACTGCTATCATGTCACCCCTACTCCTTCTCTTCATTAGAGTAGACATTCCCAATTCCAGCAACCATTCCTTGTATATTTTAGCCTCCAGTCCCCTAACCATCTTTGTTGCTCTTCTCTGTACTCTTTCTAGAGTCTCAACATCTTTTTTACCTCGTGGTGACCAAAACTGGATGCAGTATTCCAAGTGTGGCCTTACCAAGGCATTGTAAAGTGGCATTAACACTTCACGTGATTTTGATTCTATCCCTCTGTTAATGTAGCCTAGCACTCTGGTAGTTCCCCAGTGCCCCAGGATTTTTGAAACATATAGTTCAGTGGTTTTGAGATCACATCTGCCAGTTCCTTCAGAGCCCTGCGGTGTAGTCCATCTGGTCCTGGTGATTTGAACTCATCTAGGGTGAACAGGTGCTCACTTACCATTTACAATAAAGGAAACCACTCAGAAATAACTCCACATATCATTCTCTGTGCTTCAGTCTGTCCACCCATGGAGGCTGATCTTGAGGAGGCAAACTGTTCCATTGAGAATGAGTGAGAAGACCATCCTCAGGCCCCAATCCCTGACCCATTAGATACCATTTGACCATATGGTGGACACAGATGCCATTCTATTTTTATGAAGTTTAAGCAGTTTCAGCCAGCAAGTGTGCATCAATTAATTATCTATGTTCAGTGATTGGTCAAAAAGGTCAAGCATGGATGGGCTGGCATTTCTCTGCACTCCAGGTTTTCCAACATGGGAACGTGCCAAGCTCTTCATCTCTTGATGTCCAAATAGATTGGGGAAAAAGAATAGTCTGATTCACAGTCTGAAATAATAATATAAACCAACCTCATCATGCAGATGGGAAGAACCAAAGTTCAAAAGTTGACTCAGGCTTGATTTAATATACAGAGATCAATAGCTCCATGAATTACTAACAAACTCCATTCATCCATGGCATACCTATTAAGGATGAACTAAAAAGCAGAAAGAGATATATGTGAGTATTCTTCTTTTTTGCAGGGATGTAGTGATGAATATTACTTGTTCATGGTGAATGCATATCTCAGAGATTGCTATTCCAAGTCCTGATCTATAATGAATAGCAAGACACCAAGCAGCAAAGTCATATGACCTACTACATTTTGTTGATTTAGCTCTGATAGAATTTTTATTTAATTATTAAATAATTTGCAATAATAATGTAAGCCATGGAAAAACTAAGGGGTGAGTTTGGATAAGACGAAGGGAGGATTTCTACTTCTTCAACTGACTGTGGAGATTCTCAGTCATCCAAGTCATGTTTGTCCCAAAGGTGCTTTTTCAAAATGTAACTGGACTTTGTTTTTCCTTGAAGACATTTCGCTTCTCACCGAAAAAAATTTCTTCAGTTCTGCACCATGGATGCTTCTTGGGTGCTTCTGATTCTTGGCTGAGAAGCAAAACATCTTCAAGGAAAAACACAGAAAGTCCAGTTGCCTTTTGAAAAAGCACCTCCTTCAACTTCATAAAATCCCCTCCAAAGAAAGTCACATCATGCATCAGGTGAGGTGAGTGGTAGCTCATGGAATCTTTGGCTTTGTAATCAAACATGTTCACTGGAAAAAGGGCTACCAGACTTCTCTTAATTTTTTTCGGCTTTCAAAAAAGGGTGATGAAAGCATTTCTTTGAAATCCACAGATAGATGATCCTCAGCCTGATGGCAGCCTGATGGATTGGAAGGATTGTAGATTTACCTCCAGAAGTTGTGAGTGGTCCATCACTGGAGGTTTTCAAGAAGACATTGAACAACTATTTGTCCAGAATAGTATAGGGTTTCTTGCTCGAGTAGGGAGTAGGAGTAGAAGAATTCCAAGGTCTCTTCCAACCCTGTTATTCTGTGTTCTAAAGCAGGAGTCTCCAAACTTGGCAATTTTAAGACTTGTGAACTTCAACTCCCAGAAATCCCCAGCCAGCCAGATGTCTGCTAGCTCCTTTTCAAAAATTTCCCCACACTGGCTGGAGAACTCTGGGAGTTGAAGTCCACAAGACTTAAAAGGCGCCAAGTTATGAGACCCCTGTTTTAGACAATGAAGTCTCTAGCCAAAGACAGTGGAAGTTGAAGTCCAGAATATCTGGAAGGCATTCCCTTGGAAAAGAATAAAACTTTCCTATTTACTTCTGCTGGCAAAAAAATATATATACCCTTTGGGATTTATGGAACACAGGAAGCAATGCCTGTAAAACAGGGCAATCCCACAGACCCCCTCATCCACCTTTTAATGCTACTATGCTCCTTCCCTGGAAACCCTCCTCTTCTTTGAAAGGCATTTCAGAAGCAAATTCTTTTCCATCAAATTGAATGAATTGGTGGAAGAGGAAAAAAAAGAGGAACGTTTGTCTCTTCAGTGTGAAAAATATAAGCTGTACATTTCGAAAGCAGCAATTCTGCCCTTGCTTGTTTTTAATGCAAACTAATTTGGCTATAGGTGAAAAGGCTTTTGATGTTGGGGCTTATCTAGTCTTTGCCCTGAATGACTTGTCATTCCCTCCAATGCTGGGAGGCTCCATTGTGATATTTAATCTGGTATTCCAAAAGGGAAATGTCATCTAGACCGATATGGAAAATGTAACTGCCAAAGAGCCTTAAGGATTCTGTTTTAAGCATCCAGTTGGTAAAAAATGTGGAGTGGATTTGTTTGCCTTTCAAGCCAGGCTTTTAGTAACTGGCTTATTTTAGGTCAGTCCCCTGTCTCCATGTGATGGTGCATTTTCCAACCTGCTCTGGCTTTCCAGTTTTCAAAGGAGGAAGGAACATCCTGCCAGATATCCTAGACACTTTGAGTATTATTGACCTTGCAAGAATTTCAGATTCAGACAAAAACATATGAAGAACAGTTGCAGGAATTAGGTATGGTCAATCTAGAGAAAAGAGAGATTAGGGGGGAACATGATGGCAGTGTTTCCAATATTTGAGGGGCTGCCACAAAAAAGAGCGGGTCAAGTTATTTTCCAAAGCACCAGAACACAAGACAAGAAACAATGGATGGAAGCGAATCAAGGAGAGAAGCAACCTGGAATTAAGGAGAAACTTCTTAATGGATAATTAACCAGTGGAACTGCTTGCCTTCAGAAGTTGTGGGTGCTTCATCACTGGAGGTTTTTAGGAAAAGACTGGACTGTCACTTTTGTGAAATGGTATAAGGTCCCCTGCTTGAGAAAAGGATTGGAGTTGAAGATCTCCAAGGTCCCTCCAAGCTCTATTCTGATTGATTGATTGATTGATTGATTGATTGATTGATTGTCTGGAGATGATGATTGATAAGAAATGTTGCCCAGGAACATCTGGAATGCAAGGAAGGCTGATATAAATAGACAAATGGATTCCACTCTTCTCCTTTCTTGTGCCTTTTATTTGCCTCGCTTGAAGAAACAGATAGGATAACCCTGTTTGTTTTCTGGGTGGTCCCCTCAATAGCTACGTAGGAGGCGAAAGGTGCTAAACTCTAAGCAATACTAAAAACTGACACATTCATCGTTTGGGCATCCAGAAAAAGGGTGATGGAAGTATTTCTTTGAAATCCAGACAGAAAACCTCAGCCTGATGTCTTTCAGATGGGTTGGAAGGATGGTAGTCGCTGAAACTCTCACCAAGTCAGTCGAAGTTCAAGTCCAAAACATCTGAAAGGATTCACTTGGAGAAGAGTAAGCACTAGCTATTTGCTTGTGCTGGAGAAAATATTATACCCCATGAGATGAATAGAACATAAGAACCCAGAAAAACTATAAAATGATGGAGGAGAATGCTATGATGAAAGGCAGAGCAATGCTCCATTGTCCACCTTCTAATATCTCCAGGAGATGCTCCATCAGAGGCCTTGTGAAGAACCAAATTCATGTGCCTTTAGGCTCAATTGGAAAAGAATGGAAGAAAAAACTTTGGATGAATGTCTTGGAAGTTTGCCTCTATTGGTGATCAGTTCTGAGTCGGGTTTGGGCAGCCTTCTCCACAATCACTCTTCTAGCCTTTGTAGAGCCCATTCTATCTGCAGCCTGTGTTACCCAATGGGGAAAAAAACCAGTCTACCTTTCTTTGGATATTGTAATTGGCCTCATTAGTATCCCATTATTGCCTCTGCTCTCTTATTGGCTGGATTGTCCTGATTTATTCTGCAGGAAAAAAGCTTGGAGAATTAAGAAGAGATGCTATGGGTGAAAAAGAGCAAATAAGCCAAACCCTGAGATTCCTACGAAAGCTTTAATCTATTTTCATTCAGGAGCAGACAATTCTTCTTGAGGCATTGGTTTCTTCAAGGCTACTGTATGATTTATTAGCTCAGCGCACACTTTTAATGTAATTTTCTTCCATGGTATTGCGCAGGCCCTTGAGCTACCTACAAAGGCTTTTGTCCTGGAACTACTGACTAGAGAATACGCTACTTCTACTGGCAGTCATACAATCTAGGTATGATTTGTTTGTCTGTTCCCAGTGTGCCTCACGGGATTTGATGAAGCTTGTCTTCCTGCTGAGCACAGTACAATCAAGAGATTGTACTGTGCCTGTCCAAGGTAGGAGATACAAGGAGAACTATTGAACTCTGTTGCCTCGGAGACAGTGCTGGAAACCGAGGAGCCCCTGGCTGAAAAATGCACCTTTGTCACAAATTCACAGGGTGGCTTCAGGCAAGTCTGTCTATCTGTGGATCTCTCTCTCAAGGAATCTCAGAAGAGAAATGCAACAACTTTATTTTAAAGTTTGTTTTGTTTTATTGTAAAGAAGGAAAGCAGGAACAGAAGGGGAAGCATTTAACAGATTTATTTTTATTTTTATTTTTATTTTTATTACATTTATATCCCGCCCTTCTCCGAAGACTCAGGGCGGCTTTACAAACTTAGCAGTAGCCTTCATTCTGTGTATATGCCTGCTTATTAGGGCTTTCACACACACACCCCAAGTGGCATTATTACAAAGTCAGCTTAATTGCCCCCAACAATCTGGGTCCTCATTTTACCTACCTCGGAAGGATGGAAGGCTGAGTCAACCTTGAGCCTGGTGGGATGCGAACCTGCACTAATTGCAGGCAGCTGGTGTTACTTAAGGAGGCATTAGCCCACTGCTCCACCAAGGCTCACAAGGATCAGATGGTGAAAGCGGCGGCCTGGCAGCCCAAAGATCGGCCGTGGCGGCCTGGTGGCCTGAGGGTCAGCTGCGGTGGCCCGGCGGCCCGGTGGCCTGAAGATCAGCCGATCAGCTGGCGGGCGCTGGGGCGGCAAGGATGTTCCCCGCCCCTTCTCGAACGGTGGCAGCGGCACGAAGGTCGGCCGCGATGGCTTGGCAGCCCGAGGATCGGCCACGGCGGCCTGGTGGTGGCCTGGCAGCCCAAAGATTGGCCGCAGCGGCCTAGCGGCCTGATGGTTGGCCACGGCAGCCTGGCAGCCTGGCGACCCGAAGATCGTCCTTAATTAGCTGGCAGGCGCTTGTGCGGCATGGATATCTGCCGCCCCCCCCGGAACGGCAGCAGTGGTGTATCGGCCCAAAGATAATGGCAGCAGCGGCCCGGTGGCCCGAGGATTGGCCGCGTTCTGGCCCAGTACCTTGGGTCAGCTGGCGAGTGTTGTTTTTTTTTGCAGCATAGATGTTTCCTGCTCTCCCGGAGTGGTGGCAGCAGCCCGGCAGCCTGAGATTGGCCGTGGCCTGCCTGGCCTAGCGTCCCAGATGAACTTGTTAGGGCGTGGAGGCCTCCCGCCCTTTCAAAATGGCAACATTGGCCGGGAGATTATGGCAGCCTGACGATCAGCCGTGTCCACATTTAATGCCCGGTTGGAGGTTGGAGCAAATGCAGAAGCAGCGAGGAGATGACAGTGGCCTGGAGATCGGCTACGGATGTGATCTGAACTATAACTGTGATGTTTTTGACATGGGACTTTTCTGCTTATCTGCTTATTTCAACATTAAGCCGGTTATTTGGACATGGCTTATACTTCTGCTCCTGTAACTTCCCTATTGACAGTCCGGAATTGACCTGGGACCTAACCGTGGTGAGAGTGCGGTTTTGGATTGGCCATCAACCACCCCTCTGG
The DNA here is from genome assembly GCF_964194415.1 of Vipera berus. Lineage (NCBI taxonomy): Eukaryota > Metazoa > Chordata > Lepidosauria > Squamata > Viperidae > Vipera > Vipera berus. The sequence continues at coordinate 13,713,268 of NC_138216.1, forward strand.
TGTGAGAGACCAGTTGTACCCTGTCCACCCCAGGCTGGATGCCTCAGCTGTAGTGAGAGGGCAGTTTGGGGTTTCTTTTGCCTGGTTACCGGCTTGGGTGAGAGCAGAGCCGGACTGGGGGACTTGAGGTACTTCCGGACTTAATATCAGTGTCATCTTGATATTAACTTGACAACATCTGACTACCAATTTGTTATAAGTGCCCTATGTGGATATCTTTAGCACTATATGGCTCGTCTGCGTTACTCTAGTGCTGACTTGTACGCTCTCAGGGGGGTCTCTCCCTCCTGGGTACAACCTGCTGCCTTTGTTTGTAATTTCCTTAATGACGGGCCCAATTTTTGCGACCCCAAGAGGTGGCTGGGCATGGATAGGGGCCTCTGGGGGAAATGTATCAAGAGGCCCCTAGTATGTTTTTAGCCGGTTGTTTTAAAGGGTTAGGGAGGGGGGGAATGGGAGGGTTGGGAGGGAATTAGGATGTGTTTCTTCAACCGGCTGTCAGTCTGGGCCGGAGATGGTCCCTGGCGAGAGAGGTTGGGGGTTGGGGGCTTCTGGTTTTCCTGGTATTGGGGTGGGGTTTCAAATCCCCATGACGATAAGGAATGGCAGCAGGCGGTCACACGGAGGGCTATATCGACATGTGGGATCACGCCCCCGCTGTCTTCAAGCGGTGGCGTGTTCCGACACTCCGGTTGGTACCCGTTTACCCGGGGGTGCGGGGGATTAGGTCCCTGAGCTTAGGCTGGTGTACTTCAATGACAGATCCGTGGTGAATAAGGCTCCCCTCGTCCATGATTTGATCGAGGAGGAATGCGCGGATCTGGCATGCATTACAGAAACCTGGTTGGGCTCAGAGGGAGGTGTCCCTCTGACTGAGCTTTGCCGTCCAGGTTTCCGTGTGTTGCATCAGCCGAGGGCTCAGGGCAGGGGCAGTGGGGTGGCGGTAGTTATACGGGAGACCTTATGTCCACGGGAGTCCACTGTTTTACAGATAGGCAGGAGTGAGTCCCTCCTCCTGAGGTGTGGCCCTAGGGCTCAGTTGGGCTTGTTGCTCACATAGCTGGCACCCAGCTGTGTGGCAACAGCCCTGCCTGAGCTTCTTGATGCCCTCTCAGGGTTGTCGGTTGAGTTTCCCAGACTTATAGTTCTGGGCGACTTTAACCTTCCTTCTCTGGGAGGGTCGTTTGAGTTAGCCCAGGAGTTCTTGGCCTCCATGACGGCCATGGACCTGACCCAAGAAATTCAGGGTCCAACCCATGGGGAGACACACTCTCGACCTAGTTTTCTTATCTGGGCAGTGGCTTGATGATCTGGGAGGGGGTTCGCCAACTATTGTCCCCCTGTCATGGTCCGATCATCACCTCCTGTGGTTGGTCTTCTGCTATGCCACCCCCGCTGCTGGGCTGTGGAACCGACCAGGTGGTTCCGCCCCAGGCACCTAATGGACCCGGAACAGTTCCAGATGGCGCTTGGGTCTATACCTATCCCCCTCACTCACAGCCTGGTCGACGCCTTGGTGGATGCCTGGGAAAGGGCTGCCACCGAGGCGCTCGACCATGTTGTATCCTTGCGACCCCTGACCCGGCACAGATCCCGATGGGCTCCATGGTTTTCTGTGGAGCTCCGGGAGATGAATCATAGGAGACAGGGCCTAGAGAGCTGTTGGAGATCCAGCCGATCCGAATCTGACTGATTGCAGTTAAGAATCTTTATAGGGTCTTATCTTGCAGCGATGAGGATGGCAAAGGCTAATTACTTTGCTGACCTCATCGCGTCCGCAGATAATCGCCCAGCCGCCCTGTTTAGGGTGACTCGCTCCCTTCTCAACCGGGAGGTGAGGGAGGATCCCTTACAGGGGCGTGCCGAGGAGTTTAGTCATCATCTGATGGATAAAATCGCTCAGATTCGGACCGGTTTGGACTCTGACTGGGCAGAGTCTGACGTGGAGGAATCGGACGGTCTTGAGCGTGTTATCTGGACTGAGTTTGATCCTGTTTCCCCTGATGATGTGGACAGGATGAGGAGGAGGCTGAGCTCCACCACCTGTTTGTTGGACCCGTGCCCCTCCTGGCTGGTTTATGCGGTTCGGGAGGAGACACAAGGCTGGTTCCAGGCAGTTATAACTGCTTCCTTGAAGGAGGGTATCTTCTCCGCCACCCTGAAGGAGGCGGTGGTGAGACCCCTCCTCAAGAAGCCTGCCCTGGACCTGGCTGTTTTAAATAACTATCGTCCGGTCTCCAACCTTCGCTTTTTGGCGAAGGTTGTTGAGAATCTGGTGGGGCATCAGCTTCCTCTGTTCCTGGATGAAGCTGATTATCTGGACCCGTACCAACTGGGTTTCAGGCCCGGGCACAGCATGGAGACAGCATTGGTCATGCTGGTGAATGATCTCTGGTGGGCTCGGGACAGGGGTTGTTCCTCTGTCCTAGTCCTATTAGATCTCTCAGCGGCTTTCGATACCATTGACCTCAGGGGTCGGTTCTCTCTCCCCTCCTGTTCAACATCTATATGAAGCCGCTGGGCGAGATCATTTGTGGTTTCGGGGTGGGGTATCATCAGTATGCTGATGATACCCAACTTTTCTTCTCCACCCCGAACCAACCCAGTGATGCCCTCGCCATGATGTCCCATTGCCTGGAGGCAGTCCGGGTCTGGATGGGGAGAAACAGGCTTCGTCTCAATCCTGCCAAGACTGAGTGGCTATGCATACCGGCATCTCGGGTTACCCAGACTATTCCATCTTTAACGATGGGGGGGTGAGGTGTTACCCCCCGTTGATAGGGCTCGCAACTTGGGCGTCCTCCTTGATTCACGGCTCAATTTTGAAGATCACATAGGAGCCGTGACCAGGGAGGCTTTTGCCCAGGTTCGCCTGGTGCTCCAGTTGCGACCCTATCTAGACTGAGATGCCCTACGCACAGTCACTCATGCGCTCGTGACCTCCCGTTTAGACTACTGCAACGCTCTCTACATGGGGCTGCCCTTGAGGACCACTCAGAGGCTTCAACTGGTGCAGAATGTGGCCGTGTGAGTTGTGATGGGGGCTTCCCGATACTCCCATGTAACACCTCTACTCCGCGAGCTGCATTGGCTTCTGGTTGCCCTTCGGGTGAGATTCAAGGTGCTGGTGATGACCTATAAAGCCCTAAATGGCTTGGGTCTGGGTTATCTGAGGGAACGCCTGCTGCCGGCATCAAGCTCCCTCCCGTGCGCTCCCACAGGGAGGGCCTTCTCAGGATACCGCCGGTTAGGGAATCCTGGTGGGTTATTCCCAGGGGAAGAGCGTTCTCTGTGGGCGCGCCGGCCCTATGCAACCAGCTGTGGGCGCGCCGGCCCTATGCAACCAGCTCCCCATGGAACTTAGGACTGCCCCCGACCTTCGCTCATTTCGCAGGGACCTGAAAACCTGGCTCTTTGAGCTGTCTGGTCCAGGCTGAGGGGTTTTAATTTTTATTAGGCTTTAGTTTTAAATTTCAGGGACTTTATTTAATTAATTGTTTTAATATGATTTTAGTTTTTGTATGTTTGTTTTAATCTTCCCTGTACACCGCCCTGAGTCCTCCGGGAATAGGGCAGGATATAAATTTAATAAAATAAAATAAAAATAAATAAATAAAACTGGTCCTGGGAATATTTGCTTAATTTCCAGTGCCTCTCTAAGCACAAGCCAAAATGCTGGTGCCTACATCAAAAGCATTAAACACAAGGAAATAAGAAATGAGATCATTTTCAGGTGCCACCCATAAGAACCTCCACTCTCCAAATAGAGTAGATGTTCTTTGGGTTCGATCTATTATAAAGAAAAGTGAGGAAGCTGGAAAGGTGCCAGATGTTTTTAATTACAATATTTCCAACAGGAACAAAAGTCAAAACTTTCCTGAGCATCAAATTTCTGATGTAACTTTCCTTGCTTTAACATTTGGGTGAAAGATGGCTGAGAAGAGGATAATCACTCAGAGGGTGTACAAAACTGTAATCTGGATTATCCAGAACAGTGGATACTGGAAAACTGAACGCTGGATTGCAGGAAAACCACATTCAACAAGCTTAGAGAACTACTAGGAGGAATCCCATGTGAGCAAAACTTCAGTTCCATGGAAGGTTGGAAACTTCTCACAAATGAGATAACAGGTGCATGTTGGCCAGGCAATTCTGGGAGTTATCAGCTTTTATTTTGTCATGGGTCCCAACAAAAGTTGCACCACTTTTCACCCATCACACTTACCAGCTAACAACTTCTATATAGCAAAACTTCTCCAGTTTGAGGATATGTTTCTCTGACATGATTATTTCAGCTAAAAGTAAAACGTCTCTCCTTAAGCAAACATCACCAGTGATTTGAAGGGTTTTTTTAGACTCGCCACCTAAACTCTTTCATTTTCACAATGGACCAATGACTATATAGCAGTGATGGCAAACCTTTTAGAGACTGAGTGCCCAAACTGCAACCCAAACCCCACTTATTTGTCGTCTGGTGCCAGATGGGCATGGCCCACTGGGTGGGGGTGGACTACTGGGTGGGGGTGGCTGGCATAGGCATGGCCTACTTACATCCATGGCCTCACGGCGATTTTGGGGCATGCAAATGGTCCGACCTGAGCTCCCGGAGGCCTGGAAAATGCTTCTGCTGCCTGGATCTAGGGCTGCAGAGCGATTTCACGCACCCCCCCATGGCCGATCCAGGTGGCAGAAGCATTTTCCAGGCCTCCGGAGCCCGGATCCGGCTGCTGGGGTGCTGCAAAAATCGCTCCAGAGGCTTACCTGGACTCATGCTGGCAGCTGCCTACATCATCCAGCCCGGATCTGCCCAGCAGCTCAATGCAGAGAGAAAGAGAGCAAGAGTGCAGGCACACGTGGATAGGTGGAGGGGAGCAGCCTGGTCCCACCTCCCTTCAGGGCAATGGTGCGCGTGCCCACAGAGATGGCTTCGTGTGCTGCCTGTGGCACACGTGCCATAGGTTTGCCACCATGGCTATATAGAGTACAGATATACAATATAAAATTGCTGATGCAGCAGTTACTAGAAATAATCACTAGGGTAGCTTGAGATACAATGTAAAGGTTCACTATATCTCAGCAGTAAATGATAAGAGTTAGAGGCAGATGGAGAGAAGAGGGCAACTCAATAAATCCTTGGGATAATTTCTTCCCGTTTATTCCTCAGCCAAACTAAAGTAAGATCATTGCAAGGGGTCAGCTCTAGGGTCTGAAGAGCACTAACAAAAAGAGAAAATTCTTGTGAAGAGGATTATCAAAACCAGAAATAGTTGCAGCCACCAGATGGTTTGATTGCTTCATTCCATAAAGTTCAAACACAATTCCACTAGAATAAATAATGGAAAGTGAAGATTGAAAGTGTGTGACTTTTCACCATTCTCACCTCTTTTATATAAGCACTTCTTTTTACATGAAGAATTATCTTAATGAACACAGAAGCTTTTACTATTCTCAGTAAAATTAAATCAACCCCTTCTAATGTAACAACATTAAAAGGACTATTGCCAAAGGAAGGGAAGAATCTTCTGTGACTTAAAACTGCTTATCTTTCTGCAATTAAAAGAGACTTCAAAAGAAACAAAAGTAATATGTTGTAAAGTGTGGAGGGTAGAATACAATTTGCATGGTTTTCCAATTCTTTGTTTTTTCAAACAGGAATATGGGAAGATAGGTATTGCTTTAGATCTGCTGTTCTCAACCTTTTCATTTATGAAGATGACACTGTTCAAATTCTTGAAGACCATTCTAGCCAAGGCTGACAATATGGCATTTAGAAGTAGCACGGCAGACATGTCCCTCCATCCAAATAATACCCTTGGGCATGCCCAGATTAAATAAAAATAGTTCACATTTTAAAATTAAAATGTCTCAAATATCAGAAAATTAGCAACTCTCATGAAATGTTAGATTTTTCTCATTAGTTTGTGTGAGATCTGGCACCTACAGGAATTTTGTAAGTGAGGATATATTGACTTGATATTATAAGCTGTCTCCAAAGTATTGACTAAATACTATTGTAAAGTGCCAGTCCCTTACTTGAACTTGAGATACTATATCAATCTAATCAGATAACCCAAGCGGAGACTTCTTGATCAAGCAGCACTTTATTTGATCAAATTAAGCAGCTGGGTGACCAACAATCTGGAATGCTGGCAGAGTTACATCCAGAAGTGCCACGCATTAGAAAGTTGGTAGCATTGCTTTATAAACTTTGTAAGCCAATGAAAATTAGACAACAGAGCCATTACATCATAAGAAAGACATCAATCATTCCTGTACACTCCCTTATTCCCTCCTTCAGTATATCACATCCATGTACATGTCTCCCACACTTGCATGAAATTTCTCTGGTGCAAAAGCTGATTACAAAAAGCAAGAAAGCAACAGTTAGACTAAACAATTTCCCTTTGTTCCTGTTGTGATTCAGGGTCAGCCTGTGGGTTCGGCAGTTGGGTCGGACAATTCAGAGGAGGAGGAGGGGGTGTTGGAGACCTTGCTGAGGATAGTATTGAGGCTCCGCAGAGCCCTCAGCCAGGCCCCTCCCATCTGGTCACGACACAGACCCAGCTGTGTGAGCCTGACAGCATGGATGAAGATGACCCACAGCTGGCCCTGTTCAAGGACGCCCGACGCAGGAGGCAGTCAATCAGGAGTAAACAGAGGAAGGCAATGGGGCACCTCGGAAGGAGGCAGAGAGAAGCCACGCCCTGAACTGTTTAAAAGGGGAATGTGTGGGAGGGCTGGTTTGCTGAAGGCAACCGTTTGAATAGCTCCTGTTTCATGGTTCGTGTTTGCTCTCTTTGCTCTGTTTGCTCTGTTTTATGTTAATAAATTTGGCAGGCTTAGTTCCAGCCTCTTGCTGTTTTGTAAAAGGGGTTGTCCCTGCTTTTTCTGCAGGGCTGGTAGTAGGCTGGTACAGAACAGTTCCAGAACCCTTCACTACTTTATATATTTATTTCATTGATTGACTGATTGATTTCTATAGCTTCTATCAATCAGAAGAGAGCTGTAAGGGACCTTGGAGATCTTCTAGTCCAACTCCCTGCTCAAGCAGAACCTATACCATTCCAGACAAATGATTGTCCAGTCTCTTCTTAAAAACATCCAGTGATGGAGCACCCACAACTTCTGAAGGCAAGCTATTCCACTGGTTAACTGTTCTCACTGAAGAAGTTTCTTCTTAATTTCAGGTTTTTTTCTCTCCTTGATTAATTTCCATAGTTTTTTTTTCTCCACTCTCCTAGGCTGTTGGCTGCCAGACAGTTCTACTTGATGCAGAATGGGAATGATCAGCATTGTGCCACAAGTAAACTTTAAAGAAAGTTTAAAAATGTGGCAGAGAAAATCCTCTACCTCATGTGGGGGCAGTGTTTTTTTTCTCCAATCCCTTTGGCTGTTCGCTCACATAAGGTGGAGGATTTTCACTGTCAGGAGCAGGAAAAAAACCTGGGTTTTTTTTCTTTTTTTTTTTGAGACACCAGACTAGTGTGTATTCTTGCTTGCTGCAAAGCCAGATTGCAGCAAGGAAGGGGTTGGAGGTATGTGAATGCATGTTAGTCTGGCCATTTCTGGGCCTGTTCTCTAAACTCAAAATAAATTAGGTACCGATTCTACTGAACCAGTGCGAACCAGCTGAATCCCACCACTGCATATATTTCAAGGTTGCCACAATTAGGAAACATTGCAATAGCTCGTCAGAAGTTGAAACAAGAATGTACTCAGACAACGCTTACAGTAGGGAAGACTGGAGAAGGCCCACGGTGGAACAACTTTAGCTGAGTTGAGATTTGGAATGAACGTCTTCTCTGTGCAGCACTATAGCTGTCAGCTAAGTGGTAGTGTTCTTTATCACTTAATGTAATGTACTGTGAGAATATCCTTGGGAGCAGGTGGAAGAGCCGTAGTCTAGATAATGATGAGAAATATTTACTTTCTCTGCTATCTGTAATGACCCACTTCAATCTACATCTTAAGAAAACAGAACCCTTGCAAGCAGTTTCTTCCAACAGGAATCTTTAGTAAGAGAAATTGATTGCAAGCATGCTAGAAAGGATCTGGAGAACCCTCTCCATCATTCAATGTTTTAAAGTGTTCCCAAGCAGCCCCCATCCCACCCTCAGTTCTTCCGCGATCCAAACCGGCAGATTGCTAGGTGTTACTTCAGTACAGATACAGTAACATCAGTCCAGCTCCCTCGGCACAATCATCCAATTCTCTTATTGCCCGAACTCCAAGTGTTGCATCTTTCCCCCTCCTCTTTCCCTCCACTGTCGGTAAAGAGAAGAGCTTCAGAGAGGCATAGGATGAAAGGGAGATGGCTACATTGTTTTGTTAACAGATCCCACGTGAATCCACAAAAGGTTACTTTGTAGTGGAGACAGGAGGTGAAAGTAGTAAACTCACCATACATACCCCCTCTCCCCTTTTTTAGTGTGACAGAATTCAGGAAACAGTAATGATTGTTTTTTTTTAAATCAGAGAAGATAGATAGAAATGAAATATAACTGGATTCTGACACTATATGAAGTGGCTTGCGAGTGTGAGGATCACGCGGAGACAGCAGGCTCGGGTTACAGGTTTATTGAGGTACACCCGGCAAAACTCTGCTGGCTTGAGTTCTTTATATAGCCAGCTGGAAGTTGGTTCCTCCAATCAGCTGTTCGGCTTCTCCTGCCGGGAAGCTGGGCCAATCGGCTGGGCCGGCGTTTTGACAGCTAGAGTCCTCGTGCTGCGCTGTCAGCTATCGCGCTTGCGCTTTAGCCGACGGCAATTTGACAGCTGTCAAATTGCCGCGTGTTTCCCTGTCAGCTGTATTTACCTCATGTAACCAAACTCCCCTGATTCCCCGTCCCTGTCTACCGCCTGTACTAGGTACCTGGGGGGCTTGGCTTTTGGGGAAGGTGGGAGGCTCATACCTGGGGATGTTGCTTCGAGTTCGTGGAGGTCCTCGCGATTCCGGCTTCGGCACACAGTTTTGATGTGCCCGGATTTGCCACAGTTGTGGCATTTGGCATTCCGGAACCGGCAGGAGATTCTGATGTAGTTCCCTCCACAGCTGGCACAGGTGGCTCACGGTTCCCTGGGGTTGTTTTTCAGTCTTGCCCCTTCTCCTCTTCTCGTTTTTCCGTGTTTGTAGTCTTTCGAATCGTCAGTGGATGGCATCCACATCAGTTAGGTCTTCCAGTTCCCCACCGTCCCTGGGAACTATCTCACCCTGGTTCACCGCTCCGAGTTGTCCATTCCCGGCTTGTGTGAGGTGACTATCCTCATACGCCTGAATCTCTCTAGTGACTTCAGCCAGATTCAGGGTGGGTTTTGCTATGATTTTTTTCTGGAGGCATTCGTCCCTCAGCCCTATGACCAGTTGGTCTCTTATCCAGTCCTCCAGGTCCGGAAATTGACACCATCGGGCAGCTTGTCTTACTCCCGTTACGAAGTCGGCCGCCGGTTCTCCGGGTAGCTGGCGTCGACGCGTGAACTGGACTCTCCAGTAAATCTCCGAGCGCGTTGGCATGTAGTGTTTGCTGAGCTTCTTGGTAAGCTCAGCGTAGGTCGCCTGTGCGACCGGTTCTGGACTGCATAGTCCCACGGCCACGTCGTACACGGCGGGCCCGCTCAGATACAGGAGGGCTGCTGCCTTGGCTCAGTCCTCAGTTATCTTACTGACCAGCAGGAACCCTTCCACTTGGCCCAGGTGCGACTCCCAACGTTCGGGGTGTCGGGTGTCAAATTCTCGGATCTGACCGAAAGTAGCCATGCTGTCTCGGTTCTCCACGCTGCTTGCCAGAGGTGTGAGTGGAAGTTACAACTTCCTTGTTTAGTGACTTGCTCTGAGCCTCCAGAAGGTTTCCCTTCCTAGGCTTAAGCGACTTCAGCTCGGCAAGCAGATCCCACCTTCGTCACCAGTGAAGTGGCTTGCGAGTGTAAGGATCACGCGGAGACAGCAGGCTCGGGTTACAGGTTTATTGAGGTACACCCGGCAAAACTCTGCCGGCTTGAGTTCTTTATATAGCCAGCTGGAAGTTGGTTCCTCCAATCAGCGGTTCGGCTTCTCCCGCCGGGAAGCTGGGCCAATCGGCTGGGCCGGCGTTTTGACAGCTAGAGTCCTCGTGCTGCGCTGTCAGCTATCGCGCTTGCGCTTTAGCCGATGGCAATTTGACAGCTGTCAAATTGCCGCGTGTTTCCCTGTCAGCCGTATTTACCTCATGTAACCAAACTCATTAACAATAACCAGTAACGTTAAACATTAATCATTATATATATATCACTCTCTGTTCTTTCTCTTTTCCAACATTCAGAATAGCAGAGTTGGACAGTACTAATCCCTTGCACAAACAGGAGACCCTATAATATTCCAGACAAATGGCTGTCCAAAAGCCTCCAGTGATAGCACACCCACAACTTCTGAAGGCAAGCCCTTCCACTGGTTAATTGTCCTCATTACTAGGAAGTTTCTCCTTAATTCCAGGTTGCTTCTCTCCTTCATTCGTTTACAGCCATTGTTTCTTATCTTGCCTTCTGCTGCTTTGGAAAATAAGTTGATAGCCTCTTCTTTGTGGCAGCCCCTCAAATATTGGAAACACTGCTATCATGTCACCTCTAATCCTTCTTTTATCTAGACTGGTCATACCTAATTCCTGCAACTGTTCGTCATACGTTTTTGTCTGAACCTGAAGTTCTTGCAAGGTCAACAATACTCAAAGTGCCTAGGATAGCTGGCACAATGTTCCTTTCTCCTGCTATCATGTTGCCCCCCCTAATTCTTCTTTTCACTAAGCTAGAGAAAGCCAATTCCTGCAATGTCCACATCTTTGCTTGTTTGCTTTCTGCCACCCATTCCTTTTCTTGCTTCATTCTTTCCATCCCAGGATCCTGCCATATAGGGAGAACGGAACATTCTTACCAGAGGTTTTAATTGATCACTAATTAGCCCAACAATCTTTTGAATCAAGGGGTTGTGTGTCGCTGATCCCTCTTCTAGGATAAGGAACACTCCAGATCAGCTACTCTCTTCTCTCACAACTTTGTAGTCTAGTCCTTCCCAGAAAGCAGAAGGGGCTGTTTTTACAGTAGTTTTTAAGCCACACTTTGATTATGGCAATATTATATGAGGTCATTGCTCAGTCAACTGTTAAACAAATTGCAAATTCTCCCCAAACAGCAGTAAACGGTAGTCATTACTAACTGTAATGTAACAACTCCAAGCAGAATTACATCTGGCTGCATATGGACATCAGAGGCGTAAATTAGACAGCCTCTGATTATCTTAAAGAAAACTCAGTCGTTAAACTTATTTTATAGGTGCCAAACAAGGAGAACCCCCGAGAGGAAGCTGTACATTCCAGAAAGACACAAGAAAAAAAGTAATTGACAACATGGCTCCCCTCTCTCACCTCTCAGCTCCCCTGTTGCAGGCATTTTTTAAAGGAGGAGACTGTGGAAGGGAGAGGATGGCAAGGAGGAAACTATTATGGCTTTGCTACTTCACACAGGGAGGGCAGTCCAAGGAGATCTCCCATCTATTCTCCGAAAGGGTGACTCCTTCGAAGGTAAGCTTCCACTAATTTCTGTGTTTTGCTGCTCACACCTCTTCTCTGAAGCTTGCTTAGAAGAATGGAACTTCCAGGGTGCCAATACAGGGGGAACAGGATAGCTGTCTTCCAGTACCGGAGGGACTGTCACAGAGAAGAGGGGACTGACTTATTTTCCAAAACATCAGAGGACAAGAAGTAACAGGTGGAAGTTCATTAAACATAGATCCAACTTAGAAGTAAAGAGAAATCTCCTGACAATGAGAACAATCAGTCAGTGGAACAGTTTGCCTCCTGGAGTTGTGGGTGCTCTATCATTGGAGGTTTTAAAAAATAGACTGGACAACCATTTGACTGGGGTGGTATAAGACTTCTTCCTTGAGCAGGGGATTAGACTAGAAGACCTCCGAAGCTCCTTCCACCCTTATGATTCTACACATTCTATGTTTTTATTTTTTTTATTGAAAAGTTTTACAATACATTTTTAAATACAACCCCCCCTCCTCCCCCTTCCCTCTCCCCAACCCTTCCCTCCCCTCCTCTCCCCCCTCCCCGACTTCCCAGAGCTGAATACAGGGTATAAAAATACAAACAAACATAATCTAAAATATGCTAACAACAATAAAACATTAAGTTCTATCACACTTTAACTCTCCATCGTTAAATTATTAATAAAATAACTATTAACTAATTATACATCATATAGATCCACTACTTATTCAAATGCTAAATGAAACTTTTTAGTCCCATATTTATTCTGAATATATTCAATCCATCTCCTCCATTCCACAATGTATCTCTGTTGCGATTGGTCTTTCAAATACGCTGAAATCTTTGCCATTTCCGCCAAGTTAGAAACTTTTAATGTCCATTCTTCTATAGTCGGCAGTTCTTCCTTCTTGAGCTACTAAAAGTCTCGCTGCCGTAATTAAATTCAACATCAACTTAACATCTATAACAGTAGTATCTGTAATAATACCCAATAAAAACAATTGCGGAGAAATCTTTATCCTTTTCTTAAATATCTTTTGCATATTCCACCAAATTTTAATTCAAAAAGCTTTAACCTTTTTCCAAGTCCACCATATATGAAAATATGTTGCATCCTCACAACCACACCTCCAACATTTGGGCTGGCAATTCGGATACATACTTGCTAATTTTTTAGGGTCTAGGTGCCACCTATAAAACATTTTATAAAAATTGTCTCTTAAATTTTGCGCTTGTGTAAATTTTACATTTCTAACCCAGATCTTTTCCCAAGTATCCATTGTTATAACTTCTTGGAAATTCTGAGCCCACTTTATCATACAGTCTTTAACAAGTTCCGTTTCTGAATCAATTTCTATCAATGCATTATATATCCTTTGTATATGTGCTTGACCTTGATCTCTGATTTGCTTTACCAAGTTTTCATCAGTCATCGAAAAACCAACTTTCTGGTCCTCTTTCCATCTAGCCTGTAATTGCCCATACTGAAACCAAGTTTGTACAATTTTTTCCTCTTTTAAAATTTTATATGACTTTAGTTTCCATACATTCCTCTCTAAACTTAAAATTTCCTTATATGTAGTCACATCATGTTTAAATCCCACATTTATATTTTCTATTGCATGTTTAGGTATTGCCCAAATGGGTATCTTATAATTTAACTTATGTCTATACTTTTTCCAAACTCGCAACAGAGCATACCTTAAAATATGTATCTTAAACACATTATCCACCTTCTTATCATACAATAAATATGCATGCCAACCAAATAACAAATCATGACCCTCAAGATTTAATAATCTCCCTTGCATTAAATTAAACCAGTCACTTATCGCTGACAAAGCAGCAGCCTCATAATATAATTTAAAATTAGGCATTTTAAGACCACCTCTTTCACGCGTATCTTGCATTATCTTAAATTTAACTCGTGGCTTCTTCCCTGCCCAGACAAATTTATTAATTCCTTTTTGCCATTCCTCCAGATTTAAGTCCTTTTTAAGTATAGATATTTGAAATAAAAATAGAAATTTTGGCAAAACATTCATTTTCACTGCTGCAATTCTTCCCAATAAGGATAATTGTAATTTTTTCCAACTATCTAATTCTTTTTGTATTTTTCCCCATAGCATTTCATAATTATTTTTATATAACTTCACATTTGAGGCTGACAAATATATCCCCAAATATTTAATCTTTTTTACTATTTCAAATCCCGTTAGCTCTTCTAAAACAGCCTTTTGCGATACTGTCATATTTTTAGACAATATTTTAGTTTTTTGTATGTTGATCTTAAATCCAGAAACTTTCCCATATAGCATTATTATCTCCATCAATTCTACAACTGAATAATCCGGCTGAGTTACTGTAACAACCAAATCATCTGCAAACGCCCTCAATCTATAATCCTGATCTCTTATTTGAATTCCCCTAATTTTTCCCGAGTCACATATTTTAATCAGTAATATTTCCAATGTTAAAACAAATAATAGAGGTGACAACGGGCACCCCTGCCTTGTGCCCTTTTCATTATTACATAGTTGAGTCAAACTATTACTGACTATTATACGGGCTGTTTGCTTTTGATATATTGCCCTAATTGGTTGTAGAAATTTGTCCCCAAATTCCATTTTCTCTAGTACTTTGATCAAAAATTGCCAATCCAATTGATGAAAGGCTTTTTCAGCATCCAAAAAGATCAAAGCTGTGGGGATCTGATTGTTTCTTTCCAAAAATTCCAATAAATCTATAATATGTGTCACGTTATTCTTCATTTGTCTACCACTTATAAATCCAGTTTGATCACCATGAATCACTTGTTGTAATACCCTCATTAATCTATTAGCTAAAATTTTTGCAAATATCTTATAATCAGTATTCAAAAGCGATATTGGCCTATAATTTTTAGCTTGAGTAGCATCCTGATCTTCCTTCGGAATCAATGAAATAAAAGCAGTCTTCCAAGATGGAGGTACCCCTCCTCCCATTTGAATTGTCTTAAACAATTCCCTTAAAGGTTTCTCCATTTCTAACTGTAAATTTTTATAATACACGGCAGTCAAACCGTCAGTACCCGGGGCTTTACCCACTTTTAATTGTTTGATTGCTAAAATAATTTCTTCATCAGTTATCAATTGATTCATCTCTTCCTTTTGTTCTTGCGTAAGAACAGGAATCTTAGCTTTTATCAAATATTCATCTATATCTACATCTCTAATCTTATCTCTAGCATACAACTTAGAATAAAAATCAACAAAAGTCTTTTTAATAAGACTCTGCTGGTACACTACTTTACCCTTATACTCTATTCTATCTATATTAGAAGCCCTTTGCTTCTTCCTTAACAAATAAGCTAGCCATCTACCTGGTTTATTAGCATTACAAAAAGTATTATGTCTAGCATACCGTAAATTAGTTGCCACTTGATCTGCTATTAACTTATCAAACTGACCCCTTAATAAAGTAATTACCTCTTTAATCTTCCCATCAGATGGATTCAGAATTAAAGCCTTTTCTTTTTCCTTAATTTCATCCTCTAATTCTTTCCTCCTAAATTCCAATTTACGTTTATGTTTATTGTTCAAATATATTAATACACCTCTCATATAAGCTTCAATAGAAGTACCTTTATGCATATTAATTTTAAAAAATTCCTTCATCTGTTTTTTACATTCTTCCACATTTTCCTGGTATCTAAACAAATTTTCATTTAAATGCCAAGACCGTCTATCTCTATCATCTTTTTCTATCTCTAACCATACTGGACTATGATCAGATATAGTTCTTGGACAAATCTTGATCTTCTTAATCCTAGGAAAAAATCATTAGTAATTAATACAAAGTTGATCCTGGAGAAAGATTGATGCCTATCGGAGAAAAAAGTAAAGTCTTTTTCTTGCAGATTCCTTTCTCTCCAAACATCTCTCAATTCCAAGTCATCCTTCATCTCAAAAAAAGATTTAGGCAGTCTGGCATGACTTGGAGTGCTTTTAAAAAGACCTCCCTTGTCCACTTGTACATCCAAAATGCCATTCCAATCTCCCATAAAAATTCTATGTTCTTCAACATCTTTTCTTTCTCTAGCTGGTCACCATTCACCCTAAGATATCACATTACTTTTATTAATATGAAGAGGAAAAACCAGCTAGGAGTTGGCTGAAGAAGCCATACATAATTTATGTATCTGGAATTCATTCAACAAACCATATTTAAAACAAAGAGTGGTTTAGTATGATACGCAAACATAATCTGTGTAACTTCTCACCCAGAGGGTTGCTGAGATAGTCTTGACTAACTGAATGGGTGTCCCAAAGGTGCTTTTGCAAAAGGCAACTTGCTTCTCATCCAAGAAGCTTCTTCAGTTCTGGCTGAAGAACTGAAGAAGCTTCTTGGATGAGAAGTGAAACGTCTTCAAGGAAAAACAAAGAAAGTCCAGTTGCCTTTTGAAAAAGCTCCTTTGGGACAACGATGACCTGGATGACTGAGAATCTCCATAGGCAATTGAATGGGTGGCTTGCATGCAGCTTCCAGATTCCTTCTCCCCATTCAATGCCTCACCTTTCACCTCCTTGGTGGCACTGGAAAAAAAAACTGGAGAAGCACCAATTCATGGGAGGAAGAAGGAAGCATGCCATTTTGCCATCTCCCATCTTCTTATTGTATTATTTCCTGCATTATTTCTGCACTGGGCCCTTTTTCTTAAATTCTGATTTTATTTAAACCACTTGTGTTTCACACAAGGGATTCTAAAGAGTGGTTTGCTTTATGCCCAATGCTATCATATGTTTCTCGATAAATGCACCAAGGTGGAAGAATTTGCAAATCCTACAGTGGAACAAGGGAGGTTGAAGATGGCAAAGATTATGAAATTGACATACTTGATGAAAGACAAGAAATTGACCAATTTTATTTCTACTTGGAAGCCACTTTTAGACTTCTTGCAGGAAATTGAAAGAAATGAAAAGTCTATTTTGGGATTTGATGATTAGAATTATTTATTTATTTATTATTTATTTATTAATGGGATTTATATCCCGCCCTATCTCCCGAAGGACTCAGAATTATATGGGATTTTGGAAATAATATAGACAAATGTTAATCTTAGAGTAGGAATTTGTTGTGGTTTTTTTAGTTATATCTACAACAATGAACAGCAGAAGTCTTTTTTTTCTATTTGTCTCTTTTTTCTTTTTTGCACTTCCACTTTTTCCTTTTCCTTTTGTTCTTCAAGTTATTATTTTCTGTTTATCTTTTTACTCTGTATTTTTTAACAAATCAATAAAGCTATATATCTAAAAAAGAAAGTTTCTTGATATAAGTACAACCTAATGAAATTCTCTTACCCCCTGCTGATATATACACATGCACTCATATAAACACATAAGCAGTGTCTTCATTCACACAAGATACAAGATGATTAGAGGCTTGCCAAATTTGCTGTTACCAAATTAATAGAATAACAGAGTTGGAAAGGACCTTGAAGGCCTTCTAGTCCAACCCCCTGCTCAAGCAGGAGACCCTATACCATTTCAAACAAGTGGCTGTCCAATCTCTTCTTAAAAACCTCCAGTGTTGGAGCATCTACAGCTTCAAGAGGCAAGTCGTTCCACAGGTTAATTGTTCTCACTGTTTGGAAAATTCATCTTAGTTCTAATTTGGTTCTCTCCTTGATTAGTTTCCACCTGTTGCTTCTTGTTCTGCCTTCTGCTTTGGAAAAGCACCCCCTCAAATATTGGAACACTGCTCTCATGTCACCCCTAGTTCTTCTTTTCACTAGACTAGTCATATCCAAATCCTGCAACCGTTCTTCATATGTTTAAGCCTCCAGTCCCCTAATCTTCTTTGTTGTTCTTCTCTGCATTAAAGTGTGCTTGGTTTTCAGCTGCATTTGAACTATTTTTTCCCTCTTCTGACTGGTGGAAATTCTTTTGCTCAGCTCCTGGATTTGAATTCATTTCAACCGTTCAGCTACATCAAGTCGTGACATTATGGTGACAGAATGGATGTGGTGTTCTTTCACAACCGATTTTCTTTTGCAAATATTACTTATCCTTAAACAGACAGAATGAGAATTCCACTGAATTAGAGCAATTAAAATTAAATATCTAGCATGCTGGAAAAGTTTCTCCCAAGCCGGCATTGCGCTCACATAAAAGAACAGCTCTGGTGTTAGGATTTCTTATATCTGCTTTTTTCCTCCCTTACTTTCTCCAGGGCACGTTTCACTGTTCCTGTTGTCACTCTTAGAAAATATACTTTGAAAATCAGCAAAGTGATTAGATTTCAGAAAGTGGAGAAAGGCATTTAAATAACTGGCTTGGAAAGGTTAGATTGGATTTTATCCAGATCTCCTTTCAAGCATTTATTTATCCTCTCTGGTACTGAAAAACCAGGGAGAAAGTAGCACCTGTATTCTGCTTAACCAGATCAGTGAAAAATTGTTTATTTATTTGTTTTTGTGAATTGGCCCATTGTACACACCCAGTTGGTATGGCTATTTTATGTGCAAAACTAAACAAGATTCTAATTCAGCAATAAAGTTAAATATCTTAAGAATACAGAATAACAGAGTTGGAAGGGACCTTGGACATCTTCTAGTCCAAACCCCTGCTCAAGCAGGAGACTCTATCCCATTCCAGACAAATAGATGTCTTCTTAAAAACCTCCAGTGATGGAGCACCCACAACTTCTGAAAGGCAAGTTGTTCCACTAGTTGATTATTCTCATCATTAGGAAGTTTCTCCTTAGTTCTAGGCTGCTTCTCTCCTTGGTTAGTTTCCATCCATTGCACCCTCTCATTTTTAGCTATTAATAATCAAAAGAATTTTGGGCATAAAAAGAGTACATATATGTGTTTTGGTATAAAGAACTTTCTGAAAAATAGCTCCATTTTTTATGCAACCATCTATTCACATATAATATATAACAGTCCTACTTGTGAAATTCCCATTTCTGTGCCATGGAAAGCAATCCTATACCTAGAGGTTGGGAAACAAACATTGCAAATTGTGCCTCCATGTTACAGGAAAAGGGAAGGATGCCCTTTTAATCTTTTCATTAAGGGGTGGAAGTTTCATGCTCATTCCATCCTTAATATATACCCTACCAGCTTGGATGTTTGTCCACATCTCTCCAGGATGCAGAAGGAGAGCAATTTAAACTCAATAAATTCCATGAAGACGTTTTCCAAATTGTGTTCCTCTTGGTTGAACATGGTCATTAAACTATTCAGCAGAATATGTATCTCATAAACTCCAAAGCCTTCATCTCTACTACTAAGCCTTCACTTCTTCACTTCTAATCTCTAGAATACGGTAGTTTTGGTGAGGAGGAGAAACCGGGAAGAAGTGAAGCATTTTCTTGGTGGGTGATTAGGAAAAATACTAGATCTCTCCAGTTCTGTGTGAAATGGATTATAGGAAATCAAATTGTCCTCAATTCTTTCCCTTGCTCTTCCTCTCTCTCTCTCTCCCCTCTCCTTCTCTCTGTCCCCCTCTTGTCTCTCCCTCCCTCTCCTCTCCTTCTCTATTCCTCTCCTTCTCTCTCCCTCACTCTCTGCCTGCAAAGTCGTGTGGCAGCCCCTGGATCTACCGGCAATTGCTGATAAGCTTGGGCGAGGTCCAATTTAGCGAACACCGACCCGCCTTGTAGGGACGCTAAGATGCTGCTGACTGCAGGGACCGGATAGGAATGGGCACTTAAAGCTCGGTTTATAGTCCCTTTATAATCAGCGCAGATACGAATTTCCCCATTTGCTTTAATTGGCGTTACGATGGGAGTTTCCCAATCTGCTCCATCAACTGGTGTTAACACCCCCTGGTCTACCAGCTTATCCAATTCCCGCTCTATCTTTTGCTTTAACGCGAATGGAACACGCCTCGCCTTCATCCTTATTGGTTGTACCTGGGGATCTAGTGTAAATGAGATTGGGGGACCTGTGTACTTTCCCAACTGCCCATCGAACACGTCCGCAAATTCCTCGCAGACTGCTTCTAGGGACAAATGGCTCCGTGTCTGATTAATCCCTGTGATTTTGATGCCCAAGGCGTTAAACCACCCTAACCCCACAAGGCTAGTCCGCTGGCCCTCGATGACCAACACACTTAATTTACCCTTGAATCCCTTGTACTGCACCCACAACAACGCCTCCCCCCGGATTTTGATCGGTGAATTCTGAAAGTCAGAGAGGGTCAGTCTGGATGTCCTCAAGGGAACCCGTTGGCCGCTCCGCTTGCAAATGTCTAAAAACGTTCTGGCGGAGATGATGGATACGGCTGACCCTGAGTCCAGCTCCATCAAGCAGGGGACCCCTTGCAGCCTCACCCTCAGTTTTATTTTTCGGGCTAGCGCCGCAGGAGCCCCTGTTTTGAAAACGCCCGGCCGTCCCGACGTGTGACTCACAGTCAGCCCCAGCGACCGCTTCCCAGTACCTGTGGCATACTGGAACTCGGCTTCCACCTCGTGTAGGCTGTCCCGCTGCTTGCTTCTGCAGACCGCCGCAATGTGCCCCGTTTTTCCGCACGACCGACACTTCGCCGACTTGAAACGGCAGGTAGACCGGGGATGCTGTCCTCCGCAGTTTGCACAACGGGTAGACCGGGAGCCGCTCGCGCCGCAGCCAGAGCACTGGGTAGACCGGGGCTGTCCGTAGCCGCTGTTCTGGGTAGACCGGGAGTTGCAGCCGCATTGCTGGGTAGACCGAGGGCGATTCGCGCTGTGGCCATGAGGCTGGGTAGACCGGGGTCCGCTCATTCCGCATCTGCACTCCTGGTCTCTCTCGCCTGCCATGGCTGGTCTCGGTTCTTTTCTGTTGTCTCGGTCGGGGTTGAAGGATCGCTGAGGTCGGTTGATGGCATCCACCTCCAGCTCTGCCCCGTCTGCGTCGGTGCCTCTTCTCACCTGGTGGATGGATCCGCCTTCCCTCGTCTCGGGCTCCTCGGCTGCATCCCAGGCTAGGAGTTCGTCTTGGACATCCCTCAGGGTCAGTTTCTGCTTAGCAAAAAGTTTCTGGCGCAGCTTCCTGTCCCTCACCCCACAAACGAGCCGATCCCGCAGCCTAATTTCTAGATTTTCGAAATTGCAGAGGCGAGCTGCCAGCCTCAGAGCTGCCATATACTGTTTGGCAGACTCACCTGGTCGCTGATCCCGTTTTTCAAAACGATACCGCCAGGCGATCTCGGACGTCTCGGGCTTGAAATGTTCAGACAGCTTCGCCAGCAATTCATTGTAGCCGACGGAGTGGATGTCATCGGGTGCGCAGAGACCGACCGCCAGCTGGTAGGTTTCTGTGCCGCAGCTGCAGAGCAGTACCGCCGCTCTCTGCCGGTCCTCCTTTACCCCGTTCGCCCTCAGGTAGCATTCTATCTGCCCCACGAAGGCTTCCCACTCCTCGGGGCGGCCGCTATTGAAAAGGGGATACTGACCCAGTTGTGTCATCCCGTCGTCTCGGTTGTCCTGCGTCTGGATCCGGGGCTGCCGATTGGATTCCGTCCGTGGCTAGCGTTGTCCGATGCAGGATCCCATCCTCGTCGCCAGTGCAAAGTCGCATGGTCGCACAGAGAGACGGACACTTGAGCTGGGTAGTATTTCTTTTATTTGGATCAGGAATGAATCTGAGACAAAGGGGGTTTACCTGGTGTTTCTTATACCTGCCCAGGTGAATGATGGCCAATAGAATTGAACCTGGGCTTCCCGCCAGTGCATGTGGCCAATAGGTTTAAACCCTGGCTTCCCGCCAGAGCTGACCATGCCGGGGGCTGTCAAACTTGCTCCGTCCGGCTTTTCCCGCCTCAGCGGTTATCGCCTGGAGCTGTCCAGCCCCCTGCTGCGCTGGCATTTCCTGTGTATTCTAGCAGCATACACTACACTGCCCCTCTCCCTTTCTTTTCTCTACCTCTCTCCCCCACTCTTCTCTCTCCCTTTCCCTCTATCTCTCACTCCCTCTCTCCCCTTCTCTCTCTCCCTCCTTCTCTCTCTCTCTCCCTCCCTCTCTCTCTCTCTCTCTCTCTCTCCCTCTCCTTCTCTCACTCACTCACTCTCCCCCTCTCTTCTCTCTCCCCCTCTCTCTCCCCCCTGTCTCTCACTCTCTGGAAAAACACACACCAAAGTCTGCTTTTAAGGAACAAGGTTGGAGAACTCATGCTGTCAATTTGTTAGCTGAAAACACTTTTTTAAATTCTATCTCGGAGCATGAAATGTGCCAGTCTTGGAGCATGTAATTTCATTTTGAATCCCCCCTTGCAAACATCACTCAAACTAACAATATAACAATTTTCCATCAGAAAAAAGTGCCTTCCTATATTGTGTGTTTTCACCTGGGTGTGTTGGGTAAAGGCAGGAGCTAGAGCCATGCTTTGGAAAAGCAGAATCATTGGGACACAAAGAGCTTCCAGCAAGAACATCAATATCACCATCATTCTGCTCGAAGGGCTTAATCATGATGTGGCCACACTAGAATAGTGAATATCAAAAAAAAGATTGTCCTTTCTACCATTCATCACTCTATTATGGCAGCCCTCAACTTACGACCACAACTGGGGCTCGAATTTTCATTGCTAAGCAAGCGGTTGTTAATTGAGCCACACCTGATTTTATGTCCTTTTTTGCCATGGTTCTTAAGTGAATCGCTGTCGTTGTTAAGTGAATCATATTAGCCGTGAGATGTATTCTGCTTCTTCCCATTGACTTTGCTTGTTGGGAGCCATCTGGGAAGGTCACAATTGGTGAAGATGTTCCTCAAAAAACACCAGCAAGAGAAATTGGGAAGACATTCTTAAAGGACCTTCAGGTTATAGAAGAAAAACCTAAGCCTCTTTTCAACAGGAAAAAAATACCTTTGAGAAAGTGCCAGGTGCATTTTAGCACAGTGTTAGAAATAAATACTGTTACAAAGTAAAAGTAACATGTCACTCAACAGGAATGATGCTCTTCAAAGGCAATGGATCACCTTACTGCATTTATTTCAAAGAAGGGGAATATATCAGGCAGAGCTATTAATAGGGTCCCTGGAACAAATCACACCTTCTTGGAGGAGAAATCACAGAGCAGATGCTCTGTTAAGTATTTCAACCTCAAATAAATACCTTGGATATTGTCACAACTGAGGCATCAGTAGAATTGCCTTATAAAGCAGTTGTTGCTAAAAACAAGAGAAATTAGCCAACATTCCCATGTGTGATGTAGTAGTTTTCTCTCTGTGGAGTCCGGATCTGGTGATCTGTAGTATAATAAACAGAAGTAAGGCAGTAAGACTTCATCAAGTTCCTTCCTTCCTCCCTCCCTTCCCTCCCTCTTTCTTTCTTTCTTTCTGAATTCAGAAGAGGCACAAAGTTTTTTCTAGATTGGATAGAAGAGAGAGAGAGAGAGAGAGAGAGAGAGAGAGAGAGAGAGAGAGAGAGAGAGAGAGAGAGAGAGAGAGAGAGAGAGAGAGAGAGAGAGAGAGAGAGAGAGAGAGAGAGAGAAAGTATTTTGAGTATTTTGAACACCTTGCCGGCCCAAATACAGGCCAAATCCTTTTGCCTGTATCAGCCCAAATCTCCCTTTAATTCTTTGTTAGCAATCCAAAAAAAATTACGTATATATATGTGTGTGTGTGTGTGTGTGTGTGTGTGTGTGTGTGTGTGTGTGTGTTATGTAATATAAACGTGTTAGAAAAGAGAATGCAAAAGAAAAGAAAAAGGAAAGTAAAATTAAATGTAAGGTAGGTATTTAGGTAGGCAAATTAAACGCAAGTTTATTTCTCTTTTCTTTCTTTTTTTCTTTCTTTTTTTCTTTCTTTCTTTCTTTCTTTCTTTCTTTCTTTCTTTCTTTCTTTCTTTCCATGTACCCTCAGCTTTTCTTTTCTTTTCTTTTTTTTAAAAGGAAATACATGACGTAATTCTAAAAAGCCTGGAAGGAGTCAAAATAGATCACAAATGTACACTGTAATAGTGTAATAACAATGGTCAATCCGTTGGTGGCTCCTTAGAAAATCACAACTTCTCAAGCTTCCTAATTATCTTTATTTCAGTATCAGTGCATTGTATTTTTCCCCTACTAAAGTAAAAAGACCGATTGTAATTTATCAAGGGACAAATCATTTTTTTTTCTTGGTAGTGAAGTCTGCAAAATCCCCATTTTAAGACACTAAATCTCCCTATTTTGACAAGGGTAAGAAAGCATTAAAAGCTTTGATTTAGCTGGATCATACAAAATAGTTTCTCATAATTATCCATTTGGATGATGCATGTTTGTCTGCCTTTTTTCCCCACCCGCCTCCCTTGCCTTCTTATTGAACCTTGGACCCTCATTTTTCATCCATCTGTACCACTAAATTAAATTGCTTTTTCTTGTATTTACATTGAACTGTTTGCCAAAAGCTTTTTCTTGCTTGATAAAATAACATTTACCCAATGCATTTCCAGTTCAAATTTACTGCTTGCAATTGTTTGGCTTTCCAAGTAAATGAAAGCCTTTGTTTGTTTTTAATAGGAATAATGAATCATTTCGGTCTTGAGCTAAATGCTCAGAGGGGATATAGGTGTGCCCATGTGGAGGGTCAGGGAAGTAGCCATTACAAATATTTCACTCCAAGAAGTATCTCCCCATCCCTAAATTACAAACAGAATTGGGCCAATGTTGGTGTAACCCAGCATCCAACTTCCTTTTTAAAAAATCAGCTTCTCTTCAACAGGGAAGGCAAAGATCTGGGTGAGTTCTGAGTAAGCTTTTCTCAAGAAGGATGGATGGATGGATGGATCTTAGTTTGTTCCATATTCATTTTGGAGTCAAGCGTTTAAGCAGGAATGGTGTTCAGAAACTCCTGGAACCTATCAGACTATTTTCAAATCTCTGGACCAAACCTCTCAATCAATTCAGACAATCCTATGTACCCTTAATTTTTATGCTTATGATCTGGCCCTATCATTAGATACAGTGATAAGCTAGTAGTGGATTTCAGCCTTAGTGGAAATTGTTATTATGCCCCCAGAATTTTATCAACATTTGCTGCTACTAGTTCCTTTTGCTGTCATATGTGGAACAGGAGATAGGCCCACATTTTCTTTCACCTTCTGAAGCCAAATATCTTTAACTGGCCCTGACTGTAAACGTGCATTGTGTTGATTTTCCCAAGGTGAGTTTTGTAGTAAAAGCTAAAGTAAGTTGGATCCAAAATATTGGAACAATGTGGCTAACTATTGGCAGACATATCTTCACAAAACAGAAGTTTTTCTGTCACTTTTGTGGTGTTTGCCATCAACAGATCCCTTCAGACTGTTTCAGAAGACACCGAGGCCACTGTAGAGATTGAAAAATGCTGACCAGTCTCCCAGGTGCTTTTCAAAAAGAGAAAACTCTTAAAAAATACAGGAATTGGGTGTTGTTGTTAGTTGCAAAGTCATGTCCAACCCATCGTGACTCCATGGACAACGTTCCTCCAGGCCTTCCTGTCCTCTACCAACTTCTGGAGTCCATTTAAGCTCACGCCTACTGCTTCAGTGACTCCATCCAGCCACCTCATTCTCTGTCGTCCCCTTCTTCTCTTGCCCTCAATCTTTCCCAGCATTAGGCTCTTCTCCAGTGAGTCCTTCCTTCTCATTAGGTGGCCAAAGTATTTGAGTTTTAGCTTTAGGATCTGGCCTTCTAAAGAGCAGTCAGGGTTGATCTCCTCTAGGACTGACCGGTTTGATCGCCTTGCAGTCCAAGGAACTCGCAGGAGTCTTCTCCAGCACCATAGTTCAAAGGCTTCAATTCTTTGGCGCTCAGCCTTTTTTATGGTCCAACTTTCACTGCCATACATTGCAACTGAGAAGACCATAGCCTTGACTATACGCACTTTTGTTGACAGGGTGATGTCTCTGCTTTTTAGTGTGCTGTCTAGATTTGCCATGGCTTTCCTCCCGAGGAGCAAGCATCTTTTAATTTCTTGGCTACAGTCCCCATCTGCAGTGATCTTGGAACCCAGGAAAATAAAATCTGTCACTACCTCCATTTCTTCCCCATCTATTTGCCAGGAATTGAGAGGGCCGGATGCCATGATCTTGGTTTTCTTAATGTTGAGTTTCAACCCAAGTTTTGCACTCTCCTTCTTCACCCACAAGAAGAGGCTCTTTAGTTCCTCTTCACTTTCTGCCATTAGAGTGGTATCATCTGCATATCTTAGGTTGTTGATATTGGGTATGTCTAGTCTAATGAAAAGAAGGACTGGAGGGAGGGGAAGAGACATGATAGCAGTTTTCCAAGACAAGGGGTCGAAACTATTTTTCAAAGCTCCAATAGGCAAGACAAGACACAATGGTTGGAAACTAAGCACCGAGAGAAACAGCCTAGAACTAAGGAGAAATTTCCTAACGGTGAGAACTATCAACCACTGGAAAAACTTACCTTCAGAAATTGTAGTTGCTCCATCACTGAAGGCTTTCAAAAAGAGACTGGACAACATTTTGTCTGAAATGATATAGGGTGTCAGAATTCAGTTATATTTCATTTCTATCTATCTTCTCTGATATAAAACCAATTCTTACCATCTCCTGGATTCCATCATACTACTAAGGGGGAGGGGGGTATGCATGGGGTTTTTACTACTTTCACTTCCTCCATTCGCTACAAAGTAACCTTTTGTTGATTCACTTTGGGTCTGCTAACCATAACAATGTGGCCATCTGCCTTTCATCCTATGCCCCTTGAACTTTCCCTCTGCAGTGAGGGGAAAAAAAGGGGAGGGGGAAGATGCAACACCTGGGATCTGGGTAATAAGAGGATTGAATGATCGTGCCGATGGAGCCAGACTGATGTTATCTTTCCTGGAGTTAACACCTAGAAATCTGCTGGTTTGAATCACCTGGAAGAACTGCGGGGTGGGGGGCTGCTTGGGAACACTTTAAAACATTGAATGGTGGGGGGGATCCCTCAGATCCTGTCTAGCATGCCTACTATCAATTTCTCTTAATAAAAATTCCTGTTGGAAGAGACCATTTCCAAGAGTTCTATTTTCTTAAGAAGTAGATTAAAGTGTGTCCTTACATTGGGTCTCCTGCTTGAGCAGGGAGTTGCACTAGAAGACCTCCGAGGTCCCTTCAAACTCTGTTATTCTATGTTCCATGTAGAGTAAGACAATAAAGTACTTGTACCAAAATTTGATTTTGAGCTTTTCTGCCCAAAAAATGGTTGGACAATTTCTTCTTCTCCAAAGGACAAAGCTGGCAAGAGATTTCTTCCCTGTTCCTTTGCTTCACTAAGTTGGAGAACATTGCTGGCCACTGATGATCTGGTTTGCTCTTCCTGATTTTGACCACTGAGCTGAAAGTACAGTTTTTAAGTAACTAATGGTCCCTTCCATCCCATAAATGTGTAACGCGCACCACAATGGGGAATATGGTTTAGCGACTTCAATGGAAGCTTCATTTGTTTCTTTGTTTGATAACAAATGAAGGAAGGTTTTTGCAAGAATATGGGGAAACTGGTTTTGGCAGCCTCCAGCCGGTACATCTGTCAAGAATGTCTTTTTACGACCCAACCTCCCCCTCCCTTTGCCTATCATCTCTTATAGCTGCTCAACAAAAACCTTTCATCCATATACTGCTAAAACTCTAATTTCTGTAATGTTTACCAGGGTGAAACAGTGCATCTCAGGGCAACAATTTTTGAACCAAGAAAAAAGGACAACACAAATAAATGTAGGGTAATCCTGGGGAAAGAAGGAAGGAAGGAAGGAAGGAAGGAAGGAAGGAAGGAAGGAAGGAAGGAAGGAAGGAAGAAGAAAGAAAGAAAGAAAGAAAGAAAGAAGGGAGGGAGGGATTTGTTTTTGACAAGGAAGGAAAGAAGGAAGGAAGATAGGAAAGAAGGAAAGAAAGAAGGGAGGGAGGGAGGGATTTGTTTTTTACAAGGAAAGAAAGAAAGAAAGAAAGAAAGAAGGTAAGAAGGAAGGAAGGAAGGAAGGAAGGAAGGAAGGAAGGAAGGAAGGAAGGAAGGAAGGAAGGAAGGAAGGAAGGAAAGAAGGAAGGAAGGAAGGAAGGAAGGAAGGAAGGAAGGAAGGAAGGTTGTACATGGCCTTAAAAGGAAAAAGTTCCTATCAGCAAGAGTATTTTTCTTTTCTTTTTGGATCCTCCCATCTCTGTGCCTTTAATGAAACAATATTCCTTCTACTTGACTGAGAAGGAAAAAAATAAAATTCATCTGCTCACGCATCAGATCTCTTCCCCACTGGATCTCTCATCAATTTAAGGACAACAAGAACAAGGCAACATACACCTTCCTCATCCCTGTCCTGTCCTTTTCTATCCTAAGGCCTTTCCTATATCTGAAGGTGCATTTGTCTTTCCTTTTATCCTGTGGTTGTTAACTGATTCTCTAACATGCCTCTAGGAATCCCCAAACAAACATTCAATTTGTTTTTTTGAAACACGTACACATTTTCGGCTGAATAATTTGTGATGCTGCTTTCCAATCCCAGTCATGCACGATAGATTGTTCTCCAAGTCTTATCCCTGGATTTGCCTTAATGCAACATAAAGCACTTTCTGTGTCTGTTTTGGTTTATAAAAGAGGCATTTCTGCCTAAGTCTTTGAAATGCTGAGCTGATCTCTATTGTTTTATTTTTCCGGGGCGGCTGTCCCTTCTCTCTGCTTTTCTCTCCACACAGAATTTCCATTTCCTACCTGCATGCATTTGCCCTCCTGCATAAAAGTTATCAAAATATTCATGGCAGAAATAAAGCTGAGTCTGGCTTGGAATAAGTTCATGCCAAAGGGAGAATCAAAAATGCCAGGAGGGCACATGGGATTTCTCCAGGTACAGATAGACTAATGGCCATATTGTATTTTACGCTCCTAGCTCTGTTTTGCCAACAAGCACAAAATAAGCAAGAACACATAACCAAGACTGAGATTTTGATAGCCAACCTATTTGCAAAGTAAGGACTCCCTGAAACTCTGGTGATTCCTAAGAGACAGCCAAAGGAGATTTCTTGGTGATAGCATTCAAGGATTAGAATAGAATAGAGCTGGAAGGGACATTGGAGGTCTTCTAGTCCAGCCCCCTGCTCAAGCAGGAGAACCTACCATCTCAGACAAGTGACTGTCTAGCTCTAGCCTCTTCTTAAAAATCTGCAGTGATGGAGCACCCACAATGTCTGGAGGCAAGCTTTTTCACTGGTTAATTGTCCTCGCTGTTAGGAACTGTCTCCTTAATTCCAGATTGCTTCTCTCCTTGATTAGTTTCCAACCATTGGCTTGGAGAACAGTTTGTCCCCCTCTTCTTTGTGGCAGCTCCTCAAATACTGGAATACTGCTATCATGTCACCCCTGTTTCTTCTTTTCTTTAGACTAGCCAAATCCAAATCCTGTAGCTATTCTTCATATGTTTTAGTCTCTAGTCCTTGGATCATCTTAGTTGCTCTTCTCTGCATTTTTTCCAAAGTCTCAACATCTTTTTTGTAGTATAATGACCAAAATTGGTTGCAGTATTACAGGTGTGGTCTTACTAGGGTTTTATAAAGTGGCACTAATACTTTGCGTGATCTCGATTTTATACTTCTGTTTATACATCCTGCTTAACTTTCAAAATCAACAATTTTTTGCCATCTAACTGGGCAATTTACCATTATGGATACATATTTTCAAAGATTTATCTCAGGCAGGCCCAGATGGAGTACATTCTTAAGAAAAGTGGAAAGGAAATTATTTTGAAAGGGTGTAGTTCACTAGAGCAGGCAAAAGCAATCTTGGATGGAGATGGGGATGGGAGAGGAGAGGCAGAGAGAGAGATAATACAGAGAGGTGAGAGAAAGAGTTAGAGATAGATAGATAGATAGATAGATATAGATAGATAGATAGATAGATAGATAGATAGATAGATAGATAGATAGATAGATAGATAGATAGATGATAGATAGATAGACAGACAGACAGACAGACAGACAGACAGACAGACGTAGCAAAAGTGAGAGAGACAGAAATAATAGAGATGAGAGATAATAACAGAATAACAAAGTTGGAAGGAATCTTGGAGGTCTTCTAGTCCTACCCCCTGCTCAAGCAGGAGACCCTATACCATTCTAGACAAGTGACTGTCCAGTCTCTTCTGAAAAACCTCCAGGGATGGGGGGAGGGAAGGAGGGAGGGAGGGAGGGAGAGAGAGAGAGAGAGAGAGAGAGAGAGAGAGAGAGAGAGAGAGAGAGAGAGAGAGAGAGAGAGAGAGAGAGAAAATGAAATGAACCTTTATTGTCAAAGTACAACTATGTGTACATTGAGATTAGCTGAGCCTCCCTTTGTGCTCCCACCCCCCCAACACACAGTGACAACAAACCCTCCATCTTACTACACCATGTGAACCAACTACACCACACACCGGCCTCCCAAGTCAATTCTGCATAAAATTCACAAAAGTTATTTCTCATTCAAAAGTCTAACAGCCCACAGATAAAAGCTGTTTTTCAGCCTGTTGGTGTAGCTGGCTATACTCCTATATCTCCTACCCGATGGTAGGAGAGTAAAGAGATACTGTCCAGGATGTGAGTCATCCCTGAGAATTTTCCTCACTCTTCCAAGGCAACGAGCCCTGGCGATGTCATCCAGTGGTGTCAGGGGACAGCCCACAATGTCTTGTGCTGTACTCACCACCCTCTCTAATACTTTCCTATCTGCGGCTGTCAGACCAGCATACCAAACCACAATACCATACGAGAGGACGCTCTCTATAGTAGACCGATAAAAGAGGGTCATTAGCTGTTGTTCTATCCTGTTCTTCCGCAAGACCCTAAGAAAGTGAAGCCTCTGTTGGGCCTTTCTAGCCACCTGAGTTGTGTTAACTTTCCAGGTCAGATCTTCACAGAGGTAGACTCCCAGAAATTTAAAGGAGGACACTCTCTCTACACAGTTCTCTCGATGTAAAGTGGGGCAGGTTCCTCCTTTTTCTCTGGAAGTCTAACACCATCTCTTTCGTCTTGCTGATGTTTAGGTGCAAGTTGTTGTTACTACACCATATGGATAGATTTTGTGTGTTGTTGTTAGTTGCGAAGTCATGTCCGACCCATCGCAACCCTATGGACAATGTTCCACCAGGCTTTCCTGTCCTCTACCATCTTCTGGAGTCCATTTAAGCTCACGCCTACTGCTTCAGTAACTCCATCCAGCCACCTCATTCTCTGTCGTCCCCTTCTTCTATTGCCCTCAATATTTCCCAGCATTAGGCTCTTCTCCAGTGAGTTTTTGTACCTCTGCCCTATATGCTGTCTCATCCCCACCTGTAATAAGACCCACCACAGTTGTATCATCTGCGAACTTGATTATCGCAGTGGATGGGTCAGATGATACACAATCATAAGTGTATAAAGAGTACAAGTAGGGGCTAAGCACACAGCCCTGTGGCGAGCCAGTGCAAAGCTTCAGGGGGTTGGACTGCTTTGAAGGAGCAGGCAGGACAGCTAGGTTAAGCAGAACTTAACTTTATTTGGAACCAGGCAAACAAACAGCGTGCGCTGTAGCCGGCGACTTTGACAGCCGAGAGCTGTCAGTCGGTTAGCGCCTGCGTGGTTTCCTCCGGCAGCTTTTGACAGCTGTCAAAAGCTGCCGCGGTTTTTACCTCAGCCCCGTTGGTTTATAATAAAGTATGATTAACGTTTACAATAAGTATGATTAAACATGTGAATACATAACACCCCTTACCCCTCCCTCTGATTGAGTTGAAGTTTCCCCTCGGCTGTTTCTTTTCGGTTTTCCCCATTCGAAGTCTTTCAAGTAGGCGGGGGGGTCTTTTTGTTCTTTCGGAGCGTCGGGGGGGTGTCTCCTCTGGCCGTTCCTTGCCTCTAGGTGTAGTGCTTCTGTTAGAGTCTGGCTCGGGGGGAAGAGGGTTTGGCTCCACCGTTTCTGGGTTCCTCTTGTTGGAATCATGTTGTGGAAAAAAGTCAGTCTGTTCGGGGTTTTGCTGTGATGACATTTGCTCGGGGAGGTTTTGGTGTGACAGTGTTTGCGGGGGGGGGATTCTGATAGCATTTCGTAGTTCCCCCTTTCCCCCATATTTTGTGGGCTGCGTTGCCGTAACTGGTCGATGTGTCTACGGAGGTGGGTGTTGTTTCCGGTATCGACGATGTATGACAGGGGTCCAGTCTGTTCTATGATGACCCCCTGTATCCACTTATTCCCGCCTCCATAGTTTCTAGCCCAGATGGCTTGCCCGGTATTGAGAGTCCTGTGCTGGAGGGGAAGTTCTGGGTCTGCTGGGGTTCTGTCTGGATGTAAGCGATCCAATCTGGTCGTAAGTCGTTTGCCCCAGCGGAGTTCTGCCGGGGACTTCCCGGTGGTCGTGCAGGGGGTGGTGTGTTGTGCTAATAGAAATTGAGCAAGTCTGCGGTGCCAATTGCCGGTGATGATTTTCTGCAGTGCCTCTTTGGTTGATTTCACCATCCCCTCAGCCAAGCCGTTCGTCGAGGGGTGAAACGGAGCCATGGTGGTGTGCCTAATAGAGTTCGCCGTTGTGAAACTCTGGAATTCGTGGGAAGTAAATTGGGGGCCGTTATCGGAGACTAACACATCCAGTAGCCCATGTGTGGCAAACAACCCCCTTAATACTTGTATTGTGGCTGCAGAGGTCGTGCTTGTGACTGGGGCCACCTCTAACCACTTGGAATAACTATCTACCACGATTAGGAACATTTGTCCTTGGAAGGGACCTGCAAAGTCTAAATGGACGCGAGACCAAGGCTTTTTTGTTGTTTCACACCTGTGTACAGGAGTTTGGGGCTGGGCAGCTCTGACAAGTTGACAGGGGTAACATCTGGCCACATGTGTTTCTATTTGTTTGTCGAGGCCAGGCCACCAGACGTAGCTTCTGGCTAAAGCTTTCATTTTGACAGTTCCTGGATGACCCTCGTGTAGGCTTGCTAGGACTTTGGTCCTATGTTTCTCTGGAATTATGACCCTGCTGCCCCATAATACGCACCCTTGGTGGGTAGATAATTCTTTCTGTTTTGTAAAGTAGGGCTGGAATTCTGCTCCTGGGGGCGCGTGTTGCCACCCTGAAGTCACGTAACCTAAAACTCTCCCCAGGATTTTGTCTGCAGCTGTAGCGGACGAAATGTCCCTGACTGATAAGGGGCATTCGGGTAATTCAGAAATGGCTAGTATTTTCCCAGCTGGTGCAGGGTCGGGGTCTATCTCTGGTAGGGGAAGTCTGCTAAGCCCGTCTGCGTGACCCATGCTTTTCCCTGGCTTGTGTTCTAGCGTAAAGGAATAGGCTGACAAAAGGTAGACCATCTGAGGATGCGGGGAGATAAAATTTGGGGCGTTTGTTTATTAACTGTAAAAATTCCTAACAGGGGCTTGTGATCTGTAAAAATGGTAAATTGGCGACCATAGAGGTAGTCGTGAAACTTCTTCACGCTGGCCACTATGGCTAAAGCCTCTTTATCGATTTGAGCGTAATTGCGCTCAGGTTTTGACAGCGTTCTGGAATAGAACGCTATAGGAGTTTGGGTTCCTTCCCTCGTTAAGTGACTTAGGACTGCTCCTAAGCCGTAGGGAGAGGCGTCGCATGCCAAACAAAGGGGTAGCTGTTCGTTGAACAGTGCTACTGTGGCGTTGCTGGTCAGTAAGTTTTTTAGAAGCCTAAAACTTGCATCGTGCTGCTGGGACCAAGACCAGGGGTTGCCCTTGTCCAAAAGCCTATGGAGAGGTTCTGCTATTGTGGCTTTATGTGGCAGGAAGGTGTGGTAGAAATTAACTAACCCCAGAAAGGCTTGCAGTTCTTGTTTGTTTTTTGGGATAGGGGCTGTTTTGATGGCTTTTATTTTAGACTCAGTGGGGTGAATCCCTTTTGCATCAATTTTGAACCCTAGGAATTCCGCTGAGGGCACCCCTATGGAGCATTTGTCTCACCTTAATTTGAGCCCTGCTGTTCTGAACCTAAGGAGCACCTTTGCCAGCTTGGTCGCTAAGTCCCTTTCCGATTCCCCTGCAATTAGAACGTCGTCAAAATATGGGCAGACCCCAGGGATTCCCTTTAGTGTTTTCTCCATGATTTCTTGAAAGATCCCTGGGGCTGCAGATATGCCGAATTGAAGGCGGTTAATTTTGAAGGCTCCCTTGTGCGTGACAATTGTCTGTGCTAGGGCGGTGTCAGGGGTGACAGGCAGCTGTAAGTACGCCTGCGCCAAGTCTAATTTAGCGAAAATGGCGCCTGACTTAATGGCCGCGAGGATGTCTTTGACAGCCGGGACAGGGTAAGCATGGGCATTTAATGCGTGGTTCAGGGTGGCCTTATAATCAGCGCAGAGTCTGATTTGGCCATTGGGCTTGATTGGGGTTACTATAGGTGTTTCCCATTCGGCCCCTTCGACTGGTTCTAAAACTCCCAATTTAACTAGCCTGTCTAGTTCGTTTTCTATTTTTTCTCTTAAAGCAAAGGGGACCCTCCTAGCCTTAATTCTTACGGGCATTACGTTAGGGTTCAGTTTTAGAGACACCAGGGGTCCTGTATATTTCCCTAGCGAGCCGTCAAAAACGTCCGCAAATTGATGGCAGACGGTGTCTAGGTTTGACAGCTGAGTGGCGTTAACGCCTGTTAGTGCTATTCCTAATGCCTCAAACCAGTCCAGCCCCAGCAGGCTGGTCCTGTTTTTTTGGGTGACTAGTATAGTGAGGGGTCCCTTAAATTGCCTAAATTCCGTTGGGACTGAGGCTTTTCCCTTGAGCTTAATGGGAGTTTTTTGAAAATCCGCTAGGCGGAGTTTAGTAGGACATAAGGCAGGTTGCTGCCGGCTGCGGCTACAAATGTTCTTGTAAGTTTGCCATGAGATGAGAGAGATGGAGGACCCTGAGTCCACTTCCATCTCGCAAGGGACTCCTTGGATTAGGACGTCCACTTTAACTTTGGGCTTAAGGATGGTGTGGATCGTATTTTCCCTTGCTTTTCCCTTAACATTTTGTACTAGGGTTTTAAATTTTTGTTTTTCCCTGGATGTGGGTCGGTTCGTACCTGCAGACGTCACCTCCAATTCGTGTAGGTTTTCTCGGCTCTGGCTACGGCACACGGCTTTGAGGTGACCTGTTTTCCCGCATCCGTGGCATTTGGCACTGCGGAACCGGCACGATGCCCTCAGGTGGTTCCCACCGCAGCTGGCACATTTGGCTCTGCTAGGCTGGTAGCTGGCGCTCTTGTTGTTATTGAAAGAACCCCCTCGGCTGTTGCGCTGGGACTTGAGTCTCTCGAATCGACGCTGAACGGCATCGATGTCCACGGCGATGTCGTCGTCCTTTGGCCTGCTGAAGGTGCCGTCCTCCTGGTGCATGGGTCCGCTATCAGGGGGTCGGGGGTTGTCGCCGTGGCTATCTTCATAGGCGATGACTTCCATGGCTACTTCTGCCAGCGTTAGAGCGGGTTTGGTGATTAGTTTTCTTCGCAGGCGCTCGTCTTTAAGCCCGATAATGATTTGGTCACGGATCCGGTCCTCCAGGTCAGGGAACCGACACCGGCGTGCAGCGTGCCTGACTCGAGTTATGAAGTCATTGGCGGGTTCGTCAGGGAGTTGTACGCGTCGGGCAAAATTCACTCTCCATAACAGCTCTGACTTCGTTGGCATGAAGTGTTTGCTCAGTCCCTCGGTGAGTTCTGCGTAGGATATAGTTGCGATGGGTTCCAGACTGAATAGTCCCACAGCGGCATCATATACGGCAGGCCCGCTGAGCCAGAGAAGTGCAGCTGCTTTGGCCCGATCGTCGGTTATCTTCTTTACCACCAGGTACCCTTCTACCTGGCCTAGGTGTGATTCCCAGCACTCTGGGTGGCGGGTGTTGAATTCACGGATATGGCTGTGGTTCGTCATGCTGTCCGGTCGTGGGTGCTGCTTGCGTTATTGTGGAAGCTATGCTTCCAGTCAGTGACTTCAGCGAGTGACTAGCTCGGGCTAAGGGAAAAAATCTCTTCTCCCCTTAGGCGGTGACTTCAGCTACGCGAAGCAGATATCCCACCTTCGTCGCCAGTGCTTTGAAGGAGCAGGCAGGACAGCAAGGTTAAGCAGAACTTAACTTTATTTGGAACCAGGCAAACAAACAGGAGAACATTGCTCTATTTATACTTGGTCTGTAGTCGTTCAGGCACTCAACTGCGGTTTTCTTGGGGACCGGGACAATGGTAGCTGCTTTCAAGCACGATGGTACACATGCCATTTGCAAGGAGATGTTAAAATCCTTCTCAGGACCCCTGCTAATTGGTCGGCACAATTCCTAACCACTATCCCCAGCACCCCATCTGGGCCTGTGGCTTTGCTGGGATTCACAGCCTTCAATACAGCTCTCACTTGGTGTTCACACAGGGTGAGTGGCTGAGAGTCAGAAGGCTGGCCAGCAGAGGCTACGGGGTCTGGTCTTTTTACCTCGTAGCGACCAAAGAAGATATTCAGCTCCTCCAACGAGGCTTCGGTGTTAACCATGCTCCTCGTACTGCCCTTGTAGTTGGTTAAGTGCTGCAGTCCCTGCCATACTTGCCTCAGATCGTTTTCTGCTAAGTGGTTCTCCACTTTGTGTTTATATTGTTGTTTCGCCATCCTAATGCCTCTTCTGAGATTTGCCCTGGCCTCTCTGTATCTGTCCCTGTCCCCCGCCTTAAAGCTCTCAGGAGTGTTCGTATCTCTGCAGTTATCCAGGGTTTACAGTTCCCGTAAACTCTAATGCACTTATCCGTTGTTACACTATCAGTGCATGTTCTAATATAAGAGAGTACGGCATCTGTATATGAATTTAGATCTTGTTCTTGAAATATACTCCAGTCAGTGGTTTCAAAGGAGAAAGAGAGAGAGAGAGAGAGAGAGAGAGAGAGAGAGAGAGAGAGAGAGAGAGAGAGAGAGAGAGAGAGAGAGAGAGAGAGAAAGAAAGAAAGAAAGAAAGAAAGAAAGAAAGAAAGAAAGAAAGAAAGAAAGAAAGAAAGAAAGAAAGAATAACAGAGTTAGAAGCGACCTTGGAGGTCTTCTAGTTTAAGCCCCTGCTCAAGCTGTAGATCCTATACCATTCTAGACAAGTGGCTGCCCAGTCTCTTCTTAAAAACTTCCATGGAGGGATGGATGGATGGGTGGGTGATTGAGTGGGTGGAGGAAGGAAGGAAGGAAGGAAGGAAGGAAGGAAGGAAGGAAGGAAGGAAGGAAGGAAGGAAGGAAGGAAGGAAGGAAGGAAGGCAGAATAGCAGAATAACAGAGTTGGAAGGGACCTTGGAGGTCTTCTAGTCCAGTCCCATGCTCAAGCAGGAGAACCTACCATCTCAGACAAGTGACTGTCTAGCTCTAGCCTCTTCTTAAAAATCTGCGGTGATGGAGCACCCACAATTTCTGAAGGCAAGCTTTTTCACTGGTTAATTATTCTCACTATCAGTTCACAAGAAAGCAGGAAAACTCTTTAAGTTCACCCCATTTTTTCTTCTTCATCTTCAATTATTCCACTTCTAGAAAGCAGGTCTCCTCTCACTGATTTAGAGGAAGAGAAGAAAACCTGAACAGCTTGAGGAAGAGAGAAAAGGTCGAGAATTCCTCTGAAAATTGTCTATCAAATTAAATAAGACTTTTCAATCCTGTTAGCAGTTAATTAAAATCATGTCTTCTCCATGAAAAATTCACCACTTGCAGACCAAGGCGCAGTGGCAGACAGCAAAGCATATTCTCATCTGTTTCAGGATAAATTTGCTTCAGAACTGGGGCTGGGGGGGGCAATATCTAGTCAATCTTCATTGGGAATATTTTCAGAACTCCTTTTAAAAAAAAGTCCACAAAATCTTTCAGCTCTTGCATAAAGGAAATTCTAATTTGTTAAAGCTGTGAAAGGCTTACTATCTGATTTGATATGATTTCATCCATGGATCGATCTTTGTCATTTCAATCAGGGTGGAAGGGGGACAGAACCCACAATCGGTCAAAAAAAGTCAAAATGGATATAAGCAGGTAATGCCCTAGAACTTTCTTACATAAAAATAAGGATGAAATTTACAGCCCGGCGCTACTTTTGAGCCCTGGATTTTTTTCTGTTCCCTTGCATGGGTGGGCTGCCACCTGCTTAGTCCCCAAAGAAGCAACTCATCCAAACCAGCATTCTACACAAACTATAAACAGCAATACATTCACTGCCACAAAGGACCTGGAGTTTAGCCTCTGACAAAGATGGTTCTCACTGTCTCGACTTGTCAACAGTATCATGCTCCATAAGGCTTCCCCTGTTCCTCCATAATTTGATGTTGGTTTTTTTTTGTTTTTTTTTTGTCTTTCTTTTTAAACAGAGAACTCAGATGAAGCCAGCCTTTACTTTCCAGGCAAACAGCAACAAAGAAATTTGGGTAATTAAGATTTTAATTAATTTTATGGCCCTCTTTTCTCTCCCCCCCCCCAATAATACCAAAGCAAGGAGATAAATTTACAACCCAATGAGAACAATAACATTGATAAACTGCAAAGACAATTTAGTCTAAAGTGCCATTAATCCCAGTGACACCCTGACATTTTTAAGGATTTGCTCTTTCTCGGTGCATTTTTCCCCCTTCTTTTCAGAGTTAATTTCATTAACTCACTAAGGCTCTTAATGATATCACTGAAAATCATTTTTAAAATCCCTGTTGCATGTGATGGGTGAATTTTTGATCCTATGGAAACATGCCTAAGTGACTAACTCTTTGAGGTGAAGAGGTTTGAGGTCAAGAAGCTTTTTAGAAGTAGTGGGTGCTCCAACACCGGAGACTATAAAGAAACGACAGGAGAGCCATTTGTCTGAAATGGTATAGGATCTCCTGCTTGAGCAGAGGGTTGGGCTAGATGACCTCCAAGATCCTTTCCAACTCTGTTATTCTGCTATTCTTTTTTCTCTCCCTCCCTCCCTCCCTCCTCTATCATGGAGGTTTCCAAGAAGAGACTGGACAGCCATTTGTCTGAAATGGTATAGGGTCTCCTGCTTGAGCAGCGGGCTGGACTAGAGGACCTCCAAGAACCCTTCTGACTCTGTTATTCTACTATTCTTCCTTCCTTCCTTCCTTCCTTCCTTCCTTCCTTCCTTCCTTCCTTCCTTCCTTCCTTCCTTCCTTCCTTCCACCCTCCCTGCCTCCCTTCCTCCCCACTCCCTCCTACACTCCCTCCCTCCCTCCTCCACCACTGGAGGCTTTCAAAAAGAGACTGGACAGCCACTTGACTGAGATGGTCTAGTGCACAGGTCTGCATCCCGCGGGTCCGGAGCCGCATGTGGCTCTTTCAGCCGTCTCCTGCGGCTCCCAGTCCTCTGCCATGTGCAGTGCAAAAAAAAAAAGTGGGACTAAAAAAGTTCAACCAATCAATTCAAATATGCAGGGTAGGTGCATATCTCGCCTTGGCTCCACTCTTCAGTCAAACCCTGTTCTGCGCATGTGCGCATGTACGTGCATGTGCACACATTTTTTGCGGCTCCCAGTTTTTCCTTTTGTGAGGGAACCGGTTCTGAGTGGCTCTTTCACTGTTTCAGGTTGCTGACCCCTGGTCAAGTGTCTCCTGCTTGAGCAGAGGGTTGGACTAGAAGACCTCCAAGGTCCCTTTCAGCTCTATTCTGATTGATTGATTGATTGCTTCTAGATGTCACATGGCCTACTTACTGTCTAGGACTAGGCCAAAAACATGACTGCCCCTACATCCCCCAGGGCCTAAACTTCCTAAAGGTGTGTAAGGAAATGCTGTTCACCTGCCCCAGATGGTTCAAGATTGCAGATGAAAAACTGTGAGTGGCCTCTCGGAATGGAAGATGGCGGCTGAAACGGCCTCGCTTTCCCATCACTGCTTGCAACAGGAAGTAGTAGCAAGACAGGAAGGGAGAAGGAAGGAAGGAACAATCCCAGAACATTTCCTTAGGAAGGGAACGTGCTGCCCCTAAAGGTAGTCCCTGACTTATGACACAAAATTTCTGTTGTTAAGCGAGAAATTTGTTAAGGGAGTTTTGCCTGATTTTACCACCCTCCTTGCCTCATTTGTTAAGAGAATCACTGCAGTTGTTGAGTTAGTGACCCGGTCATTAAGTGAGTCAGGCTTCCCCATTGACTTTGCTTGTCAGAAGGTCACAAAAGGGGATCACGTGACCCCAGGGATGCTGCGACCATCATAAATAGGAGTCAGTTGCCAAGCGTCTGAATTTTGATCACGTGACCAAGTGTGAAAAATGGTGATAAGTCACTTTTTTTTAGTGCTGATGTAACTTTGAATGGTCAGTAAATGAACTGTTGTTAAATCAAGGACTACCTGTACTTTGTCTAGCAAGTTCAGGGTTGCCAAACATACCTATAAGCCAGATAAACAGAAATAAATTAACCCTGTCCTGCCAGAGCATCAAATGCTCTGGGGAAAGAACATTATAAATAAATTAAATGAACTAGCAACTGCTGGCAGTCAGATGACAGGGGATCCTTAACTTACGATCACAACTGAGCCCCAAATTTCTGTTGCTAAGCGAGACAGTTGTTAAGTAAATTTTGCCCCATTTTGCAACCTTTCTTGCCACAGTTGTGAAGTGAATTGCTGCGGTTGTTAAATTAGTAACATGGTTGTTAAGTGAAACTGGTTTCCCCCATTGATTTTGCTTGTCAGAAGGTCGCAAAAAGGGGATCGTGTGACTTCTGGATTTGGCCACCCTTCATAAATATAAGTCAAGTACATAACTAAGGCAGAATATCAGCAAACAGCCCATGCCTGCAAAGATGAAGTGAGAGAAGCTAAGGCTCAAAATGAACTAAGGGAAAAAACAGTCCAACCTACCAAAACCAGTGCCATAAAAAACAGAATAGAAATGCAAGTTAAGATAGGCAAGAAAATGGTAAGTGAGCACCTGTCCAGCCTAGACGAGTTCAAATCACCAGGACCAGATAGATTACACCTCAAGGTTCTCAAGGAACTAGCAGACGTGATTTCAGAACCACTGAACTATATTTTTCAAAGATCCTGGAGCACTGGGGAACTACCAGAGGACTGGAAAAGAGCTGATGTAGTTCCCATCTTCAAAAAAGGAAAAAAAAATGGATCCAGGAAATTACAGACCTATCAGCCTGACCTCAATACCTGGGAAGATTCTGGAAAAGATAATCAAACAACAAATCAGCGAACACCTTGATGCAAGCAAAGTCATCACTAAAAGTCAACATGGGTTTGTCAAAAACAGATCACGCCAGACAAATCTTATTGCATTCTTTGACCAAGTGACAAAACTAGTGGACCAGAGGAATGCTGTAGATATAATTTACTTGGACTTCAGTAAGGCATTTGATAAAGTAGATCACAACCTACTACTTGATAAGATAGAAAAATGTGGGTTAGATAGCATCACCACCAGATGGGTTCGTAGCTGGCTGACAGGCCATACTCAGCGTGTGATCCTCAATGGAACCGCATCTACATGGAAGGATGTGTGTAGTGGGGTACCCCAGGGCTCTGTTCTTGGCCCAGTGCTCTTCAACATCTTCATTAATGATTTGGATGAGGGGATAGATGGGGAACTCATCAAATTTGCAGACAACACCAAGCTGGCAGGAATAGCCAATACTCCAGAAGATAGGCTTAAGATACAGGAGGATCTGGACAGACTCGAACACTGGGCACTATCTAACGAAATGAAATTCAATGGTGAAAAAAGTAAGGTTCTACTTTTGGGGTGAGGGGTGACATGATAGCAGTGTTCCAATATCTCAGGGGCTGCCACAAAGAAGAGGGAGTAAAGCTATTTTCCAAAGCACCTGAAAGCAGGACAAGAAGCAACGGATGGAAACTAGTCAAGGAGAGAAGCAACCTAGAACTAAAGAGAAACTTCCTGACAGTTAGAACAATTAACCAGTGGAACAACCTGCCTCCAGAAGTGGTGAATGCTCCAATACTGGAAGTTTTTAAGAAGAGACTGGCCAGCCACTTGTCTGAAATGGTATAGGGTTTCCTGCCTGAGCAGAGGGTTGGACTAGATGACCTCCAAGGTCCCTTCCAAATTATTATTATTATTATTATTATTATTATTATTATTATTATTATTATTATTATTATTATTATTATTGTTGTTGTTGTTGTTGTTGTTGTTGTTGTTGTTGTTGTTGTTGTTATTATTATTATTATTATTATTATTATTATTATTATTATTATTATTATTATTATTATTATTATTAAGTTGCCAAACATTTGAATGTTGATCATGTGACCATGGGGATGCTGCAATGGTCGTAAGTGTGGAAAATGGCCCTAAGTCACTTTTTTCAGTGACAGTGTAACTTTGAGTAGTCACTAAGTCAGGCATGTCAAACCCGCGACGTCACGTGACATCGGGTGATGTATCGCAACTTTTTCCCCATTGCCGGCAATGCAGAGGGCGTGGTTTCGTCGTGATGCATCCGGCCCACGGGCCAGCAGTTTGACATGCCTGTACTAAGTGAACTGTTTTAAGTCCAGGACTTATTTTGTAGACTTTCCTGGCTTTCAAAATACACTGCAACAAAAACAAAACAAAACATAATTGCTAGTCCAGGTATGATAATGCCATATGCTAAATCAGGGGTAGGCAACCTGGGCTCTTTTATCTGGGAGTTGAAGTCCATGAGTCATAAAAGAGCCAAGGTTGCCTACCCCTGTCAGCAAAATAAATACTGTAAATAACCTTGGCCAGATTTGAGAAAGGGTTTTCCATTGCTTCTTTCTTGGGCTGAGAGACAGTGACTTCCCAAGATCATCCAGTTGGCTTTCTGTCTAAGGAAACACTAGAATTCAAAATTTCCTGGTTTCTAGCCTGCTGCCACCGCTAGGTATTTCCTTTACTTATGACAGTTCGCTTAATGACCGTTCAAAGTTACAGCAGCACTGGAAAAAAGGGACTTATGACTGTTTTCCAGAGTTACGACCTTTACAGCATCCCCATTTTGATCATGTGATCAAAATTCAGATGCTTGGCAACTGGTTCGTATTTATGACCATTGCCGTGACCCAAGGTCACGTGATCCCCTTTTGCAACCTTCTCAGAAGTAAAGTCAACAGGAAAGGCAAATTCACTTAACCACTGTGGAAAGAAAGGCCATAACAAAGGTCTCACTTAACAACAGAAATTTTGGGGCTCAATTGTGGTAGTAAAATGAAGTATGAGATGGAATAGAATAGATCTGGAAGGTCTTCTAGACCAGCCCCCTGCTCAAGCAGGAGAACCTATACCATCTCAGACAAGTAACTGTCTAGCCTCTTCTTAATAATCTCCAGTGATGGAGCACCCACGATTTCTGGTGGCAAGCTGTTCCACTGGTTAATTGTCCTCACTTTCAGGAAGTTTCTCCTTAATTCCAGGTTGCTTTTCTCTTTGATCAGTTTCCAACCATTGTTTCTTGTCCTGCCTTCTGGTGCTTTGGCGAATAGTTTGACCCCCTCTTCTTTGTGGCAGCCCCTCAGGTATTGGAACACTGCTATCATGTCGTCTCTATTTCTTCTTTTCTTTAGACTAGCCAAACCCAAGTCCTGCAGCCATTCTTCGTATGTTTTAGTCATATGAATGTCCTGATCTTTCTTTTTATATTTCCCCAGCAATCTGCAAGCTGCAGACACTGTGTAAGTTTTTTCCCCCAATCCATTCTATGACAGGAACCAACAAGAAAGAGAGAAACTCAGAGGAAATTCTCAATCTATGACTAGGTTAGACCAAACAGAAGCTCCTTTCACAGGGGAAGAAATATTTTGAGAACTTGCAAGTCTCATTTCATTTCAAGAGTAGCTTTCATCTGTTTCCATGAGGACCATCCTTCAAGCTTTCAGTGATAAAGCTGATCTGATATTACATCATGTTCGCCATTAAAGCAAGCAGAGGGGACCAGACCAGTGGTGGGATTCAAATATGTGAACAACCAGTTAGTTCTCTGTGTGGTTCTCTGCCACTTCTTTAAGTCCATTCTGGCTCTGGGCAACAAAAAAATAGCTACCAGTTCTGCCAAAGTGGTGCGAACTGGCTGAATCCCACTACTGGACCAGACCACCTCTATTGCTCACTCATATTTATTTATTTATTTATTTATTTATTTATTTATTTATTTATTTGTTTGTTTGTTTGTTTGTTTGTTTGTTTTTATAAACCGCCCTTCTCCCGAGGGACTCGGGGCGGTGTACAGAGTAAGGTAGGTATACAGTTGAACAATAGCAAAAAACAATAGTAAAAACAACTGAGACCCCAAGAGCTATCAGGCCAGGCCGGACTGCTGGAAAAGGTAAGTTTTTAAGTCGCGCCGGTGGCACCCTGAGGAGGCCCTCTCTGTGGGAGCGCACAGGACGGAGGGGCGTTGACGTTGGCAGAAGGTGCTCCCGTAGGTAGTCCGGACCCATGCCATGTAGGGCTTTGTATGTCATTGTTAGCACCTTGAATTTCACTCGGAAGGCAACCGGAAGCCAGTGCAGCTCACGGAGGAGAGGTGTGATATGGGAGTATCGGGAGGCCCCCAATAGTGTCCGTGCAGCTGCACTCTGCACCAGTTGAAGCTTCCGAGTGGCTCTCAAGGGCAGCCCCATG
The DNA here is from genome assembly GCF_964194415.1 of Vipera berus. Taxonomy (NCBI): domain Eukaryota; kingdom Metazoa; phylum Chordata; class Lepidosauria; order Squamata; family Viperidae; genus Vipera; species Vipera berus. Next base: position 13,757,247 of record NC_138216.1, read on the forward strand.
TAGAGAGCGTTACAGTAGTCAAGGCGAGAGGTCACAAGTGCATGGGTGACTGTACGTAAGGCATCCAGGTCCAGATAAGGTCGTAGTTGGTGCACCAGTCGAACCCGGGAGAAGGCCCCCTTGGTCACAGCTCCTATGTGATCTTCCAAGGATAGCTGTGAGTCTAGGAGGACACCCAGGTTGCGGGCCCTATCAACAGGGGGTAATAACTCATCCCCGATGTTAAGGGATGGAATGTTCTGAGTATCCTGGCTTGCCGGTATGTACAGCCATTCAGTCTTGTCCGGGTTGAGTTGAAGCCTGTTCCTCCCCATCCATTCCCGGACCGCTTTCAGGCAACGGGACATCACGTCGAGGGCATCACTGATGCTGTTTGGAGTTGAGATGAAAAGCTGGGTGTCATCAGCATACTGATGGTACCCTACTCCAAAATCTCGAATGATCTCGCCCAGCGGTTTCATGTAGATGTTGAACAGGAGAGGCGAGAGAACCAACCCTTGAGGGACTCCACAAACGAGAGGCCTCGGAGTCGACCTCTGTCCTCCTGCCAGCACCGACTGCGAGCGACCCAGGAGAAAGGAGGAGAACCACCGCAGAACCGTGCCTCCCACTCCCAGTCCCCTGAGGCGTTGCAGCAAGATACCATGGTCGATGGTATCGAAAGCCGCCGAAAGGTCTAATAAGACTAGGACAGAGGAATGGCCCCTGTCCTGGGCCCTCCAGAGATCATTCATCAGAGCGACCAATGCTGTCTCCGTGCTGTAGCCCGGCCTGAAGCCCGATTGGCACGGGTCAAGATAAACCGCTTCATCCAGGACCTGAGGAAGTTGATGCGCCACCACACTCTCAACAACCTTCGCAAGGAAGCGAAGGTTGGAGACTGGACGAAAGCTATTCAATGAGGTTGGGTCCAAGGTGGGCTTCTTGAGGAGAGGTCTCACCACCGCTTCCTTCAAGGAGGCAGGGAAGTGACCCTCACTCAGAGAAGCAGAGATGACCGCCTGAAACCAGCCTCCTGTCCCCTCTTGAGCTGCATAAGCCAGCCAGGAAGGGCACGGGTCCAGTAAGCATGTGGAGGAGCTCAACCTCCTCATAATCCTGTCCACTTCCTTTGGAGTCACAGGATCAAATTCCTCCCAGATGACGTCGACAAGACTGTCCATGTCCTGTTCCTCCAACTCTGCCCAGTTGGAGTCCAGGCCGGTTCGAATCCGAGCGATTTTATCCAGCAGATATTGACCAAATTCCTCGGCTCGACCCTGTAAGGGTTCCTCCCTCACCTCTTGGTTCAGTAGGGAGCGAGTCACTCTGAACAAGGCAGCCGGGCGATTATCTGTGGACGCGATGAGGGTGGAAAAGTAATTGGATTTCGCCACCCTTATCGCTGCGAGATAAGACCTGGTGAGGATTCTTAGTCGCAATCGGTCGGATTCGGATCGACTGGATCTCCAACGGCTCTCTAGGCCCCATCTCCGACGCTTCATCTCCCGGAGCTCCGCGGTGAACCATGGGGCTCGCTGGGATCTGCGCCGGGTCAGGGGCCGCAGGGGTACAACTCGGACCAGAGCCTCCGTGGCTGCCCTTTCCCAGGCTTCCACTAAGGCGTCCACCGAGCTGTGAGCAGGGAGTGCAGGTGGGTTCCCAAGCGCTGCCTGGAACCTATCAGGGTCCATTAGGCGCCTGGGGCGGTACCATATGGTTGGCACCGTGCACCCACGGCGGGGGGTGGCAAAGGGGAAGTCTAGCCGTAGGAGGTGATGATCGGTCCATGACAGGGGCGTAACGGTCGTGGAGCCCCCACCGATATCATCATGCCACCATCCAGATAAGAACACCAAGTCGGGGGTGTGGCCTCCCTCATGAGTCGGTCCAGAAATTATTTGCGACAGGTCCATGGCCGCCATGGAAGCCATGAACTCCCGAGCTAGTTCGGACGATCCTCCCAGGGACGGTAGGTTAAAGTCACCCAAGACCATGAGTTTGGGGAATTCAACCACCAACCCTGAGAGGACATCGAGTAGCTTAGGCAGGGCTGCCGCTGCACAATTAGGTGGAAGGTACGCCAGCAGCAGGCCCAACTGCGCCCCTGGACCATATCTCAGAAAGAGAGACTCACACCCGACTATCTGAGGGACGGTGGTCTCCCGCGGGCTAAGGGTCTCCCTGATGATTACTGCCACTCCTCTGCCCCTACCATGGGCCCGGGGCTGGTGCAGCACCCGGAAACCAGGCGGGCAGAGGTCAACCAGAGGGACACCACCCTCTGGGCCCAGCCAGGTTTCCGTGATGCAAGCCAGGTCCGCATGCTCACTCTCCACTAGGTCACGAACAAGGTGAGCCTTGTTAGCAACGGACCTGGCATTTAGGTAGACCAGTCTGAGCTTAGGAGGCTGCATATCTTCGCTCCCGGGTCCTCGGGGGAAGTACAGAGGGTCGGAGCGTCTCACCGCTTGTACAGAGCGGAGATGACCCTCCCGGTGTCGATACGGCCCTCTGCTTGTGCACCTTCTGCCATTCCCCACCATCCTGGGAATGGGTTGTCCGTCAGCTCGCCACTGGGCTTTGTCGGCGACTGGCCCTCGTTCCTCACCTTCGTGAACAGTCGTAGGCCTGGCCTGCGCTATGGTAGTTGGAAGGCCCCCCTTCGCCGAACAACCATAGTCTTTTCCCGCCCACCTCCCTAACCCGACAAAGAACTTAACTAGGAACTTAACCAGGGGCCTCTTGTTGGACTTATGCTGGAGGCCCCTGACCCTGCCTGGCCATCTCTCAGAGGCCCAATGGTCGGGCCCGTCATCGAGATTGGATGTAGCGTAGGCGGGTCGCACCCAGGAGAGGGGGGAACCCCTGAGGGCGTGTAGGTCTGTGCTGGAATATTGGAGAAGCATAGAGTCACAGGGTTTTTTTGGAAGGCAGTCCCCTGGATGGAGAATTGGCAGGAGGGTCGAGTTGGGTAGGTGGGTATCTGGACCGTCACCCAGCCACTGCCACTTGGCAGGGTGAACCCCAGAGGCAGGCCACTCCCCATCCTCTCACGATGGGTTGTGACTCTGCCTCCGGGGGTGGTCCAGAACCCCCTCTGGGTGAAGCATACCCCATAGAGCTCTCACCTCTATGGGGCTGCAGGTGTGAGGTCAAGCCACTCTGCCACCGTGGCTTGCACCCAGGTCCATCATGTCCTGTGGGGAGAGGGTGGGCAGGGAGGTTGAGAGTTGGTAGAGGCAAGGTGAAGACGGCTTTGGTGGTCCAGTCGCTGCTGTCTCCACTGATCAGCTGGATCGTGGCGTCTTTTTGGTTGAAGATCGGCACGGAGACACCGTCGGCACCCAGGGTGCGGGCCGGAGACGCCACGCCGCGTCTATTAATGCTGCCGTCGTGGGTTCTTGGTAAGGTGGTCAGCCGGGGCCTGGAGAAGCTTTCGCTGCTGCCGCAGCCCTCGCCACCATCGCCTCCGTTGCATAGCTGTTCCGCTGGTCTGCGGCGTCTCCTTTGATGTAGATCGGAGGTGCCGCCGCCTAGGAGTAGGTCAAGGTGGTCGAGGAAGGACGAGGCGCTGGCCCCCACTCAAGACGGCTGCAGCGGTTCAGGGGGTGGGCCGGAGACGCCACGCCGCTGCTGCTAGTGCCGTTGCCAAAGGCCCCTCGGAGGGCGGTCGATCGGGCCCACATGGCTGGTCTGCGGCGCCTCCTTTGATCCCTCGGAGACGCCGCCGCTATTCAGGAGCAGGTCAGGAGGCCGAGGCAGAGCAGCGACTCCGGTCCTGCTCAGGATGGCTGCAACGGCTGCCACGGCTGCCACTTCCGCCGCTCAGCTGATCCAGCTGATCTGCGGCGCCTTCCTTGATCTTCGGAGACGCCGCCATTGCCCGGGGCGGATCAGGGAGCCGAGCGGAGACGCCGGCCCCACTCCAGATGGTTGCGACAGCTGCAGCGGCTCAGGGGGCGGGTCGGAGGCGCCACGCCGCCACTGCCACCGCCGGTGTCCAGGCCCATGGGGAGACGACCGACTAGGGCCCGGAGAAGCTCTCACCCTCGCCGTTGTTGACGTTGCCACCGCCTCCGCCGCCCAGCTGATCCGCGGCACCTCCGTTGGTCCCTCGGAGACGCCGCCGCCGCCCGGGAGCCGATCAGGGGGCCGGGGCAGAGCAGAGCTGCCGGCCCCTCTCGGATGGCTGCAACGTCTGTAGTGGCTCAGGGGGCGGGCCGGAGACGCCACGCCGCCACCGCCACCGTCGCTGTTAGGCTCCTGGGGAAGATGATCGACTGGGAGTTGGAGAGCTGTCGCCGCCGCTGTTGTCCCCGTTGTCGCCGCCTCTGCCGCACAGCTGATCTGCGGCGTCTCCATTGATCCCTCGGAGACGCCGCCCTTGCCCGGGAGTAGATCAAGCGGTTGAGGCAGGGCGGAGGCGTTGGCCCCATTTACAACAGCCGCCAACGGCCCTGGCAGTGGGGCGGAGATGTCCCGGCGCCCCTATGGCTGTTTTGGGAGGCAGCGGGCGGCACATTGCCCATCCCTGGGGGGCTCCTGGGGGGACGCATTACCACTTGGGGTTACGGAGCTCTCCCCAGCATGTCCGCCATCTTTGGAGCCGGCAAAAAAAAAATGCTTACAGTATATAGCAAACAATTGCTTAAAATTCCCATAACTTTCCAATGGTTTCCTACAGCATGAAGCAATCATTCAGGCAGCCAATCATTCTTTCCATGTCTCCTACCATCTATGGCATTAACAAAAATGGTCCTTGAAATTGATGATCAATGGATCCCTGGAGAGAGATTGGTTCCTGTGCTGAGTAAATGTGAGAAAAGTGCAGCCTAGTAAAAAACATTTCAATTCCCAACATTTGATGTCTCTTTTCCCTTCCATAAGGATGATGTCGGTGGTACAATGGTTAAAATGCAGTATTGCAGACTGACTCTGCTCACTGCCAGAAGTTCGATCTTGACCAGCTCAAGGTTTATTCAGCCTTCTGTCCTTCCACGGTCAGTAAAATGGGGACTCAGATTGAGTGTGTGGGTGGTATGCTGACTCTGTAAAGCTCAGAGAGGACTATAAAGTGCTGTGGGGAGGTCTATAAGTTTAAGTGCTATTGCTGTGGTTGGTTGGTTATTAGTTTGGGAACCAGAGGATTCAGGAGATGGCTACAGGTTTCTCAGTGAGGGGACCTGCCTATTCACCAGAGCATAGAAAGCTATTAGCTAGAACAGGAGTCTCCAAACGTGACAACTTTAAGACTTGTGGACTTCAATTCCCAAAATTCCTCAACCAGAAAAAGAAAGAAAAAGTTGCCTCTCAGACAATTCTTGGCTAGCTGTGGAATTCTGGGAAGAATTCCCAGAATTCCACAGAACTGTGCTTGGAAATCTTGTGGCTGCAGAAAATTGTCTGGTAGGCAACGTTTTCCTTCTTATTTGTATGTAATAAATGGGAAGTGTGTCAGAAGCCATTTGTATCATATTCATAAATGGAATGTTTCAAACATTATTCCATGGATTCTGCCATCTCCCGAAGAGAAGAGAATAGATGTGTATTGAACCGGTATTAGGCATTTCAAAGGAAAGGAGAAGCCTTTTGAACTGGGGAAACAAAAGGGGGGGCTAGCATCTGCCTTGTGTCACGGAAGAGAGCAATAAACATGAAGGGTCCTAAGTTCCTTTTTCCCATGAGAGGGATGATACGAGATAAAGGATGGGGGACTGACCAAATGGGGTTAAGGGGGGTTAAACCGGGAACTCTTTATAAGGGTTTACTCCATGGAATAATATTAAGTCCTGTCTCGTTTCCTACAACCAAGCATGTCATAGTAAAGATTCTTTTTGGAATAGATTTGACTCCAAGAATTTTGTCTTCCTAAGACGTGGTTTGGGGTGGGTCCTGACAAAGTGGTTATTTGTGGTTTCATCCAGGTCAAGGGGCTGCAATTTGTCATGGAAAAAGTCTTGAAAGTCTTCTTAAAGGCAGGAAAACACTTCACTGTCCATTTCCAGAAAACAATAGATCACCAACATTCTAGACAAATTCTTCTTTTTTAGTCTTTAAAGTATCTAAATGTTACTGCTCTTGGCTCATAAAAACCATAAAGTTAAAATTGTTTCCTTGCGGTGTAAGATAGTCTTAAGACCAATTTCATTTACTTTAAGACTTGAAGTGCATATTCTATTGTTGTTATTCTTGTTGTTGGAATCAGCAGCAGCCTCTTTGATTATACTATGGGCAGAAGGGCACGGTGCAAATAATATGAATATTAAAAAAATGTGTGCACTTATTATTTGTTACATACACTTAGGTACTATCAATCCAGCTGACTTGAGATAGCTTACAGAAACTTAAAAATGAAAACAAAATAATAGTAAGAATAACATTCGCCCCTCAAACCCTACCTAAATCCATGACCACAGAAAAGAAAGCAAAAAAGGGATTCATAAAACCAAAGGGCAAGAAATTCAAAAGCAAAAAGACATTCCACCACCATTACAAATGCCCATAACCTTCTGAAGGAAGAGATGTCTTCAAAACTTTTCCAAAAGCTGGTAAGGGGGAGGCCAAACTTCACAAGTAAATTTGTTTCACAAAGATGGGACACTCTCAAATACAGTTGTCTGTATCCCCACCCCTCAACCTTGTGTATAATGGTGGTCCTAGGCAATTTCTCTTTGAAAGACTTCAAAGGAAGGGCTGAATCTAGTCACAAGAGACAGTTCTGAGGATAAGGGATAACTGAACCAACCATAGCTTTATAGCTCACTACCATACTTGGAATTGCAGTCAGAATCTATTAGTAGAAATGCCATGCCCACAACTTATGTGTTGTGCTTCTGAAAGAACTCATTCCCACCACATTTTGGTCAACTACAGTGTCAACATCCAGCTCAAGAATCCAAATAAAACTCCAGATTAATTCCGTTTCTGAAAATCTTATGGTTCATTGAATACACTGCATGGTTATGTTGAAGCAAAACTAACTCTGAGGTTCCCACACCAATTCAAAGACTTAAACAATAGTTTTCCAAGTCAAACCCCCAAAGCCCTACATAATCCACACCAAAAAGTCCACTTTGTTACGGGAACCATCTGCTTCAAATCCACACCTATTCTAGTGTCCTTGACAAAGCTTCAGGCTTCCACGGTATGTAGCTGAATCAAAGAAGTTTTGTTTCTCCATCTAACCCAATTGAGAGTAACACAACATGCCTTTATCTAAAGGCAAGTTGAAACACAGAGGCACGTAGCTGCCAAAGTTTCATGCTTGACATACAGTTTCCAACTCATCTTCAAATACCGACCCATATTGAATATATTGTGATATTTTCATCAGGTGGTCAGGTGAATATGAATCAGATTCCAAAAGAACACAACTAGAGCACCAGCCAAGGCTGGGCAAAGTCTCTCTGCTCATGATATCCACCTACTGCTTGAGCAAGAGTTGTGAGTCCCACCCACCCAAGGTCGTTGGCTCTGCTCACTTTTCTCATCACTTTTAAGTTCATCCCAGAGACACTCACTGATACTAAAGGAGGGGAAGGGGGTATTTCAGCTATTCTGGGGGAGGAAGATGGTGTCTGCTTTAAAATGTAGACTAGATAGGAAATACAGAGAGATCTAATGCTACTTTATACTAAGTAGCAGAATCTTGACAGAATCTTTTAAATCCAAAACTACTTCTTTCCCCTGTCCCCTTTATATGTCCAAACTAAGGGGAATCTCTTCTGAGCTTGACAGAATAACAAAAAAGTTGGAAGGAATCTTGGAGGTCTTCCAATCCAAACCCTGCTCCAGCAGTAGAATCTACACCATTCCAGACAAGTGGCTGCCCGGTCTCCTCTTGAAAGCCTCCAGTGTTGAAGAACCCTCAACTTCTGGAGACAAACCATTCCACTGATCACCATTAGGAAATTTCTCCTTAGTTCTAGGTTGCTTCTCTCCTTGGTTAGTTTTCATCCATTGCTTCATGTCCTGCCTTCTGGTGCTTTGGGAAATAAGTTGAGTTGCTCTTCTTTGTGGCAGCCCCTGAAATATTGGAACACTGCAATCATGTCTCCCCTAGTCCTTCTCTTCATTAAACTAGACATACCCAATTCCAGCAGCTGTTCCTTATATGTTTTAGCCTCCAGTCCCCTGATCATTTTTGTTCCTCTTCTCTGCACTCTTTCCAGAGTCTCAACATCTTGCTTATACTGTGGAGACAAAAACTGGATGCAGTATTCCAAGGGTAGCCTTATAAAGTGGTAGTAATACTGTACCTTATGAGGTATTGATTCTACCTGTCAGACCCTCAATGTATTTCTTTCTTATGCTTTCATTTTTCAGGTTCTGCCATTCATTTGGGAGGGAGGGAGGTTTGTGCTTGGAAAGCGGGGGTGACCTGTGGGTTCTCTGCAATGTTTTTCCTTTGCTTTGTTTTATCCTCTTTGAAGTATCTTACTTGGGATGTGAAAGGAATGTGCCTCCGGACATCTGCCTTATCTCCAGTCAGATGAGAAGAAGCCTTGAAGAAACCTGAAAGCCCCGAGAATGGCGCCTTATCAATTCTTTCCCACAACAACTGAACACCTATGGATTGGCTCAATTCGTACCAGCCAGTTGGACATTTGGGGTGGGGTTTGAAAGGGTTCTTTTAATGTAACATTTTGTGCAGGAAATCCTCAGATCCTGCCTTATTCTCCTGCTATCATTACCTTCTAACTGAGACAATGCTAGTTTCAAGAGTTCTGCTTTCTTGGGAGGATCAATTGAGGCAGGTCCTTATACTACCCCTCTGTTAATGCAGCATAGGTTTGCTTCTTGCCCCATCCACTTTTCTGCTGCAGGCTCAAATGCCTTTTATTTGATTGTTCCCTTGGCTCCTTGCCTGTCTCTCAAGGTCATTCTCACATATCATTAGAAGTGGCACAAAATTCTTCAAACATTTTAGGAAACACATAAACAGTAATGATTTTCATCCTCTTGCTATCTCCAGCAAGCCTCTAATCTCTAGCATCATCACCCTCTTTTTACTTCTGATTGTAATGGAGTATTCTGTTCTTGTGTTTTTTTGGGGGGGGGATAAACTGATATTTTCAGGAAAAAGCATTTGGCTTTTCCCATATCTCTGCATTTTTACCAGAATATACTGTAATAATAATACACCCAAGGAATTTTGGGGGGAAAGGACCACATCTCCAGAGACAAAGACACTAAAATTAAGTTCTACCAGGAAGGGAAGTGCCCACAAATTTGTCATTAGCTTTAAATTAAAGCTTCTGTTCCTCTTGAAAAATCACCCAGCCTATTTTCACATTGACATTTAAAAGCAATGAGTTTTTAATTCAGATTTCCCATTTGCACGGCAGTAAATTTTAGCTTTCCCAACCCTTAAACCTATATTCAAGGACTTGCAATGGTATCACCCAAAAAAGTTGAAAGAAGTTAAAATGGCAGCCATGACCGTGTGGTCAAAATCCCAGACCATTTTACATGCACTGTACACATGTTGCACATAAAAAGGGGTGGGACATTGATCACATGGTCATCTTGCATTTTGGCAAAAGGGTAAATAACGTAACACCACTAGATCAAATGATTAAGATAAGAGTGAAGCCATCTTCATGCTTAGAGCTATGAGACCCTTGATGATACTGCATCAGTGGTTAGAATGCAGTATTACAGGTTAACTCTGCCCAGAGCCAAGAATTCGATCCTGACCGGCTCAAGATTGACTCAGTTTTCCATCCTTCCAATGGTCGGTAAAATGAGGATCCAGTTTATTGGAGGCAATATGCTGACCAATTAGAGAGGGCTATAAAGCACTGTGAAGTGATATGTCAATCTAAGTGCCATTGCTATTGCTATCTTTGCACAGAGAATACTGCAATAAGCAACAATCTAACCTGGGAGTCAGGTGTTGTTGTTGTTATATGGATGCAATAGCAATAGTAATTGCACTTAGACTTATATACTGCTCCCAGTGCTTTACAGCATTCTCCAGGCAGTTTACAATGTCAGCATATTGGCCCCAATAATTTGGATCCTTGTTTTATTGAACTCAGAAGGATGTAAAGTGAGTCAGCCTTAAGCCTGTCAAGATCGAACTTGAGGCTGTGCACAGAGTTTGCTTGCATTACTCCATTCTAGTCACTGCGCCACCAGTGCTTTCTAGAAGTATGTATATATAGGCCCATGGTCTATTATATGCATTTTAGGTCTCTTTCTCAGGCCTTTGTGGAGGCTATGGAAGGCTGGATGTGGAACAATAGGCTTCAGATGAACCCTGGTAAGATGGAATAGCAATGGGATGGTAATTTACCATCTTTGGTTTGGGAGGTTTATATTTCATTTCTAAATATCTCCTCTGTGCAAAAACCAAATCTCCTCTTCCCCTGGATTCTGCCATCCCCAAGTGGGAGAGCGAACAAGCATGGGGCTTTATTGCTTTCATTTCCTTCATTAAATGTAACCTTTTGTTTATTCTGCCTGTCTGCTATCCATTACAATGTAAACTGTTACATACCAATCCCCCGGGAGCCTTCGACCATCACGGGAAAACCCCAACCCGGCAGCCGTTGACAGTTGACAGCTGTCAAAAGGCTGCCGGAAGAAGTAACGCATGCGCACGAGCCAACAGGCAGCCATTGACTGTGACAGCTGTCAAAAGGACTGCCAGGAGCATTTACGCATGCGCCAAGACCAATCCAGCTGACAGCCGCTGGAGCTGTCAGAATGCCGGTTCCCAAACAGGTCCTCCAGCCAGCCGGCCACTCAGCAGCGGGAAAGCACGGTTCTCTGATTGGTTGTTATGTTTGACAGTTCTCTATAAAAGCCGGTTTTGTGCGCCTGTCAGCTGTCCGGAGCTGAAGCCAAATAAACGCATGAACCCTGCCTGCCGCCTCCCTCTCGTCTTTCGTGGAACAATTCACCTGGCGACGAGGGTGGGATCCCGGTACAACAGAGCTGACTCTTGAGCTAAGTCACGACTAGAAGGAGTTCCGATCCCTCCAGCCGCTAAGTCACTGCTGAAGTCGCTTTTGAGGGCAAAGGAACCCTTCTGCAGCTTGGACAGTACCGTGGACCCACACCATGGCAAACCTAGGACACATCAGGGAGTTCGACGTCCGGCATCCCGAGGGATGGGAGTCGCACTGGGGGCAGGTCGAGGGCTACCTCGTCGTCAACAAGATAACGGAGGACTGCCACAAAGCCACAGCCCTACTGTGCCTCAGCGGTCCTGCCGTCTATGACATCGCTGTAGGGCTCTGCAGCCCAAACCCCATCGCTACAATTCCATACGCTGAGCTGACCGACCGCCTCAGCAAGCATTTTATGCCCCGACAGTCAGAATTATATTGGCGGCTCCACTTCGCTCGCCGACGCCAGCAACCGGGCGAAGCATCCACAGCCTTCATCGCGGGGGTGCGCCACGCCGCCCGCAGATGCCAATTTCCAGACCTGGAGGACCGTATTAGAGACCAAATCATCGCTGGTCTCTTAAACGAACGGCTCCAGCGGAAATTGGTGGCCAAGCCCACGATGGACCTCGCTGAACTCACGCTAGAAATCATGGCCTATGAGGACAGCCATCGTGAGGACTCCCCTGTGTTCAGAGGCAGCCCCAACGGGTCAGTCCATCAGGCCTGGGAGCCAGACAGCGAATCCCCGGAGGCCGGCGCCTGAACCGGGAGACCCTCCATGAACTAGAGGAAATTCCGGCAGGTAGGACCAAAATTCCCCTCCCTGCCAAAAAAACCTCCCAGCCCTCAGTGTTATCCATCCTCGCCAAACAGAAAGCCTTGGCCATCCACCACTTACAGCCCAAAATCAAAATCTGGGTCAAAATCCAGGGGGTCCCTTGTGAGATGGAAGTGGACTCTGGGTCCTCCGTCTCCATAATGTCCTGGGACACTCTCCGGAAAATCGGCTCCAAAAGCAAATGCCGCATTTCCCTTCAGCCTTCCCGAATTTTACTCGCTGATTTCCAGGGGGCCGCCATTCAATTAAAGGGGCAGGCCAAATTGAGGGTAGAATTTAAAAAGTTCCAAGGGCACCTTTCAGTCCAGATTAAAGAAGGACCCAAGGCCAGCCTCATTGGCCTTGATTGGTTCGAGGCTCTGGGCATCCGTCTTGAGGGAACCAACTGCATCCAGTCACAAACTCTAGAAAACGTTTGCCACATGTTCGCAGATGTTTTCGATGGGACACTTGGCAGGTATACTGCCCCCCCATAGACCTCAAACTTAAACCAGAGGTCGGTCCCATCCGTATTAAAGCAAGGAGGGTCCCCTTCACCCTAAAACAAAACATAGAAGCCGGGCTTCCGGTGGCGACGCGACGCTGAAGACAGCCGTTTTCGGGCTGCCCGCTCCGCAGCTGTGTTTTTCCATCGTAAACAGCGCCGATCAGCTGTTTAGATGGATTTGAAGCCCCCTCCTCGGGAGAAGAGGAGGGGGTGAGGCCCCAGGTAGGGGTTGAGCTCTCCGGGGCCGCCTGAGCTGAGAGTTTGGGCGGCTGAAGGATTGAGCCCCCCCGAAGCCTGGGTTGCTCCGAGCTGCGCAGCGCCCCTTCTCCGGGATTTATGGAGCAGAGCCAGGCGTTAGCAACCACCCCTGCCAAAAGGAAATACTTTTGATTATCAAGATGCAGGCAGAGCGGTACAGGAGGTCAAGGTGATGTGGACTCTTATCTTTACTCTCTAGCTCAATGGATTTTATAGCTTTAAAGTGAAAGTGCGCAATAAGTGAAAGAGGGGGAAGATGGCGGCTAAAACTTCTAAAGCTCTTCGGAGTGCGGGGTCTTCCCTGGTGCAACAGACCTCATTGCAAGCTTTGCTTCCTCCTGCACCTCCTCCGGCATTGACGCTTAAGGATTTACAAGATGCTCTTGGAAAGCATTCACAATTGATGTCTGACATGATGGATGAAAAGCTGAAAAAGTTGGAGGAGAAACTGTAGAAGAAGATGGAAGAGAAGATTAGAGCAATGAGGGTGGACATGTTGTCTATGATTGAATCTGTAGCTGAATGTGTGCAACAGCTGGATGAAAAAGTGAAGGATCTCAGTCAAAAGAACTCTATATTAGAAGCAAAGGTATCAGAAAATGAAAATATAAGGGATAAAATGGACGGAGAATTGAGCCTTGCTCAGTATCATCAGATGCAGTATGCTATTAGAATCAGGGGTTTAAAGGAGAACTGTAAAGAAGATTTAAAGCAGCTGATTTCTGAGGCTCTGGAAGGGGTATTGGGCCAGCCAGCATCTGAAATTGAGGGAAATATGGACAAAATTTTTCATGTAAATTCATGGATTGCAAGACAAAGGAAGTTACCCAGAGATGTGGTGGTCTATTTTACAAAGAGAGTAATTAGAGATGAAGTTATTCAAGCTGCCTATGATACTAAACTGGTAGTGGCTGAGCAAGAAGTCTTGGTTTTAAAAGAGATTCCTCCGAAGATTTTAAGGAGAAGGAAAGATTTTGCATTTTTAGTACAGGAACTTAAGAAATGTGATATTAAGTTTAGATGGGAGATTCCAGTTGGACTGGTGGTGACGCATGAAGGTAAAAGACATCGTCTGGTTACTGTGGCCCAGGCATGTGATTTTTACAGCAATGTGTTAAAAGCAACCCCCCTATCATTTTTGGAAGCTGTTAAGGGATATGGTGAGGGAAAGCTTCAAGATGTTGCAGACAGACAGATAGAGGACAATGGTGTTGGAGGGGATCAAGATACAGTTTCATTGGATGTTGCAGGAGGCCAGAGGAAGACTCGTGCCGCCCTAAGAAGAGCGAGACGAGAGCAAGAGCAAGACCAGCAGATAGTTATGGAATCTCCAAAGTGTATTTATAGTGAAGATGTGGGAGGGGCGCGGTCCAAAGAAGTTTTGGGGGTCATGACAGACGTGCTCCAAAAGTTTTGGGGCGTTAAGATTGCTGATTAAATTTTTAAATTAGTATCTTAATGGATTAAATTTATCATAGAGGAGAAAGAAAGTTTTTTTTAATATTTAACACAATTTAAGATGGATGTTATTTGCTTGTTAGAAAAGTATATTAGGGTTATGGACTAAAAGTGTGTGTTGAACTAAGAATGGGTATGCAAGCTCCTAATTAACAACAAGTTGTCTTACAGATTGCTTAACCCTTTTTTTTTATTGTTTTTATTTGAACTCAAGGATGACTTGGAACTGCGAGACATTTGGTGTGATACATGCAAGAATTATTTTTGATTATGGTTTAGTTTGGTTGGAGATTATTAAGGTTAATAGATAGGCGCTTTTGGCGCGTAACTGAGAATTTGTGTTTTTTTTTTCTTTGAAATTAATATGAATAAGGACTGGGATTAAGAAAATCTATTTTGAGTAAAGCTCTTTTCTGTTTTTCTCTTTTTCTTTTTTACTTTATTTGTAATATTCATATTGTTTGTATTCATTTTACATGAGCTAGAGGGAGATAGAACTAATAGTTTATTGCTGATAACATAGGGGTGCTTATGTTTGTTTTTTGATTTTATACCCTGTATTTAGCTCTGGGAAGTCGGGGGGGGGAGGAGGGAATGGGGGAAGGGATAGGGAGGGTTGGGTGGGGGTGGGGGAGGGGGGATTAAAGTCAAAATGTATTGTAAAACTTTTTAAATAAAAAAAAAATAGAAGCCGAATTAGATCGCCTAGTGACCCTAGGGGTCCTGGAACCCACAGACGGAGGAACCTGGGAAACACCCATCGTAACCCCAGTCAAGCCAAACAGGGACGTGAGGATCTGCACGGACTATAAGGCCACCCTGAACCGCGCATTAAACTCCCACGCATATCCAGTCCCTGCAGTCAGGGACGTGCTGTCCAAAATAGGCTCTGGCTCCATATTCGCCAAACTTGATCTGGCGCATGCGTTCCTCCAACTACCTGTCACCCAAGAAACAGCTGACGCCCAAACTATCGTCACACACCGCGGTGCCTTTAGGGTAAACCGCCTTCAATTTGGAATTTCAGTGGCTCCTGGCATCTTCCAGGAAGTCATGGAGAAAACCCTGAAAGGGATCCTTGGGGTCTGCCCCTACTTCGATGACGTGCTCATCACAGGGGAATCCAAAAGTACCTTGGCAGCCAGACTGCAAGAAATACTAACCAGATTCTGCAGAGCAGGGTTAAAACTTAAACATGAAAAATGCTCCATAGGAGTCCCATCCACGGAATTCCTAGGCTACAAAATTGACTTGCAAGGAATTCACCCCACTAACTCAAAAATCCTTGCCATCAGGGCCGCCCCAACTCCAAAAAACAAAATGGAGCTCCAGGCTTTCCTGGGGCTCTTGAATTTCTATCATGCCTTCCTGCCCAGGAAGGCAACCATCGCAGAACCCCTCCACAGGCTACTCGATAAAGGGGCAGCCTGGCAGTGGACGGCAGCCCTCGACAACAGTTTTAATTCGCTAAAACAAATGCTGTCCAGCAACGCGACCATTTCCCACTACCAATAAAATAAACCCCTCTGCATAGCCTGCGACGCATCCCCGTATGGGATCGGAGCAGTTCTGAGCCACTTACATAGTGATGGGACTCAGGCTCCGGTGGCCTATTATTCCAGGACCCTATCCAAAAAAGAAAGGAACTATGCCCAGATCGATAAGGAGGCTTTGGCAATCGTGGCCGGCATCAAAAAATTTCACGACTTATCTTTATGGCCGCCCCTTCATAATTTACACGGACCACAAGCCATTGCTGGGGCTATTCACCTGGGACCGCCAAACCCCCCAAATCTTGTCTCCAGGGATGCTGCGATGGACCACGTTCCTCGCAGCGTACTCCTATCAATTAATTTACAAACCAGGACGCCAAATGTGTCACGCTGACGGCCTCAGCAGGCTGCCCCTACCCCTCGTAGACCCAGACCCAGCCCCAGCTGGTAACATCTTAGCCATCCAGGAGCTCCTGGAATGCCCGCTGACAGCGAACGACATCGCTGCCGCGACCTCACGAGACAAAACACTTAGCAGGGTATTGGCATGGGTACACACTGGATGGCAATCCACTTGCCCAGGCACAGAATTCCAGCCATACTTCACCAGACAAAATGAACTGACCTCACACCTGGGGTGCATACTCTGGGGTTGCAGGGTAATCGTGCCACCCGTGCACAGACCCAGAGTCCTGCACACATTACACGAAGGGCACCCTGGCATCGTAAAGATGAAAGCCCTAGCCCGTAGTTATGTGTGGTGGCCAGCTATCGACCAAGACATCGAAGCACTCGTAGCCGGCTGCTATTTATGCCAGCAGTCCCGACCAGTCCAACCCAGGGCCCCAATTCACAAATGGGAAATCACCAAAAATCCTTGGTCCCGCGTCCACATTGATTTCGCCGGCCCCTTCCAGGGGCAGGTTTTCCTCATTGTAGTGGACAGTTATTCCAAGTGGCTGGAGGTTCTCCTGGTTCACAGCACAACAACAGCTGCCACCATTCAAGCCCTCAGGGGAATCTTCGCAATGCACGGCCTCCCCAATGTTTTAATCTCAGACAACGGCCCTCAATTTACCTCTCGTGAATTTCAGATCTTCACGAGGAACAATTGTATTAGGCATGCAACGTCGGCCCCCTTCCATCCATCGTCCAACACCCTTGCGGAGGTTCTGGTGAGGGCCACCAAAGACGCCCTCCGAAGGATCATCACGGGAGATTGGCACCATCGCCTGGCACAGTTCCTCTTGGCCCACCACGCTACACCCTGCTCCTTCACCGGTAAAAGTCCTGCTGAACTGCGATGGGGCCACCGATTGGTGACAAGGCTGGACAGGCTTCACCCCGACAGACCAGCGGCCAAAATGGCCACCAACACCCATCCAAAGACATTCTCCCTGGGACAAAATGTCTGGACTAGGGACTATGGGGGAAGGGACAAATGGGTCCAGGGAGTCATCCTGGACCAAACAGGGCCCTTATCCTACACGGTGGACACCGGAAAGGGATTTGTACATCGCAGACATGCAGACCAGCTCCGGCCCAGGTCACCCCCAAACATTCCCCTACGCCCACCTTCCGAGGAGCCCGAACCATTTAGCAATATCACCCCCAGTGAACCACTATCCCCCCAGGACATACAAACTCCACCCGTGCCCCCCCAGGAAATAACTCCAACGGCGCCACACTCAGAAGAGGAGGGGCCCCTCCTCCGCCATTCCAGCAGAACCAGACCCCCCCGCCTACCTCGCGGACTTTGAATGGACTGGAAACACACCGACGCAAAAGAGCCCTGTTGAAAATGTTTGTTCCAAAAGTTTAGTTAATGATATTGTTAAAAAACCCATTTCAGGGGGGGGAAGGGGTGTTACATACCAATCCCCCGGGAGCCTTTGACCATCACTGGAAAACCCCAACCCGGCAGCCGTTGACAGTTGACAGCTGTCAAAAGGCTGCCGGAAGAAGTAACGCATGCGCACGAGCCAACAGGCAGCCATTGACAGTGACAGCTGTCAAAAGGACTGCCAGGAGCATTTACGCATGCGCCAAGACCAATCCAGCTGACAGCCGCCGGAGCTGTCAGAATGCCGGTTCCCAAACAGGTCCTCCAGCCAGCTGGCCGCTCAGCTGGCGGATTCCCTAAGCAGCCGAGTAAACACAGCCCCCAGGAGCTGTCAGACTGCCGGAAGGCTATTGGCTGCCGCCCTAGTGGCGGGAAAGCACGGTTCTCTGATTGGTTGTTATGTTTGACAGTTCTTTATAAAAGCTGGTTTTGTGCACCTGTCAGCTGTCCGGAGCTGAAGCCAAATAAACGCATGAACCCTGCCTGCCGCCTCCCTCTCGTCTTTCGTGGAACAATTCATAAACCAAATTGCTTTCTTACTAGGCATTCTCTTTAAACTTAGTGGCAACTAGAAAAGGGGATGGGGGGAAGAATTGGTTGTTTCTCTAAAGGAAGTGTGAGGAGTTCTGGAAATGATCATGCTGCAAACAGATTTTTATCTTTCTTTTCCCACAATGGACTTGCCACCTGGAGATTGGCTGATCTGGAACTGACCAAATGAACTGTAGGGGGAGTTTGCTTGGGGGCACTTTAAAATTATTGAGATGTAGGACAATGCCCCAGATCCTGTCTATTATGCCTGCTATCTCCTATTTCTTAGTAAAAGATCCTGCTTGGAAAACCTTGTCTCCACAACTGCTGCTTTCTTAAGAAGTGGGAAGAGGTGGATGCTGACACCCATGGTCTATTCTATGCATTTTAGGTCTCTTTCTCCAGCCTTTGTGGAAGCTATGGATGGCTGGATGTGAAACAATAGGCTTCAGATGAACCCTGATAAGATGGAATAGCAATGGGATGGTGATTTACCATCTTTGGTTTGGGATGGGCTAGCATTGCCCCAACAAACCCAGTGCATAATCTGGAGGTCCTTCTGGAGTCACAATTCCTACATAAGGAGCAGGTGGCAGTCATGCCTTTTCCTGGATTGAGAAGCTCTTCTTTCAATCACTCATGCCCTAGTCATCTCCCAGATGGATTACTGCAATGAGCACTATGTGGGGCTACCCTTGAAAAGAATATGGAAGCTGCAACTGGTGCAGAACAGAGCAGAGCAAGCAGTTTGGGGGGGTCTAGAGTGGTGCCTACATTTGAACTCTGTTTTTAAGCTATGCTTTTATTATGGTTTTATTATGCTGTTGCAAATAGTCCTGAGTTACTTACCTGAGAGGCGTGGAGTAAACATTTAAACAAACAAACAAATAAACATTCTTCTCTTCTAGGCTATGGGAGGCAGCTGACTTAACAGTTCTCTAGAGCAGAGGTTCCCAATGTTGGCAACTTTAAGATGTGAGAACTTCAACTCCCAGAATTCCCCAGCCAAGTGGCTGGGGAACTCTGGGAGTTGAAGTCTACATGTCTTAAAGTTGCCAACATTGGGGAGCCCTGCTCGAGAACCTTGGGTTACTGGTTCCTGTCCTCAGGAATATAATTCCTAGCAACTTTCCATTGATTATTTCAGCCTTCCTTTGTGACTCTAAAAAGGGAAGATTCTTGAACCCCACCAAAAGTTTCCAGATGCATTGAGAAGTTCAACCAGATCATAGATGAACTAGGTTCAGTCACCCCAAAACTGGGTTTCTGAAAGGTTTATCTGTGTTGGAAAGGGATAATTTGCTGCAGCCAACTCGCCATGGTCAACTCACCATGGGACAATTCAACAATTCTAATTTAAAATGTTTTGAAAATTATTTTAATTTTTGTCATTCACATTTCATTTCGACCCCCCACCCATTTGCATCTTTTCTTTAATGATTCAATTCCACCATTCCTTCAATATTAGTGTAACTCAGGGGTCTTCAAACTTGGCCCTTTTATGACTTGTGGACTTCAACTCCCAGAATTCCTCAGCTGAGGAATTCTGGGAGTTGAAGTCCACAAGTCATAAAAGGGCCAAGTTTGAAGACCCCTAGTGTAACTCTTGTCCTGTGGCAAGTTGTCCCACGGCAACTGGCCGTGGCAATTTGGCTGTGACAAGTTGGCTCTGGTGAGTTGTCCTAGATGATGGGTGTCAAACTCGCCATGGCACATGATGTGTCACAACATAGCATGATTTTGTTCACATTGCCAGAGCTGGGGTGGGGCGGCCTCTGCATGATGCAACCGGCCTATGGGCCAGCAGTTTGACACCCCTGTCCTAGACCCTCCCTGTGTCACGGCAGAAATTAAGTTGACATTTCATTTTTATCTTCAACCAGCTGGTGGGATAATGGGATGCTTAGTCCCTATGACTTGGGAGGCTCATGAATTGGGTCCTAATGATAAAGCCACAGCCGAAAGCAAAGGCCTTTTGTACCTGTTCATAGTATAAACATGTATATCAGGCTAGCTTCAGTTATTCAGGCAGGAGTGGGAAAATATCCTGAAATCTTGATCCAAAATCTTGTCTGTGGCAATCAATAGAAGGCAGCTGAGCCATCAAAAATGTTAAAGACTTTTTTCTTTTATCCTTTACCAAAGGTTTAAAAGCTTTGTGCTGCTTCTCCTTTTCTTTCCGCCAGGCCAGCTCTTAAATCTTTTATCACATTAATGCCAGAAGGGCTCAATACTCCGATGTTTGTAGACTGCCGCTCCAGCTACTTAAGAAAATTAGCAGACGGCCTGGCTTTCTGATGCATTTTTGTGCTTGAACAGAGCAAATCACCTCCTTTTAGGTGGACTGCCCTGATGTGGCTGCTATCTTCTTTCCGCTCTTCCCTTTACTCAGTATGGAATTCTTCTTCTCCTTCTCCTTTTCCTTCTCCTTCTCCTTCTCCTTCTCCTTCTCCTTCTCCTTCTCCTTCTCCTTCTCCTTCTCCTTCTCCTTCTCCTTCTCCTTCTCTTTCTCCTTCTCCTTCTCCTTCTCCTTCTCCTTCTCCTCCTTCTCCTTCTCCTTCTCCTTCTCCTTCTCCTTCTCCTTCTCCTTCTCCTTCTCCTTCTCCTTCTCCTCCTTCTCCTTCTCCTTCTCCTTCTCCTTGTCCTTCTCCTTCTCCTTCTCCTTCTCCTTCTCCTTCTCCTTCTCCTTCTCCTTCTCCTTCTCCTTCTCCTTCTCCTTCTCCTCCTCCTCCTCCTCCTCCTCCTCCTCCTCCTCCTCCTCCTCCTCCTCCTCCTCCTCCTCCTTCTTCTTCTTCTTCTTCTTCTTCTTCTTCTTCTTCTTCTTCTTCTTCTTCTTCTTCTTCTTCTTCTTCTTCTTCTTCTTCTTCTTCTTCTTCTCCTTCTCCTTCTCCTTCTCCTTCTCCTTCTCTTTCTCCCCCTTCCCCTTCCCCTTCTCCTTCTCCTTCTCCTTCTCCTTCTCCTTCTCCTTCTCCTTCTCCTTCTCCTTCTCCTTCTCCTTCTCCTTCTCCTTCTCCTTCTCTTTCTCCTTCTCCCCCTTCCCCTTCCCCTTCCCCTTCCCCTTCTCCTTCTCCTTCTCCTTCTCCTTCTCCTTCTCCTTCTCCCTCTCCTACTCCTTCTTCCTCTTCCCCTTCTCCTTCTCCTTCTTCTCCTTCTCCTTCTCTTTCTTCTTCTTCTTCTAAAAAGTGCTCTGTATGAATCAAGGAAGTCAGAAAAGAGGAAAGGGCCTGTGGCAGAGGCAAAACAGCGAAGCTACAAACAGATGAAAACAGACAGAAGAACAGGAGAAGAATGGCAGGGAAGAAAAAGGAAGGAGATCAGATGTAGTTCACTAATTTCTCCAGATAGATTGCCACAAAAGGAAGAAGGATTGACAAGTAGAAGGTGGAAAGACCAGATCAAAGCAAAAATAAATCAATGGTGTATATGCACTGACTTTCTTTAGATTAAGTACTACTTAGAACTTTTTTCCCCTGTTTCATTTATTTCTGCCTTTGTCTCTTTAGAACTAAGAGTTAGTCACCATCTTTTGAAAGGTTCAGGAAAGAAGTTTTGGTGAGGCATGCTTGTTATTCTGGAAAGCTGGTCCCACCCGGTATGCAATGCCCAATGAAAACACACACCTAGGTGTAGATTACAAAAGACTTTATTCTGTGCACAAGGGATGTGCAAAGATTACACCTTAAACCAGTGGTTCTCAACCTGTGACCTGCCGAACTGGGGGGTGGGGGGCTGTGATGTCATCACTGGGGGTCTGTGAAGTTATGCTAAAATTATGCTACATAAATGGTTGTAAATTGAATGCTACCTGCCTTATAGCAGGCAAATCCCATTTGTGCCTTCTTTCCAACATGCTTCAGTGAAATCTGATTTATGCTTCACGGCTGTGAAGCTATGTGTTTGTGTTTGCTGGTGTATATGCACTGCATATTGGGGCGGGTGGAGGGGCTTGTCTATGGAGATTCTCAGTCATCCAGGTAATGTTTGTTGCAAAGGTGCTTTTTCAAAAAGCAATTGGACTTTCTTGTTTTCTCTCTATCTTCAGTCCTTTCAGCAGTCCCAAGAAGGCTCCACACCCATTTGCACCACTCAGGTGACTCTGAGGACACAGGTAAGCCTCCAAGTGGCCTCAATGACTCTCTAAAAGGATACAAATAACCAGATGTCTGCAAGGAGTATAAATCCTCCCATTCCCCACCATCCAGTCAGAGCTGAAGAAGCTTCTTGGATGAGAAGTGAAATGCCTTCAAAGAAAAACAAGAAAGTCCAGTTGTCTCCTGAAAAAGCACCTTTGGGACATAAATGGAGGGGTGTGATGGCACAGCAATTAAAGACACTGAGCTTGTCAGCCAGAAAGCTGACCATCTGGGTTTAAGACTTGAGCAACATGCGACAGGTTGAGCTACCGTTACATGCCCCAGTTCCTACCCACCTAGCAGTTTGAAAGCATGCAAATGCAAATAGATTAATAGGTACCACTTCGGTGGGAAGGTAATAACCTTCTGTGGGTCTTTAGCGTATAGCCATGCTTGGCCACATGATGACAGCTGGACAATGCTGATTCCTTAGCCAAGAATTGGAGATGAGCACTGTGCCCTAGAGTCAGACCCAAGTGACCACAAAACCTTTACCTTTTACTGAGCCACTAATTCAGCCTTTGTGATTAATTTATGGTTCAGACAGGGTGGGCTGTTAGCCCAGAAAATGAGCCTAAACAATAAAACATTATTGTGCAAACAGACCCAAGACCCAAGCTCCTATTGTTGCCTCAGCTCCTGCCCACCCAGCAGTTCGAAAGCATGCAAACGTGAATAGATAAATAGGTACCACTTTGGTGAGAAAATAACAGCATTCCATGCACCTCAGCATATAATCATGATGGTCACATAACCACAGCTAAGAAAGAGAGATGAGCATCGTTGTTGTGATTCAGGGTCAGCCTGTGGGTTCGGCATTTGGGTCGGACGATTCAGAGGAGGAAGAGGGGGTGTTGGAGAGGTTGCTGAGGGGGTTGGAGAGCTTGCTGATGAGAGCCCTCAGCCAGGCCCCTCCCACCTGGTTACGACGCAGACCCAGCTGTGTGAGCCTGACAGCGTGGATGAAGATGACCCACAGCTGGCCCTGTTCAAGGACGCCCGACGCAGGAGGCAGTCAAGCAGGAGTAAACAGAGGAAGGCAATGGGGCACCTCGGAAGGAGGCAGAGAGAAGCCATGCCCTGAACTGTTTAAAAGGGGAATGCGTGGGAGGGCTGGTTTGCTGAAGGCAACTGTTTGAATAGTTCCTGTTTCATGGTTCGTGTCTTGTTTTGCTCTATTTGCTTTTGTGTTCATAAATTTGGCAGGCTTAGTTCCAGCCTCTTGCCTTCTTGTAAAGGGGTTGTCCCTGCCTTATCTGCAGGGCCGGTAGTTGGCTGGTACAGAACAATCGTCCCCTAGAGTCAGACACGTCTGGACAGAGGAAACCTTTAACCTTTTTATGCACCATTTGACTAAGTCCTGTATCCTGAGTACTGATGGATTTTGGTGTAACTCAGCCTCATTGGTCACCTCAGCCATGTAGACTATTCCAGAGCATCTCCAGAATGGTGATTGCCTTCAGAAATGGAAGAATTCCCCACTTCAGTTAGAAAACTATACAAAATGTAAATGCTGCTATTATGTCTGACAGAGAATCAATATTATCTGAGCAAGATTCTCCTCTTTGTGATATGCAGCCTTTTGCAGTTTCCTCTTTTCTTCTTCTTTTTTTTACATTTTCAGGCTAAGTGGAGCAAAAGAGTAAGATAAGAGAATGTAAACTCTTTGTTTTGTTTAGATAAACCTGGGAGTTCAATATGTCCATCCAGTTTTTCTGGCAACAGAAAAAAAAGTAATTTGCCATTTCTGGGATTTTTTTAAAGTTCTCAGCTGAGTATAACTTTATAACTCACAAACAGATGAGGGCATCCTTTGGACAAGTGTAATTTACTTATAATGTATAACCATGTTTACTTATAATGTTTTTCTCTTCCTCTTCAAATCATATTCCTTATATCTCATCTCCCTCACTAGAAATCTTCAGGAAAAAATACCTGGGACTAAAACATATTAATTCCATTTAATTTTATAAACCAATTTTAGTTCATCCTCTGATTTTGCTCACTTCCTACTTACTTTAAGGAGTGCAGAATATTCAGGACTATAGACAGCTCTTAACCAAGAGCTGCATTTTGCAATCTTTCCATATTAAATTAATTCACATTTCTGGAGCACAACTCCTGCCACATTATATAATGTCTGATTGTGGGCCTTACCTTGAAAAGTCTGGCACACTCCTATTTTACTGACTAAAGCAAACTTTCCAACTGAATTACAATTGTTTATTTATGCTGATTTTTGCCTTTTTGTCACATGTGACTGGAAGAGAGAAAGAGAGAAAAGAAGGAGAGAGAATGATAGATAGATAGATAGATAGATAGATAGATAGATAGATAGATAGATAGATAGATAGATAGATAGATAATAGGCAGGCAGGCAGACAGACAGACAGACAGACACAGATAGACAGACAGACACAGTCATTCACTTAGTAGTTAAATAAATCAATAGTTTGACATTTCAATATTTTATTCACATTTTAAGTATTTAAACATAGTAATGTATTGGGTTTATTGCAGAGGTGTCAAACTGCCAGCCCGCGGGCTGGTTTCACCATACCAAACCCACGCCCACTCCATTGCCGGCAATGCAAAAAGAGTCACGAAATGTCATGACACATCACATTTAGAGTATACTGTGAAGTCCTTGGTGCTCTCTAAGTTGTTTTTTTGCTTGTAAGCATTTCATTACCTGTCTAGATAACATCATCAGGGAGCAAAGGGACTTCTGGGTGGCAAGGCTTCATCGATGGCGGCCGTTTCGGCCGTCAGCCCCGTTGCTTTCCGTTTGAACCGCTAAAACAGTGACGATCAGCTGTTTTGCGGTACAGAAACCCTCTCCTCGGGAGAAGAGGGGAGGGTGAGTGTTCAGGTAGGGGTAGAGCTCTCCTAGACCCCCAGAGTTTAAATTCTGGGGGTTGAAGGTTGAGAGCCCCCCCCCGGTAGCCTGAATTTGCTCCGGACTCGGGGACTCCTCTGCTCCAAGGCTTTGGAGCGGAGCAGGATGCTGCAACCATCCCTGCAATCAACAATTAACTTTGGATTACTTGGATGCAGGCAGAGCTGTGCAGGAGAATATTGAAACAGCAAGTATTTGAACTTTAACTCTGGTTTACTTTGAAAGAAAATGTTGCAAGTGGTGTGGAAAGTGAAAGTGCACAACGGAAATTAACTGGCTTAGATGGCTTTAGATGGCTTATAAATCAACCAAAGCTTCTGTTCCTAGAAGTGCTGGTGCTTCACCAGTTCAGCATTCTTCATTACAGACTTTGATGCCTCCTCCTGTGGCACCCGCATTAACATTAAAAGATTTAATTTAATTTAATTTAATTTATTAATATTTCTATACCGCCCTTCTCCCGAAGGACTCAGGGCGGTGTACAGGGCAAGAATAAACACAAAGCTACAAAAATTAAAAAGTAATTAAATACATGCCCATAAAAAACAATAAATACATTAATAAAACCCCAATAAAATGATAGTAAAAACCCCACCAATCCCCCCTCAGGCCAGGCCGGCTTGTTCGAACAGGTATGTTTTCAGATCGCGGCGAAAGGAGCGAAGATCGGGCGCCGTCCGGAGCTCAACCGGTAACTGGTTCCATAGCTCCGGGGCGCCCACAGAGAAAGACCTCCCCCTGGGGGCCACCAATCTACATTCTCTGACCGGTGGCACCCTGAGGAGGCCCTCTCTGTGGGAACGCACAGGGCGGAGGGAAGTTGACGCCGGCAGCAGGTGTTCCCTGAGGTACTCCGGACCCCTGCCATGTAGGGCTTTAAACACCATGACTAGTACCTTGAATCTCACCCGGAAGACAACTGGCAACCAATGTAGCTCACGGAGCAGAGGTGTGACATGGGAGTATCGGGAAACTCCCAACACAACTCTCGCGGCTGCATTCTGTGCCAGTTGGAGCTTCCGGGTGGTCCTCAAGGGCAGCCCCATGTAGAGAGCGTTGCAGTAGTCTAGTCGAGAGGTCACGAGCGCGTGAGTGACTGTGCATAGATCATCCCGGCTTAGATAGGGCCGCAACTGGCGCACCAGGCGAACCTGGGTGAAAGCCCCCCTAGTCACAGCTCCTATGTGGTCTTCCAGGGTGAGCCGTGAATCTAGGAGGACTCCCAAGTTGCGAGCCCTATCTACGGGGGGTAATAATTCGCCCCCCATAGCAAGAGGTGGAATGTCCGAATAAACCCGGGATGAAGGTATGCAAAGCCACTCGGTCTTGTCGGGGTTGAGTTGAAGTCTGTTCCTCCCCATCCAGACCCGAACCGCCTCCAGGCAATGGGACATCACGGTGAGGGCATCACTGGGGTGGTTTGGGGTCGAAAAGAAAAGCTGGGTATCATCAGCATACTGATGATACCCAACTCCAAAACCACGAATGATCTCACCCAGCGGTTTCATATAGATGTTGAACAGGAGAGGCGAGAGGACCGACCCCTGAGGAACTCCACAAATGAGAGACCTCGCGGTCGACCTCTGCCCTCCTGCCAACACCGACTGCGAGCGTCCCTGGAGATAGGAGGAGAACCACTGTAAAACCGTGCCTCCCACTCCAAATCCCCCAAGACGCCGCAGCAAGATACCATGGTCGATGGTATCGAAAGCCGCTGAGAGGTCTAATAGGACCAGAACAGAGGAATGCCCCCTGTCCCGGGTCCTCCAGAGATCATTCACCAGAGCGACCAATGCTGCCTCCGTGCTGTACCCAGGCCTGAAGCTCGATTGGTACGGGTCTAGATAATCCGCTTCATCCAGGACCAGAGGGAGCTGATGTGCCACCACACTCTCAACAACCTTCGCAAGAAAGCGAAGGTTGGAGACAGGACGAAAGTTGTTCAATACAGCTGGGTCCAAGGCAGGCTTCTTGAGGAGAGGCCTCACCACCGCCTCTTTCAAGACGGCGGGGAAGCTACCCTCACTCAAAGAAGCCGATATAACTGCCTGGAACCAGCTGCGTGTCCTCTCCCGGGCTGCATAGACCAGCCAGGAAGGGCACGGGTCCAATAAACATGTGGTGGTGCTCAGCCTCCCCATGATCCTGTCCACTTCCTCCGGAGTCACAGAATCAAACTCCTCCCAGGTGATATCGACAAGACCACCCGTGTCCTGCTCGACAGACTCTGCCCAGTCAGAGTCCAGACCGGTCCGAATCCGAGCGATTTTGTCCGACAGATGCTGGTTAAACTCCTCGGCACGACCCTGCAAGGGATCCTCCCTCACCTCCTGATTCAGGAGGGAGCGAGTCACCCTAAACAGGGCGGCCGGGCGATTATCTGCGGACGCGATAAGGGTGGCGAAGTGGTTAGACCTCGCCTCCCTTATCGCAGCGAGATAAGACCTAGTGTAGGTTCTTAGTCGCAATCGATCGGATTCGGATCGGCTGGATCTCCAACCGCTCTCTAGGCCCCGTCTCCGACGCTTCATCTCCCGGAGCTCCACAGAGAACCATGGGGCTCGACGGGATCTGCACCGGGTCAGGGGCCGCAGGGGTACAACTCGGTCAAGCGCCTCAGTGGCCGCCCTTTCCCAGGCTTCCACTAAGGCGTCTGCCGAGCTGTGAGCAAGGGAGGCAGGTGGGGACCCCAGCGCCGCCTGGAACCTCTGGGGATCCATTAAGCGTCTGGGGCGGTACCATTTGATAGGTTCCACGCACCCACGGCGGGGGGTGGCAAAACGGAAGACCAGCCGCAGGAGATGATGATCGGTCCATGACAGGGGCATAACAATTGGGGAGCCCCCACCAAGATCATCTAACCACCGTCCAGATAAGAAAACTAGGTCAAGGGTGTGGCCTCCCTCATGAGTCGGTCCCGAAATTACTTGCGTCAGGTCCATGGCCGTCATGGAAGCCATGAACTCCCGAGCCAACTCGGATGATCCTCCCAGAGATGGTAGATTGAAGTCCCCCAAAACTATAAGTTTCGGGAACTCAATCACCAACCCAGAGAGGACATCGAGAAGCTCAGGCAGGGCTGCTGCTGCGTGACTAGGTGAAAGGTACACCAGCAGCAAGCCCAACTGCGCACCAGGGCCGCATCTCAAGAAGAGAGACTCACACCCGACTATCTGGGGAACGGTGGCCTCCCGTGGACACAAGGTCTCCCTCATAACAACAGCCACTCCCCCACCCCTACCCTGAGCCCGAGGCCGGTGTAGCACCCGGAAACCTGGTGGGCAAAGATCAACCAGAGGAATACCGCCCTCTGGGCCCAACCAAGTTTCCGTGATGCAAGCCAGGTCCGCCTGCTCACCCTCGACCAAGTCACGGACGAGAGGAGCTTTATTAACGACAGACCTGGCATTCAAGTACACCAGCCGGAGCTCAGGAGGCTGCACATCCTCACTCCCGGGACCTCGGGGCGGAGCCAGAGGGTCGGAGTGCCTCACCGCTTGTAAGCAGCGGAGAGACCTTCCCAAAGATCGATACGGCCCTCTGTTCCTACACCTGCTGCCATTCCCTAACGTCGTGGGAATAGGTAATCCCACGACTGGCCCTGGAGCCCCAGAAGCAACCGACCCCCGCTCCTCCCCCCCGCGATCCGCCTCAGCACTGGCCTGAACAGAGGTTGTTGGACTGCCCCCCTCGTCCAAACAACCAAAAGAAGTACCATCCCTCCTCCCTAACCCCCGAAAAAATTTTGACAAAAAACAAACCAGGGGCCTCTTATTAGGTTTACGTCGGAGGCCCCTACCCGTGCCCAGCCATCTCTCAGGGTCCCAATAAGTGGGCCCTTCCTCGAGATTGTACGCGGCTGGAAAGGCGGGTCGCCCCCAGGAAGGGGGAGCACCCCTGAGGGCGAGCAAGTCCGTAGAAGAATACCTAAGATAAGGCATAAGAGCAGTCCAGATGCAGGCAGTCCATAGTCAGTAAGGAGGGTCTAAGCAGAGGACAAATAGGTGTCCCGGCCCTCCACCCAGCCACTGCCACTAAGCTGGGTGCACCCCCAGGACAGGCCAACCACCGTCCTCTCACGACAGTCGCAAGGCCTATTCCTGGGGGGGGGGTCTGAAACACCCATCCTGGGTATAGCATGTCCCCTAGAGCTCTCACCTCTAGGGGCAGCAGATGTAAGTTCAAGCCACCCTCTCACGGTGGCTATTACCCAGGGAACTCTGAATCCTTAGGGGATGATATGTGGGTGACAATAAGCAACAGTCCGAAGGCAAAAGTATGGTGGTATAATAATCCATCGTAGTACGCCATCAAAGTCTGCACTGCTAAACAGCCGAGTCCTCTGTTGCTCTGCCGTTCCAGGAGATTGTTCATGGCCACAACTCCATGGGCCCTCAGTTCTGCAATCATTGGGGCCTTCCAGATTGTGGTCTACTGAGTCTAACTCCCTTAGGTCCAAAAATCCATTGGCACCGACCAGAATCACAACAGGTGCCACGGAGAGCATAGGTCTTTCAAGGGACTGCTGGGCTCCATTGGGATCCACCGGAGTTAACCGGCTAACCCAAGAACCTCCAGGGCCACCAGCAACAGTGAGGGTACCAGGCCATCTGGAACAAGCAAAGCAGACGGGGGAGAAGACAAGTCGAGTGCAACATCGCTGCTGAGCCACCAAGGCCGCTACCACCACCGGAGCGCCGCTGCAGACGCCGCCGCCATTGCTGCCGCCACCAGGACGCCGCCGGAACAAAAAACGATCCAGCCATTCCCGCCGCCGATGGAAAACGGGCCGAAAAGGCTCAGGCGGGAGCGGGCGGACGGTCGGGCAAGCAATCGAGCGAGCAAACGGTCTAACAAGAGCGGGCCAAGAGGCAGCAATCAAAGACGGCCCAAGGCAGGTAGAGTGATACAAAATGTCGCCGGCACTGCCGCCGTCGCCGCCACTGCTGCCGCCGCCAGAATAATCCGCAGGCATCTCGTACAAGCTCTCCTCTCTTCTCCCGGAAGCGCCGATCAGCTGGAGCTCCGAGGACACCGAGAACGCTGCCGAGAACGGCCGAAAATTGCTCAAAATAGCAACGTTGATCCAACGGCCCATGGCGGCCCAAAACAACGGGAAACACCTTCGCCGCCGACCGCAGCTTCCCCGGGGAGACCCGGAGACGCTGGGGCAGCAGGAGCCAGCAGGCCGAAAAAGCCGAGCCCAGCGAACACCGCGGAAGACGAGAGCAGATGGAAAGAGGCAGCTCGCAGGTAGAACAAGCAAACAGTAAACTACCTCATTATTTGCCTCGTAACTTCATGGATTTAGCAATCCAAATCCCCTACCCAGAGGGCCCAAAACGACCCCTGAGGGGCTCCTAAGGGACGCCCAACAGCTGGAGCTTACGGAGCTCCGCCCGACACGTCCGCCATCTTAAAAGCCATCTTACAAGATGCTTTAAAAATACAATCCCAGCAAATAGGTGAACCTATTGAGGAGAAGAATACTGAAATGAGCAGACATTTTAGCTGCATTTCAGGGGCTTGCAGTTTGTATTGAGTGCCTGGATGATCGTGTGGAAGAGCTGAATCAAAATAATTTGAGATTGGATGCTAAAATGTTGGAAGCTGAAAATAAGATGGAAAAGATTGATGATGATGTAGTTATGATACAATATAGAGATATGGAGTTTGCTTTGAGGATTAGAGGATTGAAAGAGGACCCAAAGGAAAATTTGAAAGAGTTATTGGCACAAGCCCTCGAACTGATCTTGGAGCATCAAGCAGAAGATATTATGGGGGATATAGACAAAATATTTCGTGTTAATTCTTGGATTGCCAGACAAAGAAAATTACCTAGAGATGTGGTGGTTTATTTTACAAAGAGAACAATCAGAAATGTGATTATCCAAGCCTTTTATAATAATAGATTTAAAGTTGCTGAGCAAGAAGTTTTACTTTTGAAAGTGATTCCTCCAAGAATTTTAAGGAAAAGAAAAGAATTTGCTTTTTTGGCAGATGAATTAAAGACAAAATATTTCGTGTTAATTCTTGGATTGCCAGACAAAGAAATTTACCTAGAGATGTGGTGGTTTATTTTACAAAGAGATCAATCAGAAATGTGATTATCCAAGCCTTTTATAATAATAGATTTAAAGTTGCTAAGCAAGAAGTTTTACTTCTGAAAGAGATTCCTCCAAGAATTTTAAGGAAAAGAAAAGAATTTGCTTTTTTGGCAGATGAATTAAAGAAATGGCAGCTTCAGTTTAGATGGGAGATACCAGTTGGCTTGGTGGTGAATTATGCTGGCACAAGTTATCGTCTTAATACAGTTTTGAGGGCATGAGATTTTTATTCTAACATATTGAAGGCAGGTCCTCCGCCATCTTCAGAATTCAAAGGAAGGAAGGAAGAAGGAGAGCGTCAGACTCAAGTGGAGACTAAACAAGGAGATGAAGCAGTTACTTCGCAGATGGTTAAAGAATCTCAGCTAATTGTAGAAGTTGAGCAGCCCCAGACGTTGACAGAAGAGGTTAAAGAACAAAGAATGACAAGGGCTGCAATTAGACGAATGAGACAAGAACAAAAACAACAAAAAGTTGCAATCATATCTCAAGAATTTACTTATAGTGAAGCTGTGGGAGGAGCGAGACCGAAGAGGCAGGTCCAGGTGGTTCTGCAAGAGGCGCTCCAAAAGCTTCAGGTCGCAAAAGATGGCGACAAAGTTTCTAACCTGGAATGTTAATGGATTAAATTCCCCACACAAGAGAAAGAAAGTTTTTCAGTATTTGAAACAATTTAAAAATGATGTTATTTCTTTACAAGAAACACATATTTGTGCGGTTAATCAAAAATATCTGATAAACTCTAGATTGGGTATACAGTTTAGTGTGTCTGCTCCAGATAAGAAAAATGGAGTAGTCATTTATGTGAAGAAGAATTTAACAGCTAATTTAATTGAAACAGATAAACAAGGAAGATATATTATAATTGAACTTTTAATAGAAGGCAAGAAAATACTTTTGGTTGGATTATATGCTCCTAATCAACAGCAAGGAGAATTTTAAAACTTTTACATAGTAAGATAATTCAGTGGGATTATAAATCGTGTATTTTGATGGGAGATTGGAATGGTGTCCTGGACACACAGAAAAACAAAAAAGGTATTTTCAAAAGCATACCAAATCATGCTAGATTGCCTAAATCTTTTTTTGAGATGAAAGATGACTTGGAATTGAGAGATGTTTGGAGAGAAAGAAATTTGGATGAAAAAGATTTTACCTTTTTTTCTGATAGACATCAATCCTTTTTTAGGATTGACTTTGTATTAATTACTAATGATTTTTTTCTAGGATCAAGAAGATTAAGATATGTCCAAGAGCTTTATCAGATCATAGTCCAGTATGGTTGGAATTGGAAAAAGAGAGTGGAGAGAGGAGGTCTTGGAGATTGAATGAAAATCTGTTTAGATATCAAGAAAATGTGGATGAATGTAAAAAACAGATGAAAGAATTTTTTAATACAAATATGTATAAGGGTACTTCTATTGAAATGGTTTGGGATGCAAGTAAAGCTTATATGAGAGGAGTGTTAATATATTTGAATAATAAATATAGGTGTAAATTGGAATATAAGCAAAAAGAGTTAGAGGAGGAAATTAAGAGGAAAGAGAAGGCTCTAATTTTGAATCCATCTGATAAGAGGATCAAAGAAGCAATTACTTTGTTAAGAGGTCAGTTTAATATGTTGATGGCAGATCAAGTGGCAACCAACCTATGGTATGTTAAACATAATACTTTTTGTAATGCTAATAAGCTGGGTAGGTGGTTAGCTTATTTATTAAGGAAGAAACAAAGGTCATGTAACATAGATAGAATAGTATATAAGGGAAAAGATGTGTTTCAGCAAAATCTTATTAAAAAGGCTTTTGTTGAATTCTATTCTAAGTTATATGTTAGGGATAAGATTCAAGGTATAGATATAGATAGATATTTACAAGAAGTGAATATCCCTGTTCTTACACAAGAGCAAAGGGAAGGGATGAATCAACTGATAAATGCTGAAGAAATTATTTTAGCAATTAAACAATTAAAGGTGGGGAAAGCACCAGGAACAGATGGCTTGACTGCCATTTATTATAAAGATTTACAGTTAGAAATGGTGGAACCTTTAAAAGAATTATTTAGAACAATTCAATCCGGAGGAGAACTGCCTCCATCATGGAAAACAGCTTTTATATCGCTGATTCCGAAGGAAGATCAAGATCTTACCCAAACCAAAAATTATAGGCCAATATCGCTCTTAAATACTGATTACAAGATATTTGCAAAAATTTTAGCAAATAGATTAATGAAGGTAATGCAGCAAATGATTCATAGTGACCAAACAGGATTTATAAGTGGTAGACAAATGAAAAATAATGTGAGACATATTTTAGATTTATTGGAATTTTTGGAAAGAAATATATCAGAAGCAAACAGCTCAAATAATAATTAATGGTAGTTTGACAGAAGCATGTAACATTGAAAAGGGGACAAGACAGGGGTGTCCGTTGTCACCTTTGTTGTTTGTTTTAACAGAAATATTATTGATTAAGATAAGAGACTCAAATAAAATTAAGGGAATTAAAATAAGAGGTCAAGATTATAGATTGAGAGCGTTTGCGGATGACTTGGTTATTACATTAAGTCAACCGACTTACTCAGTTGTAGATTTGATGGAGATAATATTGTTATATGGAAAAGTTTCTGGATTTAAGATAAATACGCAAAAAACTAAAATATTGTCTAAAAATATGACTACAGAACAAAAGGTTGTTTTAGAAGAATTAACGGGATTTGAAATAGTTAAAAAGATTAAATATTTGGGGGTATATCTTTCAGCTTCAAATGTGAAATTATATAAAAATAATTATGAATTGTTATGGTTAAAAATACAAAAAGAGTTAGATAGTTGGAAAAAATTACAATTATCTTTATTGGGAAGAATTGCAGCAGTGAAAATGAATGTTTTGCCAAAGTTTTTATTTTTGTTTCAAATGATACGTATACTTAAAAAGGATTCAAACTTGGAGGAATGGCAGAAAGGTATTAATAAATTTGTTTGGGCAGGGAAAAGACCAAGAGTAAAATTTAAGATAATACAAGATGTACGTGAAAGAGGTGGTCTTAAAATGCCCAATTTTAAATTATATTATGAGGCTGCTGCTTTATCATCAATTAATGAGTGGTTTAATTCAACACAAGGGAGATTATCGAATATTGAGGGTTGTGATTTGTTATTCGGTTGGCATGCATATTTATTGTATGACAAGAAGGTGGATAATGTTTTTAAGACACATATATTAAGGTATGCTCTGTTGCGAGTTTGGAAAAAATATCGATATAAGTTAAATTATAAAATACCAATTTGGGCAATACCTAAACATGCAATAGAAAATATAAATGTGGGATTTAAACATGATGTGACTACCTATAAAGAAATTCTTAGGATGGAAAGGAATGTATGGCAATTGAAGCCATATAATATTTTAAAAGAAGGGAAAATAGTACAAACTTGGTTCCAGTTACAAGCAGTTACAAGCTAGATGGAAGGAAGATCAGAAAGTTGGTATTTCGATAACTGATGAAAATTTGGTAAAACAAATTAGAGATCAAGGTCAAGCACATATAAGAAGGATATACAATGCATTGATAGAAATAGACTCAGAAACGGAACTTGTTAAAGACTGTATGATAAAATGGGCCCAGAATTTTCAGGAGGTTATAACAATGGATATCTGGGAAAAGATATGGGTTAGAAATGTAAAATTTACACAGGCTCAAAATTTAAGAGAGAATTTTTATAAAATGGTTTATAGATGGCATTTAGATCCTAAAAAATTAGCAAGTATGTATCCAAACTGTCAGCCTAAATGTTGGAGGTGTGGTTGTGATGATGCAATGTATTATCATATATGGTGGACTTGCAAAAAAGTCAAAGCTTTTTGGATTAAAATTTGGTGGAACATGCAGAAGATATTTAAGAAAAAGATAAGGTTTTCTCCACAGTTATTTCTATTGGGTATTATTACAGATTGTACTGTTATAGATACTAAATTGATGTTGAATTTAATTAAGGCAGCAAGACTTTTAGTAGCGCAATATTGGAAGAAGGAGGAACTGCCTACTATAGAAGAGTGGACTTTGAAAGTTTCAAACCTGGCGGAAATGGCAAAGATTTCAGCATATTTGAAAGAACAATCGCAACAGAGATATATTGTGGAAGATGGATCGAGTATATTCAAAATAAATATGGGACTAAAAAGTTTCATTTAGCATATGAATAAGTATTAGTTTTATATGATGTATTATTAGGTATTCATTATTAGTTAATTATTTAGTTATGTTTAAGGGGAGTTAAAGTGTGATAGAATTTAATGTTTTTTTTAGTTAGTTAGCATATTTTAGCTTAAGTTTGTAAAAGTTAATACCCTGTATTCAGCTCTGGGAAGTCGGGGGGGGGGAGGGCGAGGGAGGGTAAGTGGGGGGGAGGGAGTCTATGTTTTTAAAATGTATTCTAAAACTTTTCAATAAAAAAAACATCATCAGGGAGCAAACCTCAAACTCACTATCACTGACTGTAGGAGTCCAAGACACTGATGATGTTACGTTTGTCAGGCAATGAAACATCTGTAAGCAAACAACCAAGCTCGGAGAGCACCAAGGACTCCAGAGTGTATTTTAGTTTGATCCACCTTAATTCTGATAATAACCACAAAGGTATTTATGCATATTAACTTGAGCTTTTTAAAAAAGTAATAAAAGTAATTGAAACCCAAGTTAAATGCACCATCTACCATGCCATCTGAATTTTGTTATCTGAGAAGTTTCTACCTAGACTGCATTCAATCTGCTCAACTCCACACTCCTCCATCCCATAATGTTCTCTTGTGAAATGACTCCAGGTCAATGTTCTGTGACATTGAACTGGCCTTTAAAGTTCTTTAGAGCTTCTCTCATCTTTCCTTTCCCCAAATTGCCCATCCCAAGCATGGAAATCTCCCGAAATCCAAACATTTCAGGACTTAAAAATGGAGGGGAGGGATTTTCACCCAACCTGTGTTTCCCACTTATGATGCTGGTGCGTGGAAAAGGAAGCAAGTGACAGAAAAGAGCCAGCATTGCGACTTCCAAGCCAAGTGAGTTTGCTGAGCATTAAAGAAAATAAATGCATTAATTGAAGATCCCTCCTCCAAGTTTTCTGCTAGGCAGGCTGCCGACTTGCAAAGAAGTGGAAGTAAATAAATCACAAATGACAGTGATCAACGATCAGCATGCAATGTGTCAATAGGGGAAGTCTGCCTACCTTGAATAGGATATTATGTTGAAATGCACCCAACTTTAGTGACAGCGAAAAGCTGGCCGGAAAAAAACAAAAACAACCCAGTGAACCAGGAAGAATTTTGATAGTGAACAGAAGTAGTGGTTTGTTTTTCCTTGTTTTTGCCCAGCTCCAGGGACCTGAGACCATAGGAGAGGAGATAGAAACAAAAGGAAAAACAATAATGCACCTGATGGTCCCATGACACTAAGAATGTGACAGGCATGTTTGTGTTGGACATCATTATACAAGTCCTAAGTTGTGTCTCTCTAAGGACACAAGTCCCATATATTCTTTCAAACTATAATGTGTAAATTGCATATTGATATATTCAGGAAGTTTACCATGTAACCAACTTTTGATCTGTACATTAATCCAGGAAGTGCAAAATAGGTCACTTTGTACTGTAATTTTATAGGAATTAAATTCATCAAGCACTCTACATACAGAACAGTAGAAATATTTTATGTTGATTGTGGCGGATTATATGATTTTAGACTCCATGTGTGTTACATTACATGCAAAACCTCTTAAAATCTTTGGAGGAAGAAACATCTGGACAGATTATGTACACCTGCATGTATCTACTGTATTTGTGTGTGTGTGTGTGTGTGTGTGTGTGTGTGTGTGTGCATAAATAAAGACATACCACACATATTTCCTTCGTTTTCTGAAACCAGCAAAAAATAATCACACTTTAATACCTTTGTAATTGCCCATCAAAATAGTTAACGTCATGCTTAAAGCTCTTGGAATTTCAAAATGTTTTTTAAATCATCTTTCTGTTGTCCTTTGTGCTATGATGGGATTGATTTGGTTTTGTTGTCTCATAGTGCACAAAATGTGCTTCACTTTATGATTAAGCAGAGTGCAAAAATATGAACTACTGTGGTTTATTCAACAAAATATACTTAAGTAATGCTTAGCAGCCAAGATGTAGGGGAAGAAGTGGCAGGAATAGAATAGAATAGAATAGAATAGAATAGAATAGAATAGAATAGAATAGAATAGAATAGAATAGAATAGAATAGAATAGAATAGAATAGAATAGAATAGAATAGAATAGAATAGAATAGAATAGAATAGAATCTGGAAGGGAGCTTGGAGGTCTTCTAATCCAGCCCCCTGCTCAAGCAGGAGAACCTATACCAGGGGTCAGCAACCTGAAACAGTGAAAGAGCCACTCGGAACCGGTTCCCTCACAAAAGGAAAAACTGGGAGCCGCAAAAAATGTATGTGCATGTGTGTACATGCGTGCATGCGCAGAACAGGGTTTGACTGAAGAGTGGAGCCAAGGCGAGATATGCACCTACCCTGCATATTTGAAGTGATTGGTTGAACTTTTTTAGTCCCACTTTTTTTTTGGACTGCACATGGCAAAGGACTGGGAGCCGCAGGAGACGGCTGAAAGAGCCGCATGCGGCTCTGGAGCCGCAGGTTGCAGACCTGTGACCTATACCATTTCAGAACTTAGGGTGGAGTCAAAAAAGGAATCAGCCTAGACTCTCTATGTAGCCACAAATGGACTAAGTCCACCACCACAACCCCGATTTATCTAACAAGGTTTGACCATTAGCTGAGAAGATTCTTTTGCCTAGGCTTTTAGCAATAAATCAGTTTAATTGGAACTTCACATGTGGTCCTGCTCTTTTGCACCTGACACCAAATGTAATTATCCTTCTTACCTTTCCCTTTGTATCACCCTGCTTTGTAATCCCTCCTACCATCAGTAATAAACTTAATCTTCCTCTTAGGCAGTTCTTGCATGGCTAGCAAATACGGGAAGTGCCTTTGAATTCTTAAAGTGCATTGTAGAAGGAAGAGTGGTTGCCAATGTTAGTATATCACAATGGTAATAACACCGCCACCCACCGGCAGATCAGAGGAGGGGAAAAACAAAGGAACAACCATTAGGGCTCCAACTCTTCATATCAGTCATTCAGATGTACAAATTATTATCCCCTGAAGGATCCCAAAATCTCCTTCCTTGGGTCGACTGGGAGAAAATGCCATTAGTAGTGAAAAATAACATCTTTTCAACCTGACAGCTCTCCATTTCACACACCGAGAAGAGCACTTCCAGGGAGCAGAAATGCGTCTGGAGGAACTGGCTGGCTATCAGAGGTCAGGGTTAATTGGTGCATCTCAAAAATAGACAGTAAATATAGCCCTATATTAGCCATGGAGGTTATTTATGTCTATCTCCAAATGCTGTCCTTGCAGACAGGATATACTTCATCATGGAAGACAAAGGGAGGGGGAAACATGGGGGCTGGAAATGGCAGAGCTTTCAAGATTCATTTTTACCCAAAATCCCTCTCTCTGCCCAGCAAAACTCGGTATCAGAGTCCATTGAAGTATAGTTGCAATTTTCTCGACATGGCATCTATCACATGATGTTGACAAGGTTGGTCTTAAAGAGAGACTTCCTTTGGTCTTGAGTTGTTTAGAAAGAATAAAAGGCATTGTTTCTTCTAATGTTGCAACAGGATGGGGAATCATAGAATCATAGAGTTGGAAGGAGCCCTGGAGGCCACCGAGTCTGAGTCGTCACTCAGTGTAAGCATCAAATTAAAGCATCTCTGATGGATGGCCATCCAGCCTCTGCCTGAACACATGTAGGGAAGGGGAGCCGACCATGTCTCTGCATAATTAGCTCCTCTGCTGCTGAACTTCTCTGACTACCAAAGCTAATCTTCAAGCTGTTATTCCATGTCCTGCATTATGGAACAAAGGAGAAAGAGTCTTGGTCTGTCAGTTGACTTTCCAGGTATTTGAAGAGGACAGTCTTACCTGTTCTCAGTCTTCTCTTCCCAAGGAGAAATATTCCTAGTTTCTTCTGTGTCTCATCACAGAACTTAGTTTATAACCCCAGATTTTCTCCATTGCCCTTCTCCAAAGATTTTTTAATTTCTGCAAGTCCTTCTTAAAAGGCAGTATCCAGAACTGGACCTAAAACCTGGAGTGAATTGATCCATGTAGAATAGGGGTGTCAAACTCTGGCCCGCAGGCCAGACGCATCATCCGGAAGCCGCACCCACCCCATTGCTAGCAATGGCAAAATCGTCCCGATACATTGCGTGATGTCACATGACATCACGAGTTTGACATATCTGAGTGGAATTATTTATGGCCTGTAATCTGGAAAGTATATTGTTGATGCAGTCTAATGTGGCATTTGACTTCCTTCCTCCCTTCCTCTCCCTCCCTTTTCTTTCTTTTTTCTTTCTTTTGCTCTCTTTCATTTTTCTTTCTTTTTTTCCTCGCTTCCTTTCTCCTGCCCTGTCTCCCTCTTCTTTCTTTCTTTCTTTCTTTCTTTCTTTCTTTCTTTCTTTCTTTCTTTCTTTCTTTCTTTCTTTCTTTCCTTTGTTTTCCTTTCCTCCCTCCCTCCCTGTCTCCCTCCTTTCTTTCTTTCTTTCTTTCTTTCTTTCTTTCTTTCTTTCTTTCTTTCTTTCTTTCTTTCTTTCTTTCTTTCTTTCTTTCTTCCTTCCTTCCTTCCTTCCTTCCTTCCTTCCTTCCTTCCTTCCTTCCTTTCTTCTTTCTTTTCTCTTCTCTTCTCTTCTCTTCTCTTCTCTTCTCTTCTCTTC
The DNA here is from genome assembly GCF_964194415.1 of Vipera berus. Taxonomy (NCBI): domain Eukaryota; kingdom Metazoa; phylum Chordata; class Lepidosauria; order Squamata; family Viperidae; genus Vipera; species Vipera berus. The sequence goes on from NC_138216.1 coordinate 13,797,000, forward strand.
TCTTCTCTTCTCTTCTCTTCTCTTCTCTTCTTTTCTTTTCTTTTCTTTTTTGACTTCTCATTTTGCCCATCAACTTTATATGGACTTTAAAAGGTTGAAGTTAGAAGGTCATGATAAAAAACAAGGTTAGCACTGTGGCCCAAGAGAAAACTCCACAGTCTATCATGACTTTATTACAGTGGTGGCGAACCTATGACATGTGTGCCAGAGGCAGCACTCAGAGTCCTCTCTGTTGGCACATGTGCCACCGCAGCAGCAGGTCCATCAGGCAGGAGCCCCACCCAGCACAAAGGAGGCAAAGCAGCCGACTAGCAAGTAGAGGTGGTAGAGCAGAGGTCACCAACCATTGTCGATTGGTGGACTGGAAGAAAAGGGAGGGGAAAGCATTTTACATGTGTGCATGTGCACACGGGGTCATGAGCACTCATGTGCTGCAAATGGGGCAGGGCTAGTCCCTGCATGATACTCACTATCCCTGCCCCATTCTTGCATGGTTCAGTGCCTTGTATCTGTACCCAATTTTTGCGCCTTGCAGCATGGTGGGCCATTTTTGTGCCCCTGGTTTTTGCATGCCAGAGGTGGCACTCATAGATGCCTCCCTGCCCCCCCCCCAAGGACACCACAATGCTGATGCAGCCCTGGCACTTTGCGGTAAATAAGTGGGTTTTGGTTTGTGGTTTGGGCACCTGGTCTCTAAAAGGTTCGCCATCACTGCTTTATTATATGCAGAGAAGGATGACAAAATAGTGTGCAAGCCTTGGAATATTTCCTCTTAAAAACTTCCAGGGTTGGAGCATTCACAGCTTCTGGAGGCAGGTTGTTCCACTGGTTAATTGTTCTAACTGTCAGGAAGTTTCTCCTTAGTTCTAGGTTGCTTCTCTCCTTGATTAGTTTCCATCCGTTGCTTCTTGTCCTGCCTTCAGATGCTTTGGAGAATAGCTTGACTCCCTCTTCTTTGTGGCAGCCCCTGAGATATTGGAACATTGCTATCATGTCCCCCCTCATCCTTCTCTTCATTTAACTAGACATACCCAATTCTAGCAGCAGTTCCTTATATGTTTTAGCCTCCAGTCCCCTAATCACTTTTGTTACTCTTCTCTGTACTCTTTCTAGAGTCTCAACATCTGTTTTACATCGTGGTGAACAAAACTGGATGCAGTATTCCAAGTGTGGTCTTACCAAGGCATTGTAAAGTGGTATTAATACTTCACGTGATCTTGATTCTATCCCTCTGTTAATGCAGCCTAGCACTGTGTTGTCTTTTTTTGTCAGCTGCAGCACACTGCTGGTTCATATTCATCCCTCTCACAGTTACAACTATTGAGCAAGGTACCGCCTATACTATACCTGTACATTTGGTTTTTCTTGCCTAAATGTAGAGCCTTACTTTTTTCACCATTGAATTTCATTTTGTTAGATAGCGCCCAGTGTTCAAGTCTGTCCAGATCCTCCTGTATCTTAAGCCTATCTTCTGGAGTGTTGGCTATTCCTGCCAGCTTCTTGTTGTCTGCAAATTTGATGAGTTCCCAATCTAGCCCTTCATCCAAATTGTTGATGAAGATGTTGAAGAGCACTGGGCCCAGAACAGAGCCCTGGGGCACCCCACTACACACTTCCCTCTATGTAGATGCAGTTCCATTGAGGACCACATGCTGGGTACGGCCTGTCAGTCAGCTACAAATCCATCTGGTGGTGATGCTGTCTAACCCACATTTTTCTATCTTATCAAGTAGAAGGTTGTGATCTACTTTATCAAATGCCTTACTGAAGTCCAAGTAAATTATATCTACAGCATTCCTCTGGTCGACTATTTTTGTCACTTGGTCAAAGAATGCAATAAGATTTGTCTGGCATGATCTGTTTTTGACAAACCCATGTTGGCTTTTAGTAATGACCTTGCTTGCCTCTAGGTGCTCGCTGATTCATTGTTTGATTATCTTTTCCAGAATCTTCCCAGGTATTGAGGTCAGGCTGATAGGCCTGTAATTTCCTGGATCCATTTTTTTCCCTTTTTTTGAAGATGGGAACTACATCAGCTCTCTTCCAGTCCTCTGGTAGTTCCCCAGTGCTCCAGGATCTTTGAAAAATATAGTTCAGTGGTTCTGAGATCACATCTGCCAGTTCCTTGAGAACCTTGGGGTGTAATGCATCTGGGCCTGGTGATTTGAACTCGTCTAGGCTGGACAGGTGCTCACTCACCGTTTTCTTGCCATCTTACCTTGTGTTTTTACTCTGTTTTTTATGGCACTGGTTTTGGTAGGTTGGACTGTTTTTTTTTCCTTTGTGTAAAGACAGATGCAAAAAATGAGTTAAATAGTTCTGCTTTCTCCCTATTGCTTGTCACCTTCTTGCCACTTTCACCCACTAATGGATCAATCATTTCCTTCACTTTTTTCTTGTTTTTTTACATGTTGAAAGAAGCTTTTTTTTGCTATTTTTGACTTTGGTCGCAAGCCTTATTTCATTTTGAGCCTTAGCTTTCCTCACTTCGTCTTTGCAGGCTCGGGCTATTTGCTGATATTTTGACTTAGTTATGTGCCCCTCTTTCCACTTTCTATACTTGCCCTTTTTATCTTTCAGTTTCTCAGAGAGTACTTTATGCAGCCATGCTGGAAAATAGAGAAAACTACAAGATCAATTTGGAATTAATACAGATATATAGCTTTGAAATTTGGGGTCTAAAAGTACCTTTTTTTTTAGAAAAGATATTTGAAAGTCTGTAAAATAAACTTGGATTTGGAAAGCTGGAAGACGGTGTCAATGACATTTAGTGGTGAATCACAGCACTACAATTTATTATGCTTAAAGGAAACTTGGCTTGAAGCCCAGACTTAGATAAGACTCTTTGTTGTTACTGGAAACTTTCACTTTTGCAGACTGCAGCTGCGAAAAGGGGGGAAAAATTCTTGGGCTGCTTATCTGTGTTGGGGACCCTATCGGACTATAAAGACTATGTACAAAACCAAAATGGGTGTTCCATACTTAGCCGCAAATGTTAAAAATCCATCTTTAACACTTGTCTCCAAAGCCCCCAGCTTGATATACCAGCAAGAAAATGTTAATGAATCTCAGAAAGAAATTCTTTCTATGTTGAAATCAATCCAAGAGACAATTGTTTTATTTCATGATGAGACTAAAATTAATGCAAATGAGATAAAAGAACAATTTTCTAACCTAAATGTGCAAATCCAGACAATGACTACAAAGAAGGAACTAGTAACCCAGAAAACAGAAGGAAAATTAGAAGATTCAGATCCAAAGATGGAGGACCTAAAGAAAGGAATTAACAGACAGATACAGACAAATGAAAAATTAGAAAATGCAATGATAACACCGGAAATGGAAAAGATATCTTACTTGTCAAGATCTCAGAACACATTTGAGGATAAGGAAGAAGAGCTGATCGAATGGATGATAAAGCTGTTAGGAGGGACTTCCGGTGGCGGCGCGGCGCCGAAGATAGCCGTTTCGGGCTGTTCGCTTCGCAGCTGTGTTTTTCCACCGAAAACAGCGCCGATCAGCTGTTTAGGTGGATTGGAAGCCCCCTCCTCGGGAGAAGAGGAGGGGGTGAGGCCCCAGGTAGGGGTTGAGTTCTCCGGGGCCGCCTGAGCTGAAAGCTTGGATTGAGCTCCCCCGCAGCCTGGGTTGCTCCGAGCTGCTTAGCGTCTCTGTTCCGGGATTTTTGGAGCAGAGCCAGGCGTTTGTGACCACCCCTGCCAGAAGGAAAGACTTTGGAGTAAAAAGGAGCAGGCAGAGCGGTACAGGAGGTTAAGGTGAAGAGGATTTTTATTCTTACTCCCTAGCTCAATGGACTTTATAAACTTAAAGTGAAAGTACGCAACAAGTGAAAGTGGGGAAAGATGGCGGCTAAATCTTCCTCTAAAGTTCTTCGGAGTGCGGGAACTTCCCCGGTGCAACAGACATCGCTGCAAGCTTTGCTTCCTCCTGCACCTCCTGTGGCATTGACGCTTAAGGACTTACAAGATGCCTTTGCAAAGCAATCCCAGGTAATGTCAGAAATGATGGGTGATAAGATGGCAAAGTTGGAGGAGAAACTGGAGAAAATGGAGGAGAGGATGGAAGAGAAGTTTAATGTAATGGAGGAGAGGATGGAAGAGAGGTTTAGTGCAATGAGGGTAGACATCTTGTCTACAGTGGAAAGCGTGGCTGAATGTGTGCAACGTTTGGATGAAAAAGTGGAGGATCTTAGTCAAAAGAACTCTATATTAGAAGTAAAGGTACTGGAGAATGAAAATTTAAGGGATAAAATGGACGGAGAATTGAGCCTTGTTCAGTATCACCAGATGCAGTATGCTATTAGAATCAGGGGCTTAAAAGAGAATCCTAAAGAAGACTTAAAGCAGCTGATTTCTGAGGCTTTGGAAGCAGTATTGGGCCAGCCAGCATCTGAAATAGAGGGATGCATGGATAAAATTTTTCGTGTAAATTCATGGATTGCAAGGCAGAGGAAGCTACCTAGAGATGTGGTGGTTTATTTTACAAAGAGAGCAACTAGAGATGAAGTTATTCAAGCTGCTTATGATACTAAAGTTGTGGTCGCTGAGCAAGAAGTCCTGGTTCTAAAAGAGATTCCTCCAAAGATTTTAAGGAGAAGGAAAGATTTTGCATTTCTCGTACAGGAACTTAAGCAACGTGATATTAAGTTCAGATGGGAGATTCCAGTCGGATTGGTGGTGATGCAAGAAGGTAAAATATATCGTCTGGTTACTGTGACTCAGGCGCGTGATTTCTACAGCAATGTTTTAAAAGCAACCCCTCTATCACTCCTGGAAGTTGAAAAGGGATCTGGAGAGGGAAAACCTCAAGAGGCTGAAGGTGGACAGACAGAGGAGAATGGTGCTGGAGGGGATCAAATTATAGCTTCATCGACTGCTGCTGGAGAGCAGAGGTTGACGCGTGCCGCTTTAAAACGAGCAAGACAAGTACAAGAGCAAGACCAGCAGAAGTTTATGGAACTTTCAAAGCATACTTACAGTGAAGCTGTGGGAGGAGCGCGGCCCAAAGAAAATACAGGGGCTATTGAAGACGTGCTCCAAAAGCTTCGGGGCACCACACATGGTGACTAAATTTCTAACCTGGAATGTTAATGGATTAAACTCACCACAGAAGAGAAAGAAAGTTTTTCAATATTTCAAACAATTTAAGATTGATGTTATATGTTTGCAAGAAACGCATATTAGGGTTATGGACCAAAAGTATTTATCGAACTCAAGGTTGGGCACGCAATTTGTTGCTTCTGCGATGAATAAGAAAAACGGAGTGGTTGTCTACGTTAAAAGTACTCTAACAGCGGAATTAATTGAAGCAGATAAGCAAGGAAGATATGTTATGATAGATTTGCTGTTAGAAGGTAAAAAAACGCTTCTAGTTGGACTGTATGCTCCTAATCAACAACAAGCTGATTTTTTTAGTTTACTTCATACAAAGCTTACTCAATTGGATTACAAATCGTTTATTTTTATGGGGGACTGGAATGGTGTTTTGGACGTACAGATGGATAAGGCTGGTTCTTTTAAGCGTGTTCCGAGTCATGCCAGATTGCCTAAATCTTTTTTTGAAATGAAGGACAATTTGGAACTGCGAGATATTTGGCGTGACATACACCTACATGAAAAGGATTATACTTTTTTTTCTGACAGACATCAATCTTTTTCCAGGATTGATTTTATTTTGCTGACTAATGATTTTTTTTCTAGGATTAAGAAGGTAAAGATCTGTGCAAGAACTATTTCGGACCATAGTCCAGTTTGGTTAGAGATCAATAAGGACAATAGGGATAGGCGCTCGTGGCGCGTAAATGAGAATTTGTTTAGAAATCAGAGAAATGTGGAAGAATGTAAACAGCAGATGAAGGATTTTTTTGAAATTAATATGAATAAGGATACCTCTATGGACATGGTTTGGGATGCTAGCAAGGCCTACATGAGAGGGGTGTTGATATATATGAATAATAAATACAGACGTACTTTGAAAGCCAGAAGGAAAGAATTGGAGAATGAAATTAGGGAAAAAGAAAAGGCCTTAATTTTGAACCCATTGGATGTGAAGACTAAGGAGGTTATTAAGCTATTAAGAGGACAATTTGATAAATTGATGGCTGATCAAGTGGCAACCAATTTGCGGTTTGCTAGGCAGAATACTTTTTGCAATGCTAATAAGCCAGGTAGATGGCTAGCTTACAGACTAAGGAAAAAGCAAAGGGCTTCTAATATAGATAAAATTAAACATAAGGGAAAGGTTGTGTTTCAACAGGATCTTATTAAGGAAGCCTTTGTGGATTTTTATTCTAAATTATATGCTAAGGAGAAGTTTAATGAAAAAGACATTGATGTATATTTGGAGAATGCTAGCATCCCGGTTCTTACGCAAGCACAAAAAGAGGAGATTAACCAATTGATAACAGAAGAAGAAATTCTTATAGCAATTAAGGAATTGAAGATGGATAAAGCGCCAGGTATGGATGGTCTGACTGCGGTTTACTACAAAAATTTACAAATGGAGTTGATAAAGCCGTTAAAGGAACTGTTCCAGACAATTCAGAGAGGGGGAAAGGTGCCTCCGTCTTGGAGAACTGCTTTTATCTCTTTGATTCCGAAGGAAGATCAAGATGTTACTCAAGTAAAAAACTATAGACCGATATCACTTTTAAATACAGATTACAAGATATTTGCTAAGGTGTTGGCTAACAGATTGATGAGGGTTTTGCAACAGGTGATTCATGGGGATCAAACTGGGTTTATTAGTGGTAGGCAAATGAAAAATAATGTGAGGCATATAGTTGATGTGTTAGAGTTTTTGGAAAGGAACAACCAGATCCCTGCAGCGCTAATTTTTTTAGATGCTGAAAAAGCTTTTGATCAATTGAATTGGCAATTTTTGATGAAAGTTTTAGATAAAATGAATTTTGGGGATAAATTTTTGCAACCAATTAGGGCATTATATCAAAAACAAACTGCCCGAATAATAGTTAACAATAGTTTGACTGAAGCATGTAATATTGAGAAGGGCACAAGGCAAGGGTGTCCGTTATCGCCTTTACTATTTGTGTTAACATTGGAGATATTACTGGTAAAAATACGGAATTCGGAAAGAATTAAGGGTATACAAATTAGAGATCAGGATTATAGATTGAGAGCGTTCGCAGATGATCTGGTTGTTACGGTGACCCAGCCGGAGAACTCTGTTGTGGACCTGATGGAGATGATAATGCAATATGGGAGGGTTTCTGGATTTAAAGTTAATGCACAAAAAACTAAAATTCTGGCCAAAAATATGACAGTATCGCAAAAGGCTCTTTTAGAAGGATTAACTGGATTTGAGATTGCTAAAAGGGTCAAATATTTGGGGGTGTTTTTGTCACCCTCTAATACAAAGTTATATAAAAATAACTATGAAAAATTATGGGGGAAAATTCAAAAAGAAATGGAGAGTTGGGAAAAATTGCAATTGTCTTTGCTGGGAAGAATCGCAGCAGTGAAAATGAATGTCCTGCTTAAATTTTTATTCTTATTTCAAATGATACCGGTTCTTAAGAAAGATTCTAATTTGGAAGAATGGCAACGGGGTATCAATAAATTTGTTTGGGCAGGGAAAAGGCCACGAGTTAAACTTAAGATTATGCAGGATACTCGTGAAAGAGGTGGTCTCAAAATGCCCAATCTTAAATTATATTATGAAGCTGCTGCGTTAGCAGGAATAAGTGATTGGATTAATTTGACACAAGAGAGATTATTAAATCTTGAGGGCCATGACTTGTTATTTGGCTGGCATGCATATTTGTTGTATGATAAGAAGGTAGATAATGTGTTTAAAGTGCATATTTTAAGACAGGCATTGTTGAGAGTTTGGAAGAAGTATAGACATAAGTTAGACTGTAAGATGCCATTGTGGGCAATTCCAAAACCCGCAATAGAAAACATAAATGTTGGCTTCAAACATGACGTGACTACGTATAAGAAGATCTTAAGCTTGGAAAGAAGTGTATGGTGTTTAAAATCGTATAACCTTTTGCGAGATGAGAAGATTGTTCAAACCTGGTTTCAATATACTCAGTTACGGGCCAGGTGGAAAGAAGATCAGAAAACTGGTTTTGCAATGACTGATGAAAATTTGATAAAGCAAATTAGAAATCAGGGTCCAGCACATATTAAACGGATATATCTTGCATTGATAGAAATCGACTCAGAAACAGAACTTGTTAAAGATTGTATGATAAAATGGGCCCAGAATATCCAAGAAGTTATTACAATGGACACGTGGGAAAAGATCTGGGTGAGGAACATAAAATTTACATAAGCTCAAAATCTAAGAGAGAACTTTTATAAAATGTTTTATAGATGGCATTTAGATCCTAAAAAGCTTGCAAGTATGTATCTGAATTATCAGCCAAAATGCTGGAGGTGTGGTGGCGAAGATGCAACATATTTTCACATATGGTGGACCTGTAAAAAGGTCAAGGCTTTTTGGATAAAAATTTGGTGGAATATGCAGAAGATCTTTAAGCAAAGGATAAAGTTTTGTCCACAATTCTTTTTGTTGGGTATAATTACAGATGCTACTGTTGTGGACACTAAGTTGATGTTGAATTTAATTACAGCAGCAAGACTTTTAATAGGTCAATATTGGAAGAAGGAGGAACTGCCGACTATAGAAGAATGGACTTTAAAGGTTTCTGACCTGGCAGAAATGGCAAAGATCTCGGCTTATTTGAAAGATCATTCGCAAGAACGTTATATTATGGAGTGGAAAAAGTGGATTGAATATATCCAGAACAAATATGGGACTAAAAAGTTTCATTTAGCATTTGAATAAGTCTTCCTTTCTATTTTCTTTTTTTTCTATATGAAATATTAGTATTGCTTGTAGTTATCTTATATGAGCTAGAGAGTGATAGATTTAAGAATTTATTGTTGGTAGCATATGGATGCTTATGATTGTTCTTTGTTTTTTATACCCTGTACTTAGCTGTGGGAAGTCGGGGGGGGGAGGGGGGAAAGAGGGGGGAGGGGTAGGGAGGGATAGGTAGGGGAGGGGGAGGGGGGATTGTTAAAGATAAAATGTATTTTAAAACTTTTCGATAAAGCTGTTAGGAGAAATGAAAAGAACAAGTGAAGGAGAAAGATGGAGGCTGTTTAAAGAATATAAATGGGTTGAGTGTTCTTCCAAAAATACTTCAATCAAATTCTCTTCCTCATTCCAAACAATATATACAAAAACAGAGGAAGAATTACTTGATGATTCAAATGCACTGACTTGGAAAGTTATTTGGCAAAGCTAGAGTAGGACTGAAGAAAATAGAGGTTTTGACCTATTAGATGGGATATTATACTATTAAACAGATGTTTGAATATGGTTAAGAAAATAGATAACTGTTAGAAATAGAAGTATTATTATAATTAGAATGATAGGATTTGTAACTAGAATATTATACTTTGTTATGAGATGGGAAATAGGAAAATTCTAAAAGGGTTTGAATAAGGGAAGCTTTAGGTTACCCAAATATAACTTATTAAGAGAAAATTATAAGCGATAGAGATATTTTGAACATTGACGGGAAACTAAAACTAAAACTTTAAGAAAGCAGGAAAAACAGGATATTGATTGAACAAATGGATTTTAAGTGCAAATACAACTGAGATATGTTCTGACTAGAAAAGATATTATAAATTGACACTATCGATGTTGTTGTTGTTGTTAGCTGCGAAGTCGTGTCCGACCCATCGCGACCCTATGGACAACATTCCTCCAGGCCTTCCTGTCCTCTACCATCTTCTGGAGTCCATTTAAGCTCACGCCTACTGCTTCAGAGACTCCATCCAGCCACCTCATTCTCTGTCGTCCCCTTCTTCTATTGCCCTCAATCTTTCCCAGCATTAGGCTCTTCTCCAGTGAGTCCTTCCTTCTCATTAGGTGGCCAAAGTACTTGAGTTTTAGCTTCAGGATCTGGCCTTCTAAAGAGCAGTCAGGATTGATCTCCTCTAGGACTGACTGGTTTGATCGCCTTGCGGTCCAAGGGACTCGCAGGAGTCTTCTCCAGCACCATAGTTCAAAGGCCTCAATTCTTTGGCGCTCAGCCTTTCTTATGGTCCAACTTTCACTGCCGTACATTGCAACTGGGAAGACCATAGCCTTGACTATACGCACTTTTGTTGACAGGGTGATGTCTCTGCTTTTTTAGTGTGCTGTCTAGATTTGCCATGGCTTTCCTCCCCAGGAGCAAGCGTCTTTTAATTTCTTGGCTACAGTCCCCATCTGCAGTGATCTTGGAGCCCAGGAAAATAAAATCTGTCACTACCTCCATTTCTTCCCCATCTATTTGCCAGGAATTGAGAGGGCCAGATGCCATGATCTTGGTTTTCTTAATGTTAAGTTTCAACCCAAGTTTTGCACTCTCCTTCTTCACCTGCAACAAGAGGCTCTTTAGTTCTTCTTCACTTTCTGCCATTAGAGTGGTATCATCTGCGTATCTTAGGTTGTTGATATTTCTTCCAGCAATCTTAATTCCAACTTTTGATTCATCTAGCCCTGCCTTTCTCATGATGTGCTCTGCATATAAGTTAAATAGGCAGGGCGACAGTATACAGCCTTGCCGGACTCCTTTCCCAATTTTGAACCAATCAGTGGTTCCGTGTCCAGTTCTCACTGTTGCTTCTTGACCCGCATATAGGTTTCTCAAGAGACAAATAAGATGGTCTGGTACTCCCATCTCTTTAAGAACTTGCCACAGTTTGTTATGATCCACACAATCAAAGGCTTTAGCATAGTCAATGAAGCAGAAGTAGATGTTTTTCTGGAACTCCCTAGCTTTCTCCATGATCCAGCGTATGTTGGCAATTTGATCTCTAGTTCCTCTGCCTCTTCGAAATCCTGCCTGCACTTCTGGTAGTTCTCGATCCACATACTGCTGAAGTCTAGCTTGTAGGATTTTAAGTATGACTTTACTAGCATGAGAAATGAGTGCAATGGTGCGATACTTTGAACATTCTTTGGCACTGCCTTTCTTTGGAATTGGAATGTAAACTGATCTTTTCCAATCCTGTGGCCATTGTTGAGTTTTCCAAATTTGCTGGCAAATTGAGTGTAGCACTTTTACTGCATTGTCTTTTAAGATTTTGAATAGCTCAGCTGGAATACTGTCACCTCCACTAGCTTTGTTGTTGCTCAGCTTTTCTAAGGCCCACTTCACTATCGATATTATGTATAATACCAGAAAAGTGTGATGAAGATGTCTACATTTAATTGTAGATGTATTAACAGTAACAAGAATTGTTTTTGCCCAGTGTGGAAAAGTGCATACCACCAGAAGAAGAGAGGACCAAGGAAGCACTGGAAGGTGTAGTACTGGAACTAGATTGAGAAAGTTAATATGTACCACTGAATTACCAATGGACCCAGACAACACATTGTTTATTAAGTACTCATGACTGTAAAATTAGAAAATTAATAAAATATTTATTTAAAAAAGAGGTGGGGGAAGAGAATGGAAGGAAGACACTTCAGAGAGGTGGTTGGTATACCAATTTTTGTATTTAATGGAAGTCTGAAGATGCAAGAAAAAAGATGACCCTGATTTAAATTAGCCTCTAATCGGGTTTAAGTTCCATTTGGGAAGTCTATGAAAAATGGATGAATGGGGTTAATGAGCAAGAAAATTTTGTTTGTCCTCCTATTTCTAAGAAGAACAAGGAGAAATAAAATGGTCACTCTTTTCCATGGACATTTTCATGGACTTTAATTACATTTTTAATGGATGGGCGCTGCAATGAACAGCACATCCCTTCAAAGCAACGTAGTGGGTCAAAATGCATCATAGGTCTGATTAGAGGGCTGGAGTTTTGTGGATTTTCCCCACCCTGTGTTTGCAGGGGTATTGAGAGAGAGAGAGAGAGAGAGAGAGAGAGAGAGAGAGAGAGAGAGAGAGAGAGAGAGAGAGAGAGAGAGAGAGAGAGAGAGAGAGAGAGAGAGAGAGAGAGAGAGAGAGAGAGAGTGTTATGCCAATTTGGGGAAGGGGGCTCACTATTTCTTCTGAGTATCCTCCCTCAAAAATCATGGAGAAGCTACCCAATTGATTTTTAGCAAGTATACTGCTAGAACTCAGCTACTCAGTGTGAAATATCTGGGGTGGCAAGGACCAGCCTGAACTTCAGCATTCAGTATGATAATTTGTGATTTAGCAGCATCTCTCTGTCTCTCTTCCAGTTTCCTGTTCCTTCTATCGTTGAATTCTCCTCAGCTGGGTGAAATAAATCTGCTGTTCCTCCTACCTTCCCCAGGAAGTCAACAATAATAAAAAATAATTAATAGTAATAATAGAAAAGTGGCCTGTTTAGCTGGAAATAAATGTCTGAACACCACAGAGTGGCCTAAAGATAATATAAATGATCAATCAGCATGCTAAGCTTCACATGCCCCAGCCAAAGCAGTCCTTAAGGGTGACAAATAGATTAAAACAGATTAAGAGGGAAAATGACAAGAAGGCAGCAGGCAGATTCCCTTAGCTTGCGCTAGACTTGATGATAAGCCAAAGGGTCATATTTGAGCATTCAATCTAGCAGTAAGGAGGATATTTTCACCAGACATTCTCACTCTCAGCTGTGCACCATTTTTGCCAGAACAATCTTAGTTTAGGTGCTAATAAACCCACTTCGCTAATAGAAGAGAATAACAGGTAGTCCTTGGTTTATGACCGCAACTGAGCCCAAAAATTCTGTTGCTAAGTAAGACATTTGTTAAGTGAGTTCTGTGAGGAGATCAGGTGACCCAGGGACACTACAGCTGCAACCGTCATAAACATGAGTCAGTTGCCAGGTGGTGAAATTTTGATCACGTGACCTTGGGGATGCGGCAATGGCCATAAGTGTGAAAAACAGTCATTAGTCACTTGATTCAGTGCCATTGTAACTTTGAACAGTCACTAAATGAACTGTTGTAAGTCAAGGACCACCTGTGTTTGTTGCTCAGGGTTGAACTGTGAGTCCTTTTTGCCCTCTAAACTTGGTTGTTTTCTTGCAGATGTTTCATGACTCAACTAGGAAACATCATCAGTTACCCTAGCTGAGTAATGAAACGTTTGCAAGAAAACAGCCAAGCTCAGAGACCACCAAGGACCCCATAAAACCCACATCATGCAAACCAAGAGATGTTTGTACGGAATTGTCTTCTGCAAATTAATTCTCCAGTGTCCATCAACTGTTTGCCCCAAGCAAGCCATGAAGCATGTTGACTGAGGCTAATCTTTTGAGTTCAGCTTTGCAAGACAAGGGCCATCAAAGACAATGTCACCATTGACTGATTTGAATTAGTCATTGCTCAGACACTGGACCATTGGGATTGAGACTCAAGAAAAGGGATTTTAGGTCCAGCCAGCCAGACACTTGCCTCAAAAAGGTATCATGAAACGCCTTTCTAAAATTTCACTGAACAGGTATTAAGGGGAGTGGTAGAGGAGGGGAGGGGAGGAGAGGGAAAGGGAAAGGGAAAAGAGGAAAGTAGAGGAGAGGAAAGGGAAAGGGAAAAAGAGGGGAGGGGAGGAGAGAAGAGGGGAGGGGAGATGAGACAAGATGAGACAAGACTTGAAGGTCTTCTAATCCAATCCTCTGCTCAAGCAGGAGACCCTACCAGGGGTGTCAAACGTCCGGCCCGTGGGCCGGATGCGTCATCCGGAAGCCACGCCCACTCCATTGCCGGCAATGGAAAAACTGTCCCGATACGTTGCACAACATCATGTGATGTCGCGAGTTTGACGTGTCTGCCCTATACCTTTTCAGACAAGTGGCTGTTCAGTCTCTTCTTGAATGCCTCCAGGGATGGAGCACCCACAACTTTTTTTTTAATTGAAAAGTTTTTCAATACATTTTATCTTTAACAACCCCTCCCCACCCACCCCCTTCCCAGCCCCACCCAACCCTCCCCCCTCCCCTTCCCCCCTCCCCTTCCCCGACTTCCCAGAGCTAAATACAAGGTATAAAAGTAAAAACAATCATAAACAACCATATGCTAACATCAATGAACTATTAAGTCTGTCGCACTTTAGCTCTTATAAAGTGACTACAAGCAATACAAATATCACATCAATACTTATTCAAATGCTAAGTGAAACTTTTTAGTCCCATATTTATTCTGGATATAATCAACCCATTTTTTCCACTCCGTAATATAACGTTGTTGCGAGTGGTCTTTCAAATACGCCGAGATCTTTGCCATTTCCGCCAGGTTAGAAACTTTTCTTCTTCATTCTTCTATAGTCGGCAATTCCTCCTTCTTCCAATATTGACCTACTAAAAGCCGTAATTAAGTTCAACATCAACTTAGTGTCCACAACAGTAGTATCAGTAATTATACCCAGTAAAAACAATTGCGGACAAAACTTTATCCTTTTCTTAAATATCTTCTGCATATTCCACCAGATCTTAATCCAAAATGCTTTAACCTTTTTACAGGTCCACCATATGTGAAAATACGTTGCATCTTCGCCACCACACCTCCAACATTTAGGCTGATAATTCGGATACATACTTGCAAGCTTTTTAGGATCTAAATGCCACCTATAAAACATTTTATAAAAATTATCTCTTAAATTTTGAGCTTGCGTAAATTTTACGTTTCTCACCCAGATCTTTTCCCAAGTATCCATTGTAATAACTTCTTGAATATTCTGAGCCCATTTTATCATACAATCTTTAACAAGTTCTGTTTCTGAGTCAATTTCTATCAATGCAAGATATATCCGTTTGATATGTGCTGGACCCTGATTTCTAATTTGCTTTACCAGATTTTCATCAGTTATTGAAAAACCAATTTTCTGATCTTCTTTCCACCTGGCCTGTAGTTGCCCATATTGAAACCAGGTTTGGACAATCTTCTCTTCTCTTAAAAGGTTATACGGCTTTAAACACCATACATTCCCCTCTAAGCTTAAGATTTCCTTATATGTAATCACATCATGTTTAAACCCAACATTTATGTTTTCTATTGCGTGTTTCGGTATTGCCCATAAAGGGATCTTGTATTTTAACTTATGTCTATACTTTTTCCAAACTCGCAACAAAGCATGTCTTAAAATATGCACCTTAAACACATTATCTACCTTCTTATCATACAACAAATATGCATGCCAACCAAATAACAAGTCGTGGCCTTCAAGATTTAATAATCTCCCTTGTATTAAATTAATCCAATCACTTATCTCTGACAACGCAGCAGCTTCATAATATAATTTAAAGTTGGTCATTTTAAGACCACCTCTTTCACGCGTATCCTGCATAATCTTAAATTTAACTCGTGGCCTTTTCCCTGCCCATACAAATTTATTGATACCCTTTTGCCATTCCTCCAAGTTTGAGTCCTTTTTAAGAATGGGTATCATTTGAAATAAGAACAGAAATTTCTGCAAAACATTCATTTTCACTGCTGCGATTCTTCCCAGTAATGACAATTGTAACTTTTTCCACCTGTCCAATTCTTTTTGAACTTTAACCCATAACTTTTCATAATTATTTTTATATAACTTTGCATTTGAGGGTGACAAATAAACCCCCAAATATTTAACCCTTTTAACAATTTCAAATCCAGTTAACCCTTCTAAGACAGCCTTTTGTAATACTGTCATGTTTTTAGCCAATATTTTAGTTTTTTGTACATTAACCTTAAATCCAGAAACTTTCCCATATTGCATTATTATCTCCATCAGGTCCACAACAGAGTTTTCTGGCTGGGTCACCGTAACAACCAGATCATCTGCAAACGCCCTCAATCTATAATCCTGATCTCTTATTTGAATTCCCTTAACTTTTTCCGAATTCCGTATTTTAATCAGTAATATCTCCAATGTTAAAACAAATAATAGAGGTGATAACAGACACCCTTGCCTTGTGCCCTTTTCAATATTACATACTTCAGTCAAACTATTATTTACAATTATACGGGCTGTTTGCTTTTGATATAATGCCCTAATTGGTTGTAAAAATTTATCCCCAAAGTTCATTTTATCTAATACTTTCATCAAGAATTGCCAATCCAGTTGGTCAAAGGCTTTTTCAGCATCCAGAAAGATCAGCGCTGCAGGGATCTGGTTGTTCCTTTCCAAAAATTCCAACAAATCAACTATATGCCTCATGTTATTTTTCATTTGTCTACCGCTAATAAACCCAGTTTGGTCACCATGAATTATCTGTTGCAGTACCCTCATTAATCTATTAGCTAAGACCTTAGCAAATATCTTGTAGTCCGTATTCAAAAGTGATATTGGTCTATAATTTCTTGCTTGAGTGACATCCTGATCTTCCTTCAGGATCAAAGAGATAAAAGCAGTTTTCCAAGACGGAGGCACCCCTCCTCCCTTTTGAATTATCTGAAACAATTCCCTTAGAGGCTTTAGCGTCTCCGACTGTAATTTTTTATAATACACCACAGTCAATCCATCCGTGCCTGGCGCTTTGCCCACTTTCAATTGTTTAATTGCCAAAAGAATTTCTTCCTCAGTTATCAGTTGATTCATCTCTTCCTTTTGCTCTTGTGTAAGAACCGGAATATTAGCATCCCTCAAATATGCATCAATATCTACTTCGTTAATCTTATCTCTAGCATATAATTTAGAATAAAAATCAACAAAAACTTCCTTAATAAGGTTCTGTTGATACACAACCTTACCCTTATGTTCTATTTTGTCTATATTAGAAGCCCTCTGCTTCTTCCTTAACATATAAGCTAACCATCTACCTGGCTTATTGGCATTACAAAAAGTATTATGTCTAGCAAACCGTAAGTTAGTTGCCACCTGATCAGCCATCAACTTATCAAACTGTCCCTTTAATAGATTAATAATCTCTTTAATCTTCGCATCCGATGGATTCAAACTTAGGGCCTTTTCTTTTTCCTTAATTTCATTCTCTAATTCTTTCCTCCTAGATTCCAAATTACGTCTGTATTTATTGTTCATATATATTAACACCCCTCTCATATAAGCCTTACTAGCATCCCAAACCATATCCATAGAAGTACCCTTATTCATATTAGTTTCAAAAAAAAAACCTTCATCTGCTTTTTGCATTCTTCCACATTTTCCAGATTTCTAAACAGGTTCTCATCTAGACTCCAAGAGCGCCTATCTCTGTTATCCTTATCAATCTCTAACCAAACTGGACTATGGTCAGACATAGTTCTTGGACAAATCTTTGTCTTCTTAATTCTAGAAAAAAAATCGTTAGTGATTAATATAAAGTCAATCCTGGAAAAAGATTGATGTCTATCAGAAAAAAAGGTATAATCCTTTTCTTGTAAATTCCTTTCTCTCCAGATGTCTCGCAACTCCAAATCATCCTTCATCTCAAAAAAGGATTTAGGCAATCTAGCATGACTTGGAGTACTCCTAAAAGAGCTACTCTTGTCCATTTGTACATCCAAGACACCATTCCAGTCTCCCATAAAAATAAAAGATTTATAATCCAACTGAGTGATCTTGCTGTGTAATAAACTATAAAAATCTGCTTGTTGTTGATTAGGAGCGTATAGTCCAACCAAAAGCGTTTTTTTGCCTTCTATCAGCAAATCTATTATAACATATCTTCCTTGTTTATCTGCTTCTATTAACTCCGCTGTCATAGTATTCTTGACATAAATAACCACTCCATTCTTCTTATTCATTGCAGAAGCAATAAATTGTGTACCCAGTCTAGAGTTCAATAAGTACTTTTGGTCCATAGCCCTAATATGTGTTTCTTGTAAGCAAATAACATCAGTCTTAAATTGTTTTAAATATTGAAAGATTTTCTTTCTCTTCTGTGGTGAATTTAAACCATTAACATTCCAAGTTAAAAACTTAGTCGCCATCCTTGGCGACCCGAAGCTTTTGGAGCGTGTCTTCCAGAATCCCTTTGACGTTCTTAGGCCACGCCCCTCCCACAGCTTCGCTATAGGTACGCTTTGGAGGTTCCATGACGTTCTGCTGGTCCTGTTCTTGCTCTCGTCTCATTCGTCTCAGAGCAGCACACGTCATCCTCTGGTCTCTGGCGTCTTCCGATGAAACTGTAATTTGATCCACTCCCGTCGCTTTCTCATCTGTCTGCGTTGTTCCTTCAGCACCTTGAAGCTTTCCCTCGCCATTCTTCTTTGTAGATTCCAAAAGTGGTAAGGGGATTGCTTTTAAGACATTGCTATAAAAATCACGTGCCTGCGTCACTGTAATAAGATGATGTCTCGTGCCTTCATACATCACCACCATGCCCACCGGTATCTCCCATCTAAACTTAATATCACGTCTCCTGAGCTCTTGTGCTAAAAAAGCAAAGTCCTTTCTTCTCCTTAAAATTCTCGGAGGGATCTCTTTTAAAACCAGGACTTCTTGCTCAGCAGCTACAAGCTTTGTATTGTAAGAAACTTGGATGACTTCATTCCTGATTGCTCTCTTTGTAAAATAAACAACCACATCTCTAGGTAATTTCCTTTGTCTTGCAATCCACGAATTAACACAAAAGATTTTATCTATGTCTCCCACAATTTCAGCTGCTGGCCGTCCCAGTACCCCTTCCAAAGCCTCAGAGACTATTTCCTTCAGATCTTCTTTAGGATTCTCTTTTAAGCCCCTGATCCTGATAGCAAACTCCATCTCATGGTACTGGACCAAGGTCAAGTCGCTGTCAATTTTATCCACCACATTTTCAGTCTCTGACATTTTTGCTTCTAATCTGAGATTGTTTTGACTAAGATCTTCCACTCTTTCATCCAAGCGTTCAATACATATTGCCATGCCTTGAAGTGCAAGCAAGATGTCTGCCCTCATTTCTGTTAACTTCTCATCCAGCTTTTCATCCATAACTTCAACTAACTTTTCTGTCAGCTTCTCATCCAACTTTTCATCTATAATTTCAGCTATTTGCTGTGAGTGCTTTTCCAAAGCATCTTGCAAATCTTTGATTGTCAGTGCAGGAGTAGGTGCAGGTGCAGGGGGCAATAAAGCTTGCAACGAAGATTGCTGCACCGGGGAAGCCCCCGCACTCCTGAGAACTTTGGAGGATTTAGCCGCCATTTTCCCCCACTATTACTTGCTACGCACTTTCACTTTCAAGGTCTACAAAGTCCTTTGAGCTAAAGAACAAAAGTCCACTTTCACCTTGATCTCCTGTATCGCTCTGCCTGCATCCTCGCACTCCAAAATCCTTTCCTGCTGGCAGGGATGGTTGCTAACGCCTTGTTCTGCTCCCAAAAGCACGGAGTAGAAGCACTGCGCAGCCCGGAGCAAACCCAGGCTTCGGGGGGGCTTGATCCCTCAGCTGCCCGAACTTTAAGCTCAGGCGGCCCCGGAGAGCTCAACCCCTACCTGGGTACTCACCCCCTCCTCTTCTCCCAAGGAGGGGGCTTCCAAACTGCCGAAACAGCTGATCGGCGCTGTTTTTGGCGGTTCTACAAAGCCGCAGAGCGGACAGCCTGGAGATGACTGTCTTCGTCATCGCCTCGCCACCCGGAAGACGAGCACCCACAACTTTTGAAGGCAAACCCTTCCACTGATTAATTGTTCTCTCTATCCAAAAAATTCTCATTAGTTCTAGGTTGCTTCTCTCAATAAGTTTCCACCTGTTGCTTCTTGTCCTGCCTTCACGTGCTTTGAAGAATAGCATGTTAAATGCATTTGAAAATTGGGGGAATCATGGGATTTTTTTTTCTTAAGAATTCTGCATTTTTGGTGACCTTCCCTGTTATAGCCCTATTAGGATTTCTCCAATATGCCCATTGTTATTGGTAATTATTTCACACTTTGGGGGAGGAGTTCAGTCTGCAATTTCTGAATATTTCAGGAAACCTGGAATACCACCAAAGAAAGAGGATATGAATGCTTGGAAAGTTTATCTTGGAGATGGGTGTGAAATACATGTCTCGATTATTTATTGCTAAAGAACCTCTTCTCCAGTCTGTTCCCTTTCCATGCAAATCTGAGTCAACATTGAATGATGGCCTTTGCGAACTATGAGAAACGGTAGCATCTGCCTTGAGTTTTGGAAAGGCCCTATCTTTTGTTTCCTTAGCTCATTCAGGTGACATCAACCCACCAGATTTCTGTGTACTACATTAGTAAATGCTTTCTTGATCAGGATGTACAGTGAAAGTCATAACATATATCAGGCATGATGACAGTGGAAGCAAGACTTTGGCTCTCTGTTCTGCTCAGTGGGCCATGCTTGAACAGTTGTTATAGGTTTCAGCAGTGCTTTTTTTGTAAGAAAAAAGGTGCCGGAATTCACATCTTGTTTATCTTTTATTTAAAAAAATATATTCAGTTCTTAACATAAATTTAATTTATTGTGTTTAAGGCAAAAGTTCATAGTAAATTTTACACTAAAAATTTTAAAAAGATTTTCAATTCACCAACGATTTTTTAAAATAAAGAAATTATTTACCTTTTGCAAGTAGTCAATCACTGTACACATACCCACACACATCAGTTCTGTAACAAAACATAATGGTCGCTGCCCAAAATAAGCACTCAGTGTGCGACCACACAACCAATCACAAGCTGAACAGTGCCACAAGCCGAGCAATGCCATCACAACCAGCGCAGATGAAGTACGCATGAATCAGACTTGTGACACAAGCAGCCCGCATGTACTGTTTTAATGATTTTGCCGCCAACCTGCTATGCTCAACAAGACAATTCAAGTCCACATGGACCAAACATCAAATTATCAAAAGTTACTTTTAAAACTTGGAAAATCCATTGAAAAAAGGTGCTGGAACTACATTCCGGTGCGTTCTATGACAAAAAAAGCACTGGGTTTCAGAATCCATTTATGATTGCCAGTAAAGAAGGAAACTGTATGGGCATTGAGGTAGATCATTTCATTTGGTAGAGGGAGGGAGGGAGGGAGGGAAGGAGGGAAGAAGGAAAGGAGGGGAGGAGGGAAGAAAGAAAGGAGGGAGGGGAAAGAAGGAAGGAAGGAAGCGGAGGAGGAGGGAGGGAAGGAGGGAAGAAGGAGAGAAGAAAGGAGGGAGGAAAGGAGGGGGAAGAAGTAAGGAAGGAAGAGGAGAATGAGGGAGGGAAGGAAGGAAGAAAGAAGGGAGGGAAGGAGGGAAGAAAGAAAGGAGGGAAGGAGGGAAGGGAGGGAGGGAGGGAAGAAGAAGGAAGGAAGGCGAGAGGGAAAGAGATTTTTTTTTAAAAAAAAGATAAGGTAGAATTCACCTCTTGACTCATTCAGTCTCAAAATTAATAATTTAAACCTGGTTGCCCTTCAAATGTTTCCATTAATTTTGCCCCCTGACAGTTCAGTCCACTTCTGAGCCTGCCAGTCTCAGTACAATTTTGTTCTCTTTTATTCTCACTAGCCCACTTCCATTTACCCCAATGGGGTGAAATGAATTCATTGGTAACATCCACTGAAACGTTTTGCCTGGACATAATCAGGAACATCCCATGGATTACAACGGGCAGTCAGATTAAACAGAAGGCTAGGCAAGAAGAAAAGGGGCAGTGGGGGTAATCAGAGTGGGTTGCTGAAAGAAATAAAGTTGGCACAAAGAAGAAGCCCCAAGCACATTGCCTTCTGGAAGTGAAATCGATGGCTTCCTGCCTTAAACCCAAGCCAGCTTGGTGACCTTTGGCCAGTCACTCTTGTAATGTAGTGGGTCCGACACAAGGAAGAGATGCCAGCCGGAGTACGTGTTCAGCTCTTTATTGGAAGGGGGTAGCGTATTGAGAATGAGGGTTACCTGGCCTCCTTAAATACCTAGCCAGGTAAGCAGACAGCCAATGGGGTTGGCCCTAGGTTTTCTGCCGAAACTGGGTTTCCCGCCAAAACCGTTCAGGCCAACGCCCCCTGGTGGCTGTTGCTATGCAGGTGCCTGCATACATAACACCCCTCCCCCCTTAGAGAAGAACCACATAACAACTATAGAACAATTTTGCAACTAGCTACATAACTATATACACTGTGTGTCAACGCAAGGCAACTGTGGGGTGATCACTTGCACACATAGTCCACCAGGTAGGCAGGTGTCCTGTGGGGCCAGGTGGACTGTGTGGGCGTGGCTTGGCCCTGGGCTTGGGCAGCTGGTTCGTGAGGCCTCTGTGCTGGGTTGAGCAGAGCTGGGTTCAGGAGGCCCTCCTCCTCTGGTTCCTGTTCTGTGTTGTTTCCGGCTGGGCTGGTCTCTCCTGGGGTGTGGCTATCCTGTTGGGCGTGTGTGGTGAACTCAGGGACCCTTCCTCTGAGCTGGTCGATGTGTCGCCTTATGTGTCTGTCCCCCTCCACCCCCACGATGTAAGAGAGGGGCCCAGTTTTCTCAACCACTGTCCCCAGAACCCATGGATGTCCTGCCCCATAGTTCCTCGCCCAGACCAGGTCCCCCACGTTGAGAACTCTGTGCGCGGATGAAGATGATGATGATGGTGATGGTGGCCTATCCGTCTCAGCTGCTACTCGGTCTGGGTGTAAACGGTCCAGCTTGGTGATGAGATGCCGTCCCCATCGAAGTTCTGCTGGGCTTTTCCCGGTAGCGACACATGGTGTAGTGTGTTGGGCGAGTAGGAATTTCACCAGTCTGTGATGCCAGTCCCCGCTAATGATGCGCCAGAGTGCGTCTTTGGTTGTCCTTACCATCCGTTCAGCCTGCCCGTTAGTCGATGGATGAAAGGGCACGGAGGTGGCGTGCCTAATCCAATTTGCCTTCAAGAATGCCTGGAAAGCATTAGCGGTAAACTAAGGCCCGTTATCAGACACAATTACATCGGGGAGGCCATGTGTGGCAAAGAGAGCTCTGAGCACCTGAATTGTCCTACCCGAGGTCATGTTGGGAACAGGGACTACCTCCAGCCACTTGGAGTGGCTGTCCACTACTACTAGGAACAGTTGGCCCTGAAATGGCCCTGCATAGTCAATGTGAATGCGGGACCAGGGTGTGTGTGTGGCCTCCCACCTGTGTACCGGTGCATGTGGCATCTCTGGCCTGGATCTCTGGCATGTGTAACAAGCCTTGACCCGTTCCTCAATGTCCTTGTCCAGCCCTGGCCACCAGAGGTAGCTTCTGGCCAGTGCCTTCATCCTAACCACCCCCGGGTGTCCCTCATGTAAGGAGTCCAATACCTTGCCCCGGACTGCTGTGGGAATTATTATTATTATTATTATTATTATTATTATTATTATTATTATTATTATTATTATTATTATTATTATTATTATTATTATTATTATTATTATTATTATTATTATTATTATTAATTTTATTTGTATACCGCCCTTCTCCCGAAGGACTCAGGGCGGTGAACAGGGCAATACATGTTAAAAGGACAGAATACAAAAATTAAAAAAGATTAAACAAAATGCCCACAACTCTTACAATAGGTTAAAACACATTTAAAAGTAATAAAAACCCAACCCCATCCCATCAGGCCAGGCCAGCTTGTTGAAAGAGATACGTCTTTAGATCGCGCCGGAAGGAATGATGACCCTGCTTCCCCAGAGGAGGCAACCCCTGTGTGTGGAGAGCTCGTTGCGCCTGGTGAAATAGGCCTGGAACTCAGGCCCCGGGGACTTGTCCTGCCACCCTGTGCAAACCCATGCGTGTACCCTGCTCATGATGTTATTGGTGGCTGTGTTGTTGGCAATGTCCTTGGCATGGAGTGGGCATTCTGGTAGCTCCTGCAGGGCTAGGATCTGTGTTGCTGGTGCCGGGTCTGGTTCAGGTGTGTCAATGGGTAGCCTACTTAGGCCGTCTGCGTGGCCCATCTCCTTCCCTGGCTTGTGCACCAGCTTGCAATTGTAAGCTGCAAGGAAGATGGACCACCGGAGCATTCTGGGGGACAGAATTTGGGGCGTCTGCCTGTCCGTTGTGAACAGGCCCAGGAGTGGTTTGTGGTCCGTGTAGACAGTGAACTCCCTGCCATACAGATATTCGTGGAATTTTTTGATTCCTGCCATGATTGCCAGGGCTTCCCTGTCAATTTGGGCGTAGTTTCTTTCTGCTCCAGACAGTGTCCTGGAATAGTAGGCAATGGGAATTTGCGCCCCATTGGGCTTGAGGTGACTGAGTACTGCGCCCACACCGTAGGGGGATGCATCGCATGCGATGCATATGGGCTTTGTCTCGATGAAATGGGTTACTGTGGACTTATCCGACAGTAGTGCTTTTAAAACCCTGAAGCTTTGGTCGTAGGTGGAAGTCCAGACCCATGCTGCCTGCTTGTCCAGTAGCCTGTGCAGTGGCTCTGCAATGGCTGCCTTGTGTGAAAGGAATGCGTGGTAGAAGTTTAACAAGCCCAGGAATGCCTGTAGCTCTGCCTTGTTCTTGGGTGTGGGTGCTAGTTTGATTGCCCTCACCTTGGACTCTGTGGGGTGGATCCCCCTGGCATCTACTCTGAATCCCAAGAATTCTGTGGAGGGAACACCTACGCTGCATTTCTCCCTCTTGAGTTTGAGGCCAGCTGTGCACAGCCTGGACAGTACCTTTCTCAGCCTACCTGCCAGCTCTTCTGCTGATGCTCCTGCAATCAGGATGTCATCAAAATAGGGGCAGACTCCTGGAATGCCCCTGAGTGTCTTCTCCATAACTTCCCGGAAAATGCCAGGAGCAACGCTGACCCCAAACTGCAGCCTGTTCACCCGGAACGCTCCCCTGTGTGTTACTATGGTCTGGATGTCAGCTGTTGCCCTAGTAACCGTGAGTTGCTGGTACGCCTGCGCAAGATCGAGCCTTGCAAAGATGGCACCGCCTTGGAGAAAAGCGAGAACATGGCTGACCGTGGGGACCGGGTAAGCGTGCGGGTTTAGGGCGCGGTTCACCAAGCACTTGTAGTCGGTGCAGATCCTTATTTCCCTGTTGGATTTGAGGGGGGTGACGATTGGGGTTTCCTCCTCCCCCCTATCTACGGGCTCTAAGATTCCCTGGGCCACCAGCTTATCCAGTTTGCGCTTGATTTTGTGTTTGAGCGCGAAAGGGACTCACCACGGCCGGACCCTAATGGGGGGAACGTTCGAGTTAAGCTTGAACGATATGGGGGGCCCTGTGTACCTGCCCAGCATCCCGTCGAAGACGTCTGAGAACTCTTTCCAGATGGCCTCGACGGAGTCTCCCTGGATCCGGTGGATCCGGAGACTGTGATCCCCAAGGCCTCAAACCAGTCTAGACCGACCAGGCTGGCTCTCCGGCCCTCTACCACTACAACCACCAGGTGCTCTTCGTGACCCTTAAACCCCACCGAAACGGCAGCCTCCCCCTTTACTTTGACCGGCCAATTCTGAAAATCAGTCAGGGTTAAATT
This sequence comes from Vipera berus, assembly GCF_964194415.1. NCBI lineage: Eukaryota > Metazoa > Chordata > Lepidosauria > Squamata > Viperidae > Vipera > Vipera berus. The sequence goes on from NC_138216.1 coordinate 13,822,258, forward strand.
TGTAGGCTGTAATTTAATCCGCTGCTTGCTCTGGCTATTAATATAGTTAAGGGTCTTGTCCGAAATGATCGAGACTGCTGATCCGGAGTCAAGCTCCATGCTGCAAGGGACGCCTTGCAAGCGGATTGTTAGTCTAATTTTGGGTTTGAGCAGCCGGCAGCTACCCGTGTGGTTAATGGCCAGCCGGCTCTCAACATAGCCAATTTGCGTTTTGGTTGGGGCCCCAGTACCTTCGAACGGCGAATCCTCCGGTTGCAGCGGGTGGATCTCCTCTCGGGTGCGGCGGCTACGACAGACCGCGGCTATGTGGCCTATTTTCTTGCAGGCCCGACACGTGGCCGACCGGAGCTTGCAGTGGCTGCACACATAGTTTCCACCACACCCTGCGCACTTCTGAGGGTTGGTGGCATTGTTAGGAGGCCTGGGCTTGTCTGGGCATCTGACTCGCTGGTCGGGGGTCGACTTTCGCTGGAGGAGGTCGATGCTCTGGTCATCCTCGGCTGTGGTGACCTGCCTGTGGACGCTGGCTGCCTGGCAGCTGGTCCGGGTCTCCTGGACTGCTTGGACGGCCCCACAGGCCGCTTCGTGTGCCAGGATGGCATCTTCAGCTTCCTGGAGCGAAACCTCCTCTCTTTCGAACAGGCGCTTTTGCAGCTGCCTGTCTCGTAGGCCGCAGATCAGCCGGTCCCGTAGCCGCTCCTCCAAGTTCGAAAACTTGCAGGCGATGGCAGCTTCTCGTAGGGCAGCGAGGAATTCGGCACCGGACTCATCGGGGCGCTGGTCCCTTTTTTCGAACTGTGACCTCATGGCCACTTTGGAGCGCCGGGGCCGGAAGTTGGCGTTGAGCGTGGCCACGAGGTCCCGGTATGCAATGGTATTGATTGCTTCTGGGGCGAACAGGTTCACGGCGATCTCTAGGAGTGCAGGCCCCCCGATGCAGAGCAGGGCTGCCGCCTTCGCGACGTCCTCCGAGATCTGGTTGAAGCGCATGTACAGTCCGGCATGAGCCAGGTACCAGGCCCATGTCTCGGGGTGGCAGGTGTCGAATTCGTGGGGTTGTCCGGCCCTTGGCATCGCGGCGTCGGTTTTGGGTCTTGAGTCACGGATGCGGTGATCAGCGCGGTCTGTTTGGCTGGCGGTCGCGTTGGGAGGAAGGGGAAGATTCCTCCTTCCTTCAGCTTGCGGTGCGCTCCCCACCTTTATCGCCACTGTAATGTAGTGGGTCCGACGCAAGGAAGAGACGCCAGCTGGAGTACGTGTTCAGCTCTTTCTTGGAAGGGGGTAGCGTACTGAGAATGAGGGTTACCTGGCCTCCTTAAATACCTAGCCAGGTAAGCGGACAGCCAATGGGGTTGGCCCTAGGTTTTCCGCTGAAACTGGGTTTCCCACCAAAACCGTTCAGGCCAATGCCCCCTGGTGGCTGTTGCTATGCAGGTGCCTGCATACATAACAACTCTCTCTCAGCCCAAGGAAGAAGGAAATGGCAAAGCATTTCTGAAAAACCTTGCCAAGAAAACTGCCGGGACTTGTCCAAGCAGCCTTCAAGAATTGGATATGATTGATTAAAAAAAAAAGGCAGGGGACGCAGGCAGCCCATATCAGTTTGGGGGCCCAAACTCTGAGATGGTGAAGAAGACGTCAGCCAAGATTTTTCTCTTCCCATTTTCCCTTAGCTGCACCTTTCAGAATTCTGAGGAATGTGTTTAGTTAGTTTAGCTTTCAAGGTATTGTGCAAATTCAGTAAATAAGTTGATTTGATTGCCAAATTAAGCATGCTACGGAAAACCCCAACGTCAATATTTTCTCCTAGAAACCTTGACAAAAAAGGGCACAGGTCTTCGACAGATACCTTGCTGGCCAACTTTGAAGATGTATAATGGTGGTAGGGAATAAAATCTCTCTGCTGCCAGCATTGATTCAAAAGATCTATAGGCTGAGTCCTTCCTTCCTTCCTCCCTCCTTCCCTCCCTACTTACTCTCCTTCCTTCCTCCTTTTTTCTCTTTCTTTTTCTTTTTTTCTTTCTTTTTCTTTCTTTCCTTCCTCCCTCCCTCTTTCTCCCTCTCTCTTTCTTTCTCTTTCCTTCCTTCCTCCCTCCCTCCCTTACTTACTCTCCTTCCTCCCTCCTTCTTTTTCTTTCTTCCTTTCTCTTTCTTTTCTTTCTTTCCTTCTGTCCTTCCTTCCTTCCTCCATCCTTCCTTCTTTCCCTTCCTTCTTTTCTTTCTTTCTTCCTCCTTTCTCTTCCTTATTTCCTCCCTCCCTCCCTCTTTTCTTTCCTTGTCTCCTTTCTTCCTTACCTCTTTCTTCCTTTCTGTCAGAAAAAAAAGAAACTAACAGCTAAAAGCAGTTTAAATAAGTGACTTAATATACAGATAAATTCTGAGTACTTTCCTTGTAAGATAATTAGAACACTCCGGGAAATTTGGAGCAAGCTTTCTGTTCTCTGCTCTAAAAGGGTTGTGTGTGTGTGGGGGGGAGAAGTTTTAGGCGCGGGCTGCAAACAACTGGTATTTAATGCTGAGATTTATGAGTTTGTTTTTCAACATAGTCTGTACTTTTTTTTCCCCTCAGTGAAAAATATGTTAGCATCAAAATGCAACATCTCAGCAGATGCTTTAATAATAGAAATGGCCAGTAGTCAAAAGCCAGGGAAAAAAATCAGTTAAAGAGTTTGCCTTGCAGTTTTGTGTTTCTGCTTAAGATCCAACTTCGCTGTTGTTTCCTTTCTCCTGATAAAATATTCATCCCTTTGCTCCCTTCATGCACTTCCCTGGAATCTGTCCACTTGACAGAGAACTTCATTCCATCTACCTCTCCTTTCGTTTCCTTCCTTCTTTCCTTTCTTCCTTCTTTTCACATGCCTGAAATGATTTATCAGGTAACAGTGTTCCTTGGGCTGATAGAAGGGGGAGGGGAAATGTTGACTTTTTAATCAGGTCATTTTATTCTCTACGTATTTGCTGCAAACTAACAGTGGATAATGTGTCATCTGCTCAACGTAAGGAACAAATGCAAGCATAAAAAATAATGCTTGGAAAAGTTATTTTAGTCCATTTGTCCTTCCTTCTTCCCTCCCATTGTCCCTCCCTCTGTTCCCCTCTCTTTCCTTCTCTCCTTCCTTCCCTCATCTTTCTTTCTTTCTTTCTTTCTTTCTTTCTTTCTTTCTTTCTTTCTTTCTTTCTTTCTTTCTTTCTTTCTTTCTTTCTTTCTTTCTTTCTTTCTTTCTTTCTTTCTCTTTCTTATATTGAAATGTTTAAGACCCTTTAGACCTGCAAGGTTTTACTGTATTCATCACATGCATTTCTCCTTAAAAGATGGTAGTGTGAATTTAACTTTAAAAGTTTTTAAAATATTTTTTGGGGGGTGTTAGCATATGGGTCATGGAAATAGTATATGGATCATGGAAATTTAACAATGGATTAAGGGCCAGAGGAATTGGGAATTATCATTTTAGTTATTTAGAAGATCTTCTTTCATGGGAAAATGGAGATTGGTTTGGGTGTGTGTGTGTGTGTGTGTGTGTGTGTGCATATGCGTATTTTATGATAAGGAAACCTTGAAGGCTGGACACTAGATCCAGGGGTAAAGAATATGGAGCGGAAAATCTTAGTGCAAACTTCTGGGAACCTCCCAACCATGTATTAAATGGATTTGAATATTTTCTTTTTCCTCAGGACATATATACAGTATAAAAAACCTCTGCTAAGATTTGGAAAAAAGGATAAATTTTACTTACTGATACAAAAAAAAATTGTTAAAGCATTGCCTTGAAAACACAGATGATCAGGAGAAATTTTACAATTTCTGCTGCTAAACAAGGCGGCACCCAATTTTATGTCCTTTTTTTGCCATAGTTGTTAAGCAAATCACAGCTGTTGTTAGGTGAATCAAGTGGTTGTTAAGCAAATCCTGGAATGTTTCCAAGCACCAGAATTTTGATCGTGTGTCTATGGGGTTGCTGTGATAGTCATAAATATGAGGACCAGTCACCAGTCACTTTTCCGGTGCCATTGTAATTTCAAATGGTCACTAAACAAATAGTTTGCAAGTCAGGACTACCTGTGATACAAAAGGCAACAGTGACATGCCACCTCTATATCACTATCCGGAAAACTACACTACCTCAGGGTTGAGCTTGACTCAAACTTTCATATTTTGACTTCTGCATTAGTTTGAGCAGAAGATAAGTCAGATTTAACTGGGGTTATGAGAAGTGCAGCTGATCAAAAAAATGTGGTGAAGTTAGTTTCTAACACTGTATTTCATGTCACAGATTATTGTTGTGGCTATATGGTTCAAAAGGCATCCTTCTTAGAGTTTTGAGAGACTCAAAAGGTGGGAAACATTTAGCAGAACAGAATAACAGAGTTGGAAGGGACCTTGGAGGTCTTCTAGTCCAACCCCCTGCTCAAGCGGGACATCATGTACCATTTCAGAATAACAGAGTAACAGAGTTGGAAGGGACCTTGAAGGTCTTCTAGTCCAACCCCCTGCTCAAGCAGGAGACCCTATACACAGTGCTGGGATTCAGCCGGTTCGCACCACTTTGGCAGAACCAGTAGCTAATTTCTTGTTGCCCAGGCCCAGAATGGACTTCCGGAAGCAGCATCCACACAGAGAACCAGTTGTTCACATATTTGAATCCCACCACCGACCCTATACCATTTCAGAATAACAGAATAACTGTCAGTTTAGCAGGAGACCCTATACTATTCCAGAATAACAGAGTTGGAAGGAGCCTTGGAAGTCTTCTAGTCCAACCCACTGCTCAAGCAGGATATCCTATACTATTCCAGACAAGCGATGGAGCACCTACCACTTCTGAAGGCAAGACATTCCACTGCTTGATTGTTGGATCTCCTTGCTAGAACTTTGCTGGAAATACAGCTCTGCCTTTTAAGAATTCAGCACACAAACATTTCACAGCAAACAGAAAGAAGAATAAGGGAACGGCATTCCCTCCTTAGTAGCGCCTTCATTTACAAAACATATTTATCAAGTCTTTTCTAAGAATAATGCAGGGATATGGTTTGCCATCATTCTTGTTAATGGGATTGTCTTCATGTTAGGGTAAAAAGCCATAAGTCTTGAGGTTTGAGCCACTATAATGCTTGTAGCATTTAATTATTGCTTTTTAAAAAGAAGAATAATCAAGTCACTAAATAAATGTGCGTAGAGGTAGTCCTCAACTTAAGTCGACAATTGAACTGGACATTTCAATATTAAATGGTGCTGACTTTCCTTCAGTAACATATTGAGTGCCTTTCAACTTGAGGGGCCCAGCATCCTACACTATCTCAACTGCTTGACTAACCTCTATATGGGGCTGCCCATGAGAACTACTCAGAAGCTTTGACTGGTCCAGCAACTGGCTGAGAGGAAGGGACTGGCCCAAGATCACCCAGCTGGCTTGTGCCTAAGGCAGGACTAGATGGTCTCTCAGTTCCTAATCTGGTGCCTTAACCACTACACCAAAGCTCTCACTTTCATATACTGAAATGCCCTGTATAAAGAATGACTTTATGAGATCTGAGATATTTTTAATTCTTCCAGTGTTGAAGATTTTACGTGCAAAATGCTTTTCATTTACATTCATCGGAGCAATTTCACTGGGTCTATGTGTCTAATGAAAAGAATCTAATTCAGATTTTGTGAGTTAGCATGCAAATGGAGTTGTAGTTCCTTTGATGTGTATTTCCCCAGATTTTGTCTTTTTTTTTAGCTCAAAAGCTCAGAAGAGTAAACCTCTGGCCCCTGTGAGCAACCCAGATTGGATCCTGCAATATTATCCTGGGACAGGTAGATTTGCCTTCATTCGTGAGAAGCCACATTGTTACAGGAGATCCTCAAAGAATCTTGAAAGCAGTTCCAAAGTCTTCGGTGCTCCTTTTGAAGGACAAGAGAGACATGGTGGGCTGTTTTGAATTTCTTTCTCACAGTTCCAACAGCCATTTTCTCTTTCTCACTTCCTTCTCCATGCCAGAGCTTTTTGTGTCTCTGTCTGACTTTTATTTTGTATGATAAAATAAAGAGGAGCTAGCAATCAGTAACCACTGTGATATTCCTTTAATTAAGGTGGTTGTAATATATTCGGCTGGGGACTGTTCTTGAAACACAAAATCACTTGCTAGGTTTTGATGAAACCACTTACACATTTTTCACTTCTTATTTAAACATGAACCCCTTCTCCTACCCACCCACCCATCCTCAGCCCCCTTTAGTTTTAGTCATTCCTCAGCATCTCCTTTGAAAATTGTTTTCTGTTGACATCTATGCTTTAGTTTCCTTTCCTCTTGCTCCATTTGATTGGGTAAAGAGTTATATCATTCAAGGTGCTCATGAAGAAGGTGGGGAAAGAAGGTGGGGAAGGGAGGAAGGAAGGAAGGAAGGAAGAAAGAAAGAAAAAGAAAGAAAGAAAGAGGGAGGGAGGGAGCGAGGGAGGGAGGGAGGGAAGGAGCATGGAAGAAAGGAAATCTGTGAAATAAGTAAATATTTTAATTTAACATAAAACCATTTCACAATTTAGGTGATCCAAATGTTTCTTAATTTAGTTTAAGTATTTAATTGGCAACAAGCTGATCTATACTGTTAATACACTTAAGTAGCCATGACTCCCTCCCCTCAAGAAAAGAGTTATCTGTTATTTTCACATTTGAGCCATCATGCAAATTAGGGTCAAAATGATACTTCCATCACAGCAATAAATTCAGTAAAGCTGTACAGTAGTTAAAATATAGCAAAATCTCTGCCAAGGAGTTAATAAATTAAGAAATAATAAAATAATAATTGTGTCCATAATGGTTGTATGACTTTTGCAAACCTTAAGAAACTGAAATAAAAATATGCCACTGATAAAGGTAAAAACAAAGAAAATTAAAACTCCATCCTTATATGATATCTCTTTGGAATAATCTCTCCCTTTAGGAAGAGATGCCGAACCTTGATCGATCTTTACAAATTTGTTAAATATATTATATTTGACAGCAGCAAGATTGCTCTAGGCACAAAAGTGGAAGGACACCTCGATTCCCACCATGGACAAAGGGTTACAAGAGCTGATGGTATTAGCAGAGATGGCCAAATTGACTGTGCTGATAAAAGAAAAGAACAAAAGTTATTTTGTTTCTACTTGGAAACCGCTTCTGGACGTTGTGCTTTAGGTGGGAAAAAAAGTGATATCATGATTTTGGGTTTTACTGATTAGACTGATTTGCTGATACAGAAATGGCTAGTGCATACGACTATAGAAATGTAAAAAGTTGAGATTTGATTTTAATGTCTGATTTTACTGCAACAGAGAGAGTCGGAAATCAATGCCTTGTGTTTCTTCCCCTGCATTTCTTCACACCTTTTATGTTTTCCCTTTTTCTACTGTTGTCCCTTACTATTTGCTTATGTATTATTATTATTATTATTATTATTATTATTATTATTATTATTATTATTATTATTATTAATAATAATAATAATAATAATAATAATAATAATAATAATAATAATAATAATAATAATAATAATAATAATAATAATAATAATAATAAACAGGAGCGCTGATTTATCACCAGCCTATCAAGTACATAGAAGGCAAGGGCTGGGCAGCACAAGCAAATGTCAGCCAACCACTTAAAAGCCAGCCATCAACACACCCCAATCAACATCTAAAAAGCCACATATAACAGGCACTATAAATACCACACAGAGAACAGTACATACTCTGCTAGGGAGAAGTTCCCTGAAGATGGGCTCCAGCATGAATCCAAAAGCTCAGAAGACTAAACCTTTGGTCCTGGTGACCAACCCAGATTGGATCCAGCAACATTATCCTGGGACATGTAGATCTGCCTTCATTCATGACCATAATAGAGCCCAACATTTTTGTTACTAAGCAAGACATTTGTTAAGTGAGTTTTACCCCATTGTATGACCTTTCTTGCCAGAGTTGTTAAGTGAATCACTGCAGTTGATAAGTTAGTAACCCAGTAAGTGAATCCGGCTTTCCTCATTGACTTTGCTTGTCAGCACGTCACAAAAGGTGATTAGATGACCCTGGGACATAGCAGTGGTCATAAGTTTGAACCAGTTGCCAAGCAGCTGGATTTTGATCACATGATCATGGGGATGCTGCAAAGGTCATAACTGTGAAAAACGGTCATAAGTCCCTTTTTCACTGTGGTTGTAACTTTGAATGGTCATTAAATAAACTGTCGTATGTCAAGGACTACCTGTATTATAAGATAGGATACCTCTTGCAGATCTCAAGGCTTTACATTAGACTGAGCAGTATAAAAGAATCTGTTAACTTAGTGACATGGTTGTTACCGGCTTCCCCATTGACTTTGCTTGTCAGAAGGTCACAAAAGGGGATCACATGACCCTGGGACACTGCACCTGTCATAAATAAGAGTCAGTTGCCAAGCGTCTGAATTCTGATCAGGTGACCATCGGGAAAAAGATCATAATTCAGTTTTGTAACTTTGAATGGTCCCTAAATGAACTGCTATATAAGATGACAACTGTAGATATACATACACACTCACACATATATGTATACTACAGAGAGACAGAGAGAGAGAGAGAGAGATGTTTATAGTAATTAATTCCTCTCTTTAGTATGTTTGTCTCAGTATCAGTATCAGCTGAGAGACAAATAATCTATCAGGTTTTTATCTCTCTCAAATATCTTTGCTCTGTATGATCCAATTATTATTCTCTTTCAAATGCATAAAGGGAAGTAAGTATCTGCTGGGCACTCATAAAAGTGTTATATAATTCTGGGATAGGTCATCTTGCATAGGTGCTCCAAGTTTCTTAACTTTTCTTTTGAATTTATTGTTTATTTGTTGTATTTTTGTTTTCCCATGAAGCACTGGCAATATGTGTGCCTTACAGAGATTCCAAGCAACCTACATATTTGAAGAACGTCTAGTTATACGTCAAAAGTTCTTCTAACTGCTGTTGCACTGGGTTATCTTTTAAAGTGAATCCTTTAAATAAAACGTATTTAAATACCATCTATGGAAAAAAAGCTTGCATGGCTATTTCTATGCATGTGATAATAGTGGGGTACAATCTGATATAAATATAGTATTAATATGTCTATAGAGATTCTCATCAACCAGGTCACGGTTGTCCCAAATATGCTTTTTCAAAAGGCAACTGGACTTTTCTTTGTTTTTCCTCATCTAAGAAGCTTCTTCAGTTCTGACTGAATGGTGAAGAATTCAAGTATTTATATTCCTTGAGCCATTGTGTCCCTTGTATAATATTCGGGAGAAGGGCGGTATATAAATAAAATTATTATTATTATTATTATTATTATTATTATTATTATTATTATTATTATTATTATTATTATTATTATTATTATTATTATTATTATTATTATTATTATTATTATTATTATTATTTTATAATATTATTATTATTTTTTTATTATTTTTATTACATTTATATCCCACCCTTCTCCGAAGACTCACGGCGGCTTACAAGCTTAGCTTACAAATAATATTATAATAATATAATAATATAATAATATTAATACTATACAATATGCAATATATACTATAGTATTAATACACTCTCCTACTGTGGATTAAGGTATCAGAACAGTAATATAAGCCAAAGCAGTGCTTTAAAAATGGCCACAAAGTGTTTGCTTGTTTTTAATGCACTAGAACAGACAGGTTGTGAATATAAAGTATTAAGAAGAAACTGTACAAGGGACGAAAATAGGCAATTATGTTTTACACTGAGTGAAATTGGATATGGTTCTTTTCTTCGTATTCTCTTGCTCCCCTCTCTTTTTTTTTCTCCTTACTCTATCTTCACATCTGCCCTTTACTAAATGGCACAGTTCACTAAGATGCATAGGTTGGTGTTAAATTGCGGGCAATGCTCAGACCTTAACTACAGAATTTGCTCCTCGGATTCCTCCAGGAATTATTTCCAAAAGGGCAACAGAACCAAACATGGTATTTAAGTTCCTATTCCCATTGAAGAAAAAAAAACAAACCTCAGAAGTATACATAATCATCATGCAAAGTGACCTGCAGCTATGTCTGACTCATTTAATGAAAGCTCTTGTTTGCGAGCCTGATAGTGTGGTTGTAAAGTAGTTGATACACTCTTGCAGGTTTGACCTTCCGTTGGGCAGAATGAGGCAACTACCTCTGGAGTATTTTGAGAATATTTGTAGTTTAGGATTGAACCGTGTAGGTCTCTGAGCTTGGTGTTTTTCTGATGGTGCTTTTTTACTCTAGGTTTAGAACATAGAACATAGAATAATAGGGTTGGAAGGACCTGGGAGGTCTTCTAGTCCAAACTCTTGCTTGAGCAGACCTTACACCATTTCAGGCAAAGGGCTGTTCAGTCTCTTCTTAAAAGCCTTCAGTGATGGAGCCCTTGCAACTTCTGAAGGCAAGCCATTCCATTGATTAATTGTTCTCACCATTAGGAAATTTCTTTTTAGTTCTAGGTTGGTTCTCTCCTTGATTAGTTTCCATCCATTGTTTCTTGTCTTGCCTTCTGGTTCTTTGAAAAATAGGCTGACTCTCCTCTTTGTGGCAGGCCCTCAAATATTGGAAGACTGCTAGTCTTTCTTTTCAAGACTAGACATACACAATTCTTGGAGCTGTTCTTCATATGCTTTAGTCTCCAGTCCCTAGTTTGGTCATGAAACATCTGCAAGTAAACAATCAAGCTCGGAGAGCACCAAAGACCCCCATACCTCTAGAGTCAAATGTTGGAAGGAAACACTCTTTCCAAGACCCTCCTTAGCCAACTAAGATGATCTGACATCCCCAGTCAAATGTTCCACAATTTGGAAATTGTGATATATAATACCTACAGCATTACTGATATAACAAATGTTAAATACTTGAAAAAATGTTTATATTTCATTGGTTAGTTTGTGGTATATTAAAGGAACTGTGAAAAATAAAAAAGGAAAAAAAAGGAAAAAAAAGAAAGTGGGGATTTGAGTGAAGTTCCTATAGATAAAATAGTTAGCTTTGCATTGATTTTGTGATAAAGTAACCAAGAGTTCTGTACAGACATCTTTGCTTCTACTGTCTTATCTTCCTGGAGGTGTATAGTCTCACTAGCTTCAGTGAACCACAAGGAAGAAAACAGGGTAGAACTCTTCCTTAGAGTGTTCACTCAGTTATAAAGATCTTGGACATTAAGAGGGGAATCCTGTCCTTGAGAAATAATTGAAACTTTCTCTTTACCCTAATGACATTGTGAATTATCCTTTATATTTTTGATCACAAATCTGATGGAGAATTTCCAAAATCTAGTTACACTTCCTATGAAAGAGCAGATTTTTAAAAAGACTCCTTTCTCATGAACATAGTTCTGGGCCACATTTCCAGTCTTCTTGGGTTGGGGGAGGGGGGGTGGAAAGGGCTTCTCAACTCTATACAACTTCATCAAAACATCTGGCCACAGAAAGGGTCAGCTCACAACTGAGTGAATGTAAAAGAGAAGTAAAGATGCTGAGTTTGTCAGATGGGAAGCTGACAGCCTGGGTTCAAGACCCAAGCACCACACAAAGGGGTGAGCTTCCGTTCCTTGCTGCAGCTCCTGCCCACCTAGCAGTTCAAAAACATTCAAATGTCAGCAGATAAATAGGTACCACTTTGGTGGGAAGGTGCCTTTGGCCTATAGTCATGCTGGCCACATGACCACAGAAATGTCTTCAGACAACACTGGCTCCTTCAGCTAAGAAACAGAAATGAGCACCACCTCCTAGATTGAGACGTGACTGGACAGGGGAAACCTTTACCTTTATCTTTAAAGAGAAGTCCTCTTTTCTCACTTGACAGATGCAGTTTGGAATAGTGGCTGTTACTGGATGGGACGTGGATTCCTGAGTTCAGGTTCCCACTTGATAGTAGAGCACTGTGAGTCACTCTCTTTCTCAACTCAGGCTACCTCCTAAAGGTGTTATTCTGAGAAGTAAAAGAGAGGAGAATCCTTCGGCAAAGCATTTTGAAATCACATTATAACTAAGAATAGGCTTATATGTGATTCCTTGCCTCCAAATCTCCACATGGATAAAGTCCATTACTGCTGTCTAGAGAACCTTCAAATTTCCATCATCACAAGAGCATGATGCAATTGTCATAGGCATTCAGGATCTTTTTTTTATTGAAGAGTTTTACAGTACAATTTATTTATAAAAAAAAACAAAACAAAACCCGTCCCAACCCCCTCCCCTCTTCCCAACCCTCCCCAACACCTACCTCCCTCCCCTCCCACCTCCCCGACTTCCCAGAGCTAAATACAAGGTATAAAAGTAGAAATAATCATAATCTACCATATGCAAACAATAGGCTATTAAATCTATCGCACTTTAACTCTTATAAAATGACTACAAGCAATATAAATATCACATCAGCACTTATTCAAATGCTAAATGAAACTTTTTAGTCCCATATTTATTCTGGATGTAGTCAATCCATTTTTTCCACTACACAATATATCTCTGTTGCGAATGGTCTTTCAAATACGCTGAGATCTTTGCCATTTCCGCCAGGTTGGAAACTTTTAAAGTCCATTCTTCTATAGTCAGCAGTTCTTCCTTCTTCCAATATTGCCCTACTAAAAGTCTTGCTGCCGTGATTAAATTCAACATCAACTTAGTGTCCACAACAGTAGTGTCAGTAGTAATGCCCAGTAAAAACAATTGCGGACAAAACTTTATCCTTTTCTTAAATATCTTCTGCATATTCCACCAAATTTTAATCCAAAATGCTTTAACCTTTTTACAGGTCCACCATATATGAAAATACGTTGCATCTTCACCACCACACCTCCAACATTTAGGCTGGCAGTTCGGATACATACTTGCTAGTTTTTTAGGATCTAAATGCCACCTATAAAACATTTTATAAAAGTTCTCTCTTAAATTTTGAGCTTGTGTAAATTTTACATTTCTCACCCAAATCTTTTCCCAAGTATCCATTGTAATAACTTCTTGAAAATTCTGAGCCCACTTTATCATACAATCTTTAACAAGTTCTGTCTCTGAATCAATTTCTATCAATGCAAGATATATCCGTTTGATATGTGCTTGACCTTGATTTCTAATTTGCTTTACCAAATTTTCATCAATCATTGAAAAACCAATTTTCTGATCTTCTTTCCACCTGGCCTGTAATTGCCCATACTGAAACCAAGTTTGAACAATCTTTTCTTCTCTTAAGATATTATACGGCTTCAAATGCCATACATTCCTTTCCAAACTTAAAATTTCCTTATATGTAATCACATCATGTTTAAACCCAACACTTATATTTTCTATTGCGTGTTTCGGTATTGCCCATAAAGGTATCTTATAATTTAGCTTATGTCTATACTTTTTCCAAACTCACAACAGAGCATGTCTTAAAATATGCACCTTGAACACCTTCTTATCATACAATAGATATGCATGCCAACTGAATAGCAAATCATGACCTTCAAGATTTAATAATCTCACTTGTGTTAAATTAATCCAATCACTTATCACTGACAAAGCAGCAGCCTCATAGTATAGTTTAAAGTTAGGCACTTTAAGACCACCTCTCTCACGCGTATCCTGCATAATCTTAAATTTAACTCGTGGCCTTTTCCCTGCCCAGACAAATTTATTAATACCCTTTTGCCATTCCTCCAAGTTTGAATCCTTTTTCAGAATAGGTATCATTTGAAATAAAAATAGAAATTTCGGCAAAACATTCATTTTCACTGCTGCAATTCTTCCCAATAAAGACAATTGTAGTTTTTTCCAACTATCCAATTCTTTTTGAACTTTTCCCCATAGCTTTTCATAATTATTTTTATATAGCTTTGCATTTGAGGGTGACAAATATACCCCCAAATATTTAACCCTTTTGACAATTTCAAATCCCGTTAACGCTTCTAAAGCAGCCTTTTGTGATACTGTCATATTCTTAGACAACATTTTAGTTTTTTGTATGTTAACCTTTCCCATATTGCATTATTATCTCCATCAATTCTACAACAGAATTTTCTGGCTGGGTCACCGTAACAACCAGATCGTCTGCAAACGCCCTCAGTCTATAATCCTGATCTCTTATTTGAATTCCCTTAATTTTTTCCGAATTCCGTATTTTAATCAGTAATATCTCCAATGTTAAAACAAATAGTAAAGGTGACAATGGGCACCCCTGCCTTGTGCCCTTTTCAATGTTACATACTTCAGTCAGACTATTATTTACTATTATACGGGCTGTTTGCTTTTGATATAGTGCCCTAATTGGTTGTAAGAATTTATCCCCAAAATTCATTTTATCTAATACTTTCAACAAGAATTGCCAATCCAATTGATCAAAAGCTTTTTCAGCATCCAAAAAGATCAACGCTACAGGGATCTGGTTGTTTCTTTCCAGAAATTCCAACAAATCAACTATATGCCTCATGTTGTTCTTCATCTGTCTACCACTTATAAACCCAGTTTGATCACCATGAATTACGTGTTGCAGTACCCTCATTAATCTGTTAGCTAAAACCTTAGAAAATATCTTGTAGTCCGTGTTCAAAAGTGATATTGGTCTATAATTTTTTGCTTGAGTGACATCCTGATCTTCCTTCGGTATCAAAGAAATAAAAGCAGTTTTCCAAGACGGAGGCACCCCTCCTCCCATTTGGATTGTCTGAAACAATTCCCTTAATGGCTTTACCATCTCTAACTGTAATTTTTTATAATACACAGCAGTCAACCTATCCGTCCCTGGCACCTTGCCCACTTTCAATTGTTTAATTGCTGAAAAAATTTCTTCCTCAGTTATCAATTGATTCATCTCTCCCTTTTGTTCTTGTGTAAGAACAGGAATATTAGCATTCATCAAATATACATCAATATCTACCTCACTAATCTTATCCCTAGCATATAACGTAGAGTAAAAATCAACAAAAGTTTTCTTAATAAGACTCTGCTGATACACTACCTTACCCTTATGTTCTATTCTATCTATATTAGAAGCCCTTTGCTTCTTCCTTAACAAATAAGCTAACCATCTACCTGGTTTATTGGCATTGCAAAAAGTATTATGTCTAACATACCGTAGATTAGTTGCCACTTGATCAGCCATCAACTTGTCAAACTGTCCCCTTAATAAATTAATTGCCTCTTTAATCTTCACGTCCGATGGATTAAAAATTAAGGCCTTTTCTTTTTCCCTAATTTCATTCTCTAATTCCTTCCTCCTAAATTCCAGACTACGTCTATATTTGTTATTCAAATATATTAACACACCTCTCATATAAGCTTTAGTAGCATCCCAAACCATTTCAATAGAAGTACCCTTATGCATATTAATTTCAAAAAAATCCTTCATCTGTTTTTTACATTCATCCACATTTTCCTGATTTCTAAACAAATTCTCATTTAGACGCCAGGAGCGCCTATCTCTATTATCCTTATCTATCTCTAGCCAGACTGGGCTATGATCAGACATAGTTCTTGGTCAAATCTTAATCTTCTTAGTCCTAGAAAAGAAATCATTGGTAATTAGTATAAAGTCAATCCTAGAAAAAGATTGATGTCTATCGGGAAAAAAAGTATAGTCCTTTTCTTGCAGATTTCTTTCTCTCCAAATATCTCGCAGTTCCAAATCATCCTTCATCTCAAAAAAGGATTTAGGCAGTTTAGCATGACTTGGAATACTTTTAAAAGAACCACTCTTGTCCATTTGTACATCCAAAACACCATTCCAGTCTCCCATAAAAATAAAAGATTTATAATCCAACTGAATAATCTTGCTGTGTAGTAAACTATAAAAGTCTGCTTGTTGTTGATTAGGAGCATATAATCCAACCAAAAGTGTTTTTTGCCTTCTATTAACAATTCTATTATAACATATCTGCCTTGTTTATCTGCTTCAATTAACTCCGCTGTCAAGGTATTCTTAACATAAACAACCACTCCATTTTTCTTGCCCGTTGCAGAGACAATAAATTGTGTACCCAGTCTTGAATTTAATAAGTACTTTTGGTCCATGACTCTAATATGTGTTTCTTGTAAACAAATAACATCATTCTTAAATTGTTTTAAATATTGAAAAACTTTCTTTCTCTTCTGTGGTGAATTTAAACCATTAACATTCCAAGTTAGAAACTTAGTCGCCATACTTCGCGACCCGAAGCTTTTGGAGTGCTTCTTCCAGGATCCCCTTTACATTCTTGGGTCACGCCCCTCCCACAGCTTCGCTATAGGTACGTTTTGGAGGTCCCATGACTTTCTGCTGGTCTTGTTCTTGCTCTCGTCTCATTCGTCTCGAAGCAGCACGCGTCATCCTCTGGTCTCTAGCCTCTTCTGATGATACTGAATTTTGATCCACTCCTGTCGCTTTCTCATCTGTCTGCGTTGTTCCTTCAGCACCTTGTAGATTCTCACTACGTAATTGAGGCTCTCCCTCGCCATTCTTCTTTGTAGATTCCAAAAGTGGTATGGGGGTTGCTTTTAAAACATTACTGTAAAAATCACGTGCCTGCATCACTGTAGTAAGACGATGTCTCGTACCTTCATGCATCACGACCATACGCACTGGTATCTCCCATCTGAACTTAATATCACGTCGCCTTAATTCTTGTGCTAAAAAAGCAAACTCCTTCCTTCTCCTTAAGATTCTTGGAGGGATCTCTTTTAGAACCAAGACTTCTTGCTCAGCAATTGCAAATTTAGTATTGTAAGAGGCTTGAATGACGTCATTTCTAATTGATCTCTTTGTAAAATAAACCACCACATCTCTGAGTAATTTCCTTTGTCTTGCAATCCACGAATTAACACGGGAAATTTTGTCTATATCTTCCATAATTACATCTGCTGGTCACCCCAGCACCCCTTCCAAAGCCTCAGAAACTATTTCCTTCAAATTTTCTTTAGGATCCTCTTTTAAGCCTCTGATTCTCACAGCAAACTCCATCTCGTGATACTGTACCAAGATCAAATCACTATCAATTTTCTCCACCACATTCTCAGTCTCTGACATTTTTGCATCTAATCTGGTATTATTTTGGCTGAGATCTTCCACTCTTTCATCCAAACGCTCAATACATATGGCCATGCCTTGAAATGCAAGTAAGATGTCTGCCCTTATTTCTGTTAGCTTCTCATCCAGCTTTTCATCCATAACCTCAGCTAGTTTTTCTGTTAACTTCTCATCCAGCTTTTCATCCATAATCTCAGCTAATTGTTGTGATTGCTTTTCCAAAGCCTCTTGCATCACATTCTGCAAATCTTTAACTGTAAAGATTTGCAGGTGCAGGTGCAGGGGGCAATAAAGCTTGCAACGAAGACTGCTGCACCGGAGAAGCCCCCACACTTCTAAGAACTTTAGAAGATTTAGCCGCCATTTTCACCCACTATTGCCTGCTACGCACTTTCACTTTCAAACTCCGCAAAGTCCATTGAGTTAAAGATCATGAATCCCCTTTCACCTGAATCTTCTGTATCGCTCTGCCTGCATCCAAGTTCTCCAAAGTTCTCTCTTGCTGGCAGGGATGGTTGCAGATGCCCTGTTCTGCTCCAAAAAACCCGGAGCAGAAGCGCCTCGCAGTCCGGAGCAAGCCCAGGCTTCGGGGGGGCTCAATCCTTCAGCTGCCAAAACTTTAAGTTCTGGCGGCCCCGGAGAGCTCTACCCCTACCTGGACGCTCACCCCCTCCTCTTCTCCCGAGGAGGGGGCTTCCAAGCAGCCGAAACAGCTAATTGGTGCTGTTTTCGGCGGCTCTACGGAGCCGTGGGGCTGACAGCCTAAGAATGGCTGCCTCCGGCGACGCCTTGCCACCCGGAAGTCGGCATTCAGGATCTTTTTGTTTGGAAGCAAAAGAGGGATCTAGGAGTCCTAGTAGACAATCACTTCAATGTGAGCCAGCAGTGTGCTGCAGCTGCCAAAAAAGCCAGCACAGTGCTAGGCTGCATTAACAGAGGGATAGAATCAAGATCACGTGAAGTGTTAATACCAGTTTTGATCACCACAATGCAAAAAAGATGTTACATCTTTACAGCATAATACAAAAAAATAGTGCAGATAAAAGCAACAAAGATGATTAGGGGACTGGAGGAGAAAACACACTATGAACTGTCGCAGGAACTGGTATGTCTAATTTAGCAAAGAGAAAAGCTAGAGGTGAATTGATAGTAGTCTTCCAGGATCTGAGGGGCTGCCACAAAGAAGAGGGGGTTGACCTATTTTCCAAAGCACCTGAGGGCCAGAGAAGAAGTAATGGTTGGAAGCTTTTCAGCAATCCAACCTAGAACCCAGGAGAAATATTTTGACAATGAGAAAATTTAATCAATCAATTAATTAATTAATCCAGAAGTTATGGATGCTCCACCATTGGAGGTTTTAAGAAGAGTTTTTGTCTGCAATGATATAAGCTCTCCTGGTTGAGCAAGGGGTTGGACTAGAAGAACTCCAAGGTCCCTTTTAACTCTTGAGCCTTGGTGGAGCAGTGGGCTAATGCCTCCTTAAGTAACACCAGCTGCCTGCAATCAGTGCAGGTTTGCATCCCACCAGGCTCAAGGTTGACTCAGCCTTCCATCCTTCCGAGGTAGGTAAAATGAGGACCCAGATTGTTGGGGGCAATAAGCTGACTTTGTAATAATGCCGCTTGGGGGGGAGAAGCCCTAATAAGCAGGCATATACATAGAATGAAGGCTACTGCTAAGCTTGTAAGCCGCCCTGAGTCTTCGGAGAAGGGCGGGATATAAATGGAATTAAAATAAAAAAAAAATAAATACAAATAACTCTGATGATGTTCTATTTTCTATTATTTAGGACAGAGGTTCACCAACTGAGTCCCAGAGCCAACGTGATTCTTCAAAATCCAGAGAGTTCCAAATATTATTACCAAAATACAATTTTTAAAGTGGCAGAAAGAAAAATTATTAAATATATTTTAGAAGAGTAATTGATTAACCAAATTTAATCATAAACCAAGATCAAAATGAACTCAAAAAGTGCATTTAGTTCTGATTTTATCTACTGCTCTTTGGATTTTGCTTCTCCCTCTCTCTACCCTGCAACCTTCTCCCTTCCAACTCTGTTATGCTGTTACTGTCTTTCCTGATTTTGTCTTCTTCTGACAGTTTCACTGGAGCTTTGAGAACTGAGACCACAGGTATGCAAAACAAGTGTCACAAATGATATTGCTCTTTTTTTTCCTAAGGCTCCTGGTTGCAGACAGAAGCTCTGAAATGCTCCTGGGATGCTCGTAAATGTGTTGGCTTCACCTTTCAACAGGACACAAAACAATTTAAAGGAAGATATGAGAAAGTTCCCTGAGGTTCTAAAGCTCATATCAGCTAATAGATTGATTTTGGTCAGAGGAACCGATCGTATTATACAGGCTCTCTGAAAGTATCTCTCTCTCTCTGTGTATGCCTGTATGTCTGTGTGTGTTGCAAAGATTTGCTGATTCAGCTGTTCCATAGACAAATAAATATAGCACTTTCTCAGCCATTCTCATAAATCTGAGCTGGATGACAGATATTCAGGGTTTTTTTTAAAATCTCTCCCCCATCAATTTTAAATTGCACAGGCAAGTTACTGCAGGTGACTTTAGACTCCCAGATACATGGCAGAGATGACATTCCTGAACTCAGGGACTTGCCCAGATGTTTTTAGGTAATGCAAATTATTGGCAACTCAGAATTTTTTTTTTAGAATACATGAACGATGAGAATAATGGTAGAACAGATTTTTTTCTCTCCTGGACAAGCCGTTTTTAAGAGAAATGCAGGGTAGACGTTTTGTATACCTGCTTTGGTTTCAAGATAGAGATGAGGCCTCATTTGGATCCAGAATCTAACCAGGGTTGAGCTTGTGTATTATATTTATTTATTTTATTTATTTTAATTCCATTTATATCCCGCCCTTCTCCGAAGACTCAGGGCGGCTTACAAGCTTAGCAGTAGCCTTCATTCTATGTATATGCCTGCTTATTAGGGCTTTCACACACACCCCAAGCAGCATTATTACAAAGTCAGCTTAATTGCCCCCAACAATCTGGGTCCTCATTTTACCTACCTCGGATAGGATATGATAGGATACCTCCTGCAAATCTCAAGTCTTTACATTAGACTGAGAAGTAAAAAAGAATCTTTGGAGAATTGTGGGTGCTCCATCACTGGAGGTTTTTAAGAAGAGATTGGACAGCCATTTCTCCAGAATAGTATAGGATCTCTCGCCTGAGCAGGCAGTTGGACTAGAAGACCTCTAAGGTCCCTTATAACTCTGTGACTCTGTTATTCTGCAACATAAGAATTCTAGAGTTAGAGAGAACCTTGGAAGTGTTCTAGTCCAATCCCTTGCCTCTCATGACTCAGGCCCAGACTGTGACTGGGGGGGGGGACTGGGGGCGGAAATGCAAAGAAGAGCAACTAAGATGATTAAAAGCATGGAGATTAAAACATATGAACAATGGTTGCAGGATTTGGGAATGGCCAGTTTAGAGAAAAGAAGGACAGGGGGTGAGATGGTAGCAGTGTTTCCAATATTTGAAGAGCTGCCACAAAGAAGAGGGGGGTCGACCTGTTTTCCAAAGCACCAGAAGGCAAGAAAAGAAACAATGGATGGAAATTAATCAAGGAGAGAAGCAATCTAGAAATAAGGAGAAACTTCCTAACAGGGAGGACAATTAACCAGTGGAACAGCTTGCCTTCAGAAATTGTGGGTGCTCCCTCACTGGAGGCTTTTAAGAAGAGACTGGACAACCATTTGTCTGGAATAAAGTCTCCTGCTTGAGCAGGGGGCTGGACTAGAAGACCTCTAAGGTCCTTTCCAGCTCTATTCTGATTCTGCTTCAGCTGAATCCATGGAATGCCAGTCTCATAAGACATCAGGAATCATATGAGATTGATCAAACACAGGCACTATCAGAACAGTTGGAGCAATCAAATAAGGATGAGGTAAGAACAGAAATAAAAAAATAAAAACAATCCATGAGGGTCCTTACCAGGCAAGAGAGCAGATCACTTGATAAGCGAGAGTTGGCTGCAACTTAATTTAAGAGGGAATCCTGTCCCATGTTCCTTTGCAGGAAGCAACCTGTGATCTCTGACTCTTACATGTTCTTCATGTGAATTCTGCTTGTAAAATTCTGACCTCTGGACTGGGCAACAGCCTTGATATGGCTCCTGGAACTCTGGATTACATTTGGACTATTGTTCTGTGTGCGCCTATTAAAAGCGAACTCTATTCTATGTTGGTTTGCATGCTTTCACTGTTGTTGTCTCTTTGAACTTGAGTAAACTGTGAACTACCATAGCAACTGCATGAATCAGTATTTGAAACCAGAAGCAGGAATCCCCATACTATGTCTGACCAATGGCTCTTCAACTGTTTGAGATGGCCAGGCTGAACCTGAAGAAGGGGTCAAGCAAGTCATCAGTTTGGACTCCCTTTGCACACAAGAGATCTAAGTCCAGCCCTCCTTGAATTCTATTGACTCGTTTTAACTGCTAGTAGTTCAGATTCTTATAGAATAAACTTGTACTCATTTGAATAATCCTGGTTCCTGACTTCTTGGGCCTGACACCAACTTTGGCTCAAACTCCTTCAGTGATGGAGCCCTTCTAACTCCAGGAGACAGGCTGCTTCACTGCTTCATAACTCTGATAATCAAGAATCGCCTCCTTGCTTTTCATTTGGATTTCACTCTTTGAAAATGCATTGGTATTTCTTCTGTCCTTGGCAGTTATGGAGAATAAACTCATTCCTTCTTCCCTGAGTCAGCATTTGAGTATTGGAAAAAGTATTTCTGCGTTGTGACTAAAAAATTGCTGGGGAATGAAGGATAGTATCTTGAAGACACACTTTATTTTCCTCCTTTTTAACTAGCTTTCCAGTAATTGCAGGGGAATCGTAGAACTGTGGAAATGTAATATTGGGAAGAACCATGAAAATCATCTGATCCAACCCTCTGTAGTATGCTGAGCACCAATTAAGCCATCCACCAACAGAATAACACGGTTGGAAGTGACCTTGGGAGAATTTCTAGCCCAACCCACTGCTCAAGTAGGAGACTCTATACTATTTTAGACAAAAACCTCCAGTGATGTAGCACCCACAACTTTTGAAGGCAAGCCATTGATTAATTGTTTTCACTGATAGGAAATTTCTTCTTAGTTCTGTGTTGCTTCCGTTTGATTAGTTTCCATCCATTGTTTCTCCTCAAGTGATAACCGCACAGTTTTAAAAATTTGCACGGATGGAGAACCCACAACCTCTGTAGGCAGACTGTTCCACTGTTGAAAATACCTTACTGCCAGGACATTTTTCCTCATATTTAAACTGAAACAGGCCAACTGCCACTTATACCAGTATTTCTGTTTGTAGTTTCCACTGACGTGGAAAACATCTTCTCACCCAATTCCTCTTGAATATTCAAGCACAGAATCATATTTTTCTCTCCATCTTGTTCTCTCCAGACCAAACATCCCAAGTTCCTTCATATGTTCTCACAGGATATCGCCATGATGGTCTGTGACCATAATAAAATTGATTAACTATATATTGCTGTAGGACATTCCCGGTGTTTTGAAGTAACACATTTTACCCCTTGTAGGGTCGATTTGTTTGTAGTTTCAACACTGGGGATGGTACAAATGTTGAAAACAGATGTGCTAGGCCTTCAACAACTTTTTTTTAAATAAATAAATAAATCAGTATGCAAACCAGAGGGAAAATTTTGGAACTGTGATTTTGAAAAACTCCAGAGCTGCAGAGTGGTGTCTGCCAACCTCACGTGGCTTGCAAATTACTTAGCCTTCCCATTTTTTATTAGGTGAAAGCCATTCTTCTTGTAAAATGAATTGGGAAAAGCCATCTCAAGTTCTGTGGTGCCTTGACATTGTGGTACCCAAGTTGTGTAATCTGGAACAAAGTCACTCTTATTTAAAGAGTCATGAATCATTTCAGACTGGGACAAATCATTTCCCTCCAAGTCTTCAGGGTTTTTTTTAAAAATGGTACAAGTCAAATTGGGTCAGATCCTGAGATTCCACTGGAACCAATTTAGCTATTCGAATTGAATTGAATCCATCTGAATATTCAAGCTCAACCCCGTTCCACAGCCCTGATCTCATGTTTCAATCATGCTCACAGCCTTTTTTACCGAGTAAAATTTCCTCTTTCCTTGCATTCATTTTGAAGCTCCTGCAAGCCTTTAAAACTTGGAAACCTATTTTAGTTATATTTCACTGTACACCGTTACATAATTTGAAAGTTAACATGGGTCACTGCTCTAGTTTTGTGGGTAGATTTTGCTGTCGTGTAAAATAAAATGCCTCAGAATCCAAAGCGGGCTGAATTATGAAGCTAAAATAAAATTATGCCTAACCTCTTGAACAGTTGATGCATTTAAGAAATTATTTCTCCATGAGTGGAATTTCCCTTTTTCTCTCTTTGCCTCCCTCTACTTTAACCACATTTAAAAAAAAGCTGTTATGTCGGGGCCGCCGCGTGGACACAATGAAGAGACTAGGTACATGACTGTTCCTTTTATTAATTACATAATGGAAGCTCTTGTCCTTCCCTCGTCAACCCCTTATATACTACTGATGTCTCACCAGCTGACCAACCCGATCACTCTATTTTCCCGCCAGTCAGGTAATACCCAACCCGGTGTCGTATATTTCCCGCCAGACAGGTTTACCTAACATGTCACCTGGGTGATGTCAATGATGTTAGGTTGGCTGTGCCAGTCAAGCATCCGACATACACAACACCCCTTCCCCCCCACGAGAACAATTACTATCCAATCAAAACACCAACAATCACCTCCAGTTATGGTCTCACGTAATCCTTAAGATAGGCCGGAGTTTTGTGAGCTCTGACAGGGTACCTTCCCGACGGCTTCCCGGCCTCTGTATTAACTGGCTTACTGACCACAACATTCTTTTCGTGTGAGGACTCTTTTCCCACGGACTGTTCTACAGTCCCTGTGTGGTCTGTCCTGATTAGGCCGTCCGGCTGTGACTGCTTTGCTGCCAACTTCAGTTGTTTCTTGCCTAAAATGAGGTGCAGTTACGTCTGGTACAGAGAAGGCCGCCATCGGTACTGGTGGTTGTAGACCCACTGCCAAGTCCATTTGTGGTTCACTGATTGGCCTTTCTTCCATCTCTGAGCGAACCACTTGTTGTTGAGGTTGTTGAAGTTGCAGACTTTCAGGTACCCGCTTCCTAAGTTGATCAATATGTCTTCTGATCTGCCTTCCCCCTTGCCCCTCAACAACATAAGACAATGGTCCCATTTTGTCAACCACCACCCCTTGCATCCACTTGTCACCCGGTCCATAGTTCCTGTACCAAACTAATTCCTCCACAGACAGTTCCCTAGCTGTGTTGGGTTGTTCCGCCTCAGCGGACACCCTGCCTGGGTGAAGTCTGTCCAATCTAGTGATAAGTCTTCTACCCCAACGCAGCTCAGCTGGGGTCTTACCCATGGCTGTACATGGAGTTGTGTGTTGAGCCAATAAAAATTGTGCCAGTCTCTGATGCCAGTTGCCCGCTATAACTCGTTGCAGTGCGTCTTTCGTTGATCTTACCATTCTCTCTGCCAATCCATTACTGGAGGGGTGAAAGGGTGCTGATGTTGCGTGTCTAATCGAGTTGGCCCTGATAAAATCCTGAAATTCAGTAGATGTGAATTGAGGGCCATTATCAGAAACAATTACGTCAGGTAACCCATGTGTGGCAAAGAGCCCCCTCAGCACCTGTATGGTCTTTGCAGACGTCATACTTTTTACAGGCACCACCTCTAACCATCTAGAATAACTGTCCACTATTACTAAGAATGTTTGTCCCTGGAATGGTCCCACATAAACTATATGTACCCTAGACCACGGGTTGTACATTGTCTCCCACCTATGTACAGGAGCACGTGGTTGTTCAGGTCTGGATCTTTGGCACTGGTAGCAACTTGTCACTTGTTCCTCAATAGCTTTATCCAGACCTGGCCACCATAGGTAACTCCTCGCTAATGCTTTCATACGTACAATTCCCGGGTGATCCTCATGCAAGTCTCTCAAGACCTTTTTCCTGACTTTTTCTGGTATTACCGCTCTATTTCCTCATAATAAGCATCCTTTGTTTGAAGACATCTCATTCCTCCTCACAAAATAAGGTCCAGGGTTTTTTTCTTGCCAACCGGATTGTACCCACAGTGCCACTCTGCTGAGCACTGCATCACTCACTGTACCCACTGCAATGTCTCTTGCCATGAGGGGGCATTCAGGGAGTTCTTGTATGGCTAAGATTTGGCAGGCTGGAGCAGGATCTGGGTCATTGGACAGTAAAGGCAACCTGCTTAATGCGTCAGCATGTCCCATCTCGTTCCCCGGCCTGTAAATCATTTTGAACGTGTAGGCAGAAAGGAATATTGACCATCTTAACATCCTTGGGGACATAATTTGAGGTGTTTGTCTGTCTGTTGTGAAAAGTCCCAGCAAGGGTTTATGGTCTGTGAAAATAGTGAACTCTCTTCCATACAAATAATCATGAAATTTCTTAACGCCTGCTACTATTGCTAATGCTTCTTTATCAATTTGAGCATAGTTCCTCTCTGCCCTAGACAATGTTCTGGAATAATAAGCAATGGGTTTCTGCGACCCATTTGCCTCCAAATGGCTTATTACAGCTCCCACTCCGTAAGGGGATGCATCACAAGCTAGACAGATGGGCTTATTCTCAATGAAATGTGTCACAGTGGAACTACTGTTTAAGGTTCTCAAAACTATTGTTGTGAACCTTATTCCACGTCCAAGGTGTATTTTTATCTAACAGCCTGTGTAAGGGTTCAGCTATAGCAGCCTTATGTGGAAGGAATGTGTGATAAAAAATAATTAGCCCCAAAAAAGCTTGTAGTTCTGCCTTATTTTTTGGTGCAGGAGCCATTTTTATAGCCTTATTTTTTGATTCAGTAGGATGTATGCCTTGGGCATCAATTTTATAGCCCAAGAACTCCGTGGATGTTACCCCTATGGAGCATTTCTCCCTTTTAAGTTTAAGGCCAGCTGCTCTGAATCTCTCTAAGACAGCTTCTAACCTGCTAGCTAAGTTTTCCTCATCCTCCCAAGCAATTTTTTTTGCCGGCTCCAAAGATGGCGGACGTGCTGGGGAGAGCTCCGTAGCCCCCAGTGGTAAGGCGTCCCCCCAGGAGCCCCCCAGGGATGTCATCTGACCCCTGGGGTGGGGTCAGAAGTTTGGGCAGATGAGCTGGGCAATTGTGCCGCCCGCTGCCTCCCGAATCAGCTGTAGGGGCGCCGGGACATCTCCGCCCCGCCGCCTGGGCCGTTGGCGGCCGTTGTAAATGGGGCCAACGCCTCCGCCCTGCCTCAACTGCTTGATCTACTGCCGGGCGAGGGCGGCGTCTCCACAGATCAGCTGTGCGGCGGAGGCGCCGACAACGAGGACAACAACATCGGCGGCGACAGCTCTCCAGCCCCCAGTCGGATCATCTCTCCCAGGAGCCTAACAGCGATGGTGGCAGTGGCGGCGAGGCATCTCCGGCCCGCCCCCTAAGCCACTACAGCCATTGCAGCCATCCGAGAGGGGCCGGCAGCTCTGCTCTGCCCCGGCCCCCTGATCGACTCCGGGCAACGGCGGCGTCTCTGAGCGATCAACGGAGGCGCCGCGGACCAGCTGGGTGGCGGAGGCAGTGGCATCAGCAACAACGGCGACGGTTAGACGGCGGGGCCCTAGTCGGACGTCTCCCCACGGGCCTGAACACCATCGGAGGCAGTGGCGGTGTGGCGCCTCCGACCCGCCCGTGAGCCGCTGCAGCTGCTGCAGCCATCTGGAGTGAGGCCGGCGTCTCCGCCCTTCCTCGGCTCCCTGATATGCCCCCGGGCAATGGCGGCATCTCCGAAGATCAAGAAAGGCGCCGCGGATCAGCTGGATCAGCTGGGCGGCGGAAGTGGCAGCCGTTGCAGCTACCCTGAGCCGGACCGGAGTCGCTGCTCTGCCTTGGCCTCCTGGCCTGCTCCTAAATAGCGGTGGCGTCTCCATGGGATCAAGGAGACGCCGCAGACCGGCTATGCGGGCCCAATCGACCACCTCCGAGGGGCCTTTGACAGTGGCGCTAGCAGCAACGGCCTGGCGTCTCCGGCCCACCCCCCGAACCGCTGCAGCCGTCTTGAGTGAGGGCCAGCGCCTCGTCCTTCCTCGACCACCTTGACCTAGCCCTAGGCGGCGGTACTTCCGATCTACACCAAGGAGACGCCGCGGACCAGCGGATCAGGGGAGCAGCTATACAACGGAGCAGCAGTGAAAGCGTCATCAGCGAAAGCTTCTCCAGACCCAGGTCGGCCACCTTTGCCAAGAACCCTCGACGGCAGCACTACTAGACGCGGCGTGGCGTCTCCGGCCCGCACCCTGGGTGCCGACGATGTCTCCGTGCCGACCTTCAACCAAAAGACGCCACGATGCAGCTGATCAGTGGAGACAGCGGCGACTGGACCACCGAGGCCATCATCATCTTGCCTCTACCAACTCTCAACCCCCCTGCCCACCCTCGCCCCACAGGACATGATGGGCCTGGGTGCAAGCCACGGTGGCAGAGTGGCTTGACCTTACACCTGCAGCACCATAGAGGTGAGAGCTCTATGGGGTATGCTTCACCCAGAGTGGGTCCTGGACCACCCCCGGAAACAGAGTCACAACCCATCGTGAGAGGATGGGGAGTGGCCTGCTTCTGGGGTTCACCCAGCCAAGTGGCAGTGGCTGGGTGACGGTCCAGATACCCACCTACCCAACTTGACCCTCCTTCCAATTCTCCACCCAGGGGACCGCCTTCCCAAAAAAACCCTGTGACTCTATGCTTCTCCAATATTCGAGCACAGACCTACACACCCTCAGGAGTTCCCCCCTCTCCTGGGTGCGTCCCGCCTACAATACATCGAATCTCGATGACGGGCCCAACCATTGGGTCTCTGAGAGATGGCCAGGCAGGGTCAGGGGCCTCCAGCACAAGTCCAACAAGAGGCCCCTGGTTAAGTTCCTAGCTAAGTTCTTTGTCGGGTTAGGGAGGGGGGCGGGAAAAGACTATGGTTGTTCGGCGAAGGGGGGCCTTCCAACTACCATAGCGCAGGCCAGGCCTACGACCGTTCACGAAGGTGAAGAATGAGGACCAGTCGCCGACAAAGCCCAGTTGCGAGCTGACGAACAGCCAATTCCCAGGATGGTGGGGAACGGCAGAAGGTGCACAAGCAGAGGGCCGTATCGTCACCGGGAGAGTCATCTCCGCTCTGTACAAGCGGTGAGACGCTCCGACCCTCTGTACTTCCCCCGAGGACCCGGGAGCGAAGGTGTGCAGCCTCCTATGCTCAGGCTGGTCTACCTAAATGCCAGGTCCGTAGCTAACAAGGCTCACCTTGCTCGTGACCTAGTGGAGAGTGAGCAGGCGGACCTGGCTTGCATCACGGAAACCTGGCTGGGCCCAGAGGGTGGTGTCCCTCTGGTTGACCTCTGCCCGCCAGGTTTCCAGGTGCTGCACCAGCCTCGGGCCCATGGGAGGGGCGGAGGAGTGGCAGTAATCATCAGGGAGACCCTTAGCACGCGAGAGACCACCGTCCCTCAGATAGCCGGGTGTGAGTCTCTCCTTCTGAGATACGGCCCAGGGGCGCAGTTGGGCCTGCTGCTGGCGTACCTACCACCTAATCGTGCAGCGGCAGCCCTGCCCAAGCTACTCGATGTCCTCTCAGGGTTGGTGGTTGAATTCCCAAAACTCATGGTCCTGGGCGACTTTAACCTACCATCCCTGGGAGGATCGTCCGAACTAGCTCGGGAGTTCATGGCTTCCATGGCGGCCATGGACCTGTCGCAAATAATTTCTGGACCGACTCATGAGGGAGGCCACACCCCCGACTTGGTCTTCTTGTCTGGACGGTGGCGTGATGATATCGGTGGGGGCGCCACGACCGTTACGCCCCTGTCATGGACCGATCATCACCTCCTACGGCTAGACTTCCCCTTTGCCACCCCCCGCCGTGGGTGCACGGTGCCAACCAGATGGTACCGCCCTAGGCGCCTAATGGACCCTGATAGGTTCCAGGCAGCGCTTGGGAACCCACATGCACTCCCTGCTCACAGCTCGGCGGACGCCTTAGTGGAAGCCTGGGAAAGGGCAGCCACGGAGGCTCTGGACCGAGTTGTACCCCTGCGGCCCCTGACCCGGCGCAGATCCCAGCGAGCCCCATGGTTCACCGTGGAGCTCCAGGAGATGAAGCGTCGGAGACGGGGCCTAGAGAGCCGTTGGAGATCCAGTCGATCCGAATCCGACCGATTGCGACTAAGAATCCTCACCAGGTCTTATCTCGCAGCGATAAGGGTGGCGAAATCCAACTACTTTTCCACCCTCATCGCGTCCGCAGATAATCGCCCGGCTGCCTTGTTCAGAGTGACTCGCTCCCTACTGAACCAAGAGGTGAGAGAGGAACCCTTACAGGGTCGAGCCGAGGAATTCGGTCAATATCTGTTGGATAAAATCGCTCGGATTCGAACCGGCCTGGACTCCAACTGGGCAGAGTTGGAGGAACAGGACATGGACAGTCTTGTCGACGTCATCTGGGAGAAATTTGATTCTGTGACTCCGAAGGAAGTGGACAGGATTATGAGGAGGTTGAGCTCCTCCACATGCTTACTGGACCCGTGCCCTTCCTGGCTGGCTTATGCAGCTCGAGAGGGGACACGAGGCTGGTTTCTGGCGGTCATCTCTGCTTCTCTGAGTGAGGGTCACTTCCCCACCGCCTTGAAGGAGGCGGTGGTGAGACCTCTCCTCAAGAAGCCCACCTTGGACCCAACCTCATTGAATAACTTTCGTCCAGTCTCCAACCTTCGCTTCCTTGCGAAGGTTGTTGAGAGCGTGGTGGCGCATCAGCTTCCTCAGGTCCTGGATGAAGCGGTTTATCTAGACCTGTGCCAATCGGGCTTCAGGCTGGGCTACAGCACGGAGACGGCATTGGTCGCTCTGATGAATGATCTCTGGAGAGCCCGGGACAGGGGCCATTCCTCTGTCCTAGTCTTATTAGACCTTTCGGCGGCTTTCGATACCATCGACCATGGTATCTTGCTGCGGCGCCTCAGGGGACTGGGAGTGGGAGGCACGGTTCTGCGGTGGTTCTCCTCCTTTCTCCAGGGTCACTCGCAGTCCGTGCTGGCAGGGGGACAGAGGTCGACCCCGAGGCCTCTCGTTTGCGGAGTCCCTCAGGGGTCGGTCCTCTCGCCTCTCCTGTTCAACATCTACATGAAACCGCTGGGCGAGATCATTCGTGGTTTTGGAGTAGGGTACCATCAGTATGCTGATGACACCCAGCTTTTCATCTCAACTCCAAACAGTATCAGTGATGCCCTCGACGTGATGTCCCGCTGCCTGAAAGCGGTCCAGGAATGGATGGGGAGGAACAGGCTTCAACTCAACCCGGACAAGACTGAATGGCTGTACGTACCGGCAAGCCAGGATACTCAGATCATTCCATCCCTTAACATCGGGGATGAGTTATTACCCCCTGTTGATAGGGCCCGCAACCTGGGTGTCCTCCTAGACTCGCAGCTATCCCTGGAAGATCACATAGGAGCTGTGACCAAGGGGGCCTTCTCCCGGGTTCGACTAGTGCGCCAACTACGACCTTATCTGGACCTAGATGCCTTACGTACAGTCACCCATGCACTTGTGACCTCTCGCCTAGACTACTGTAACGCTCTCTACATGGGGCTGCCCTTGAGAGCCACTCGGAAGCTTCAACTGGTGCAAAGTGCAGCTGCACGGACACTTTTGGGGGCCTCCCGATACTCCCATATCACACCTCTCCTCCGTGAGCTGCACTGGCTTCCGGTTGCCTTCCGAGTGAAATTCAAGGTGCTAACAATGACATACAAAGCCCTACATGGCATGGGTCCGGACTACCTATGGGAGCACCTTCTGCCAACGTCAACACCCCTCCGTCCTGTGCGCTCCCACAGAGAGGGCCTCCTCAGGGTGCCACCGCTCAAGGAATGTCGGCTGGTGGCCCCCAGGGGGAGGGCATTCTCAGTGGGTGCGCCAGCCCTCTGGAACTGCTTGCCTACCGAAATCCGGATGGCCCCCGACCTCTGCACCTTCCGGCGCGATTTAAAAACTTACCTGTTCCAGCAGTCCAGCCTGGCCTGATAGCTCTTGGGGTCTCAGTTGTTTTTACTATTGTTTTTCACTATTGTTCAATCTGTATACCTACCTTACTCTGTACACCGCCCCGAGTCCCTCGGGAGAAGGGCGGTATATAAGAACAAATAAATAAATAAATAAACAAATAAATAAATAAATAAATCATCAAAATAGGGACATACCCCAGGAATACCTTTCAAGGTTCTCTCCATCACTTCTTGAAAGATGCCTGGGGCTGCTGAGATTCCAAATTGTAATCTGTTTACCTTGAATGCCCCCTTGGGGGTGACGATGGTTTGGGCATGCGCAGTTTCCGTAGCCACCGGTAACTGTTGGTAAGCTTGCGTTAAATCTAACTTTGCAAAGATGGCGCCAGACTGCACAGCCGAGAGGACATGCTTCACTGTCGGAACCGGGTAAGCATGTGGATTAATTGCTCTATTTAATGTCACTTTATAGTCAGCGCAAATCCAAATTTCCCCATTGGGCTTGAGGGGGGTGACAATGGGGGTTTCCCAGGGCCCTCCTTCTACTGGTTCTAACACCCCTTGGCCTACTAACTTTTCCAGTTCGCTCTCAATTTTGTGTTTGAGAGCGAATGGAACTCTCCGGGCCTTAATCCTGATTGGTAAAACCTCAGGATTTAAATTAAATTTAATGGGGGGGCGTGTATTTTCCTAGCGTCCCATCGAATACGTCTGCAATTTTTTTGCAGACATATTCAAGATTCTTTGACTGAATTGTATTTATTCCTCCTAACCAAATTCCTAGTGCCCCAAACCAGTTAAGCCCAATTAAACTAGCTCTTTTCCCCTCAGTTACTAGTAATTCCAATGGGCCCTTAAACTTTTTGTAACACACTTCTATTGTGGCCGTGCCCATTAATTTAATCGGTGCCTGTTGGAAGTCTGTTAACTGAATGGGAGTGGGTTTAAGGTAGATCCGGTGGCCGCTTTTATTTGCAATTGCAGATAATGTCTCCCAAGAAATTATGGAGACTGCAGCCCCAGAGTCAATCTCTATCTTGCATGGAATTCCCTGCAAGAGAACCTCGACTCTGATCTTTGGGCCTAATAATTGGTGAATGGAATAGCGAGGCCCGGATGCCACCTTTTTCCCTCGGTTACAGGTGAGTGCCTGGGGCTGAAGGGGCTCGGAGCTACGGCGCAGGGTTTTTGAATTACCTGGGGCCCATGCTTCTAGGTCGTGAAGACTGCCGCGGACTCGGCTCCGGCAGATGGACTGAATGTGACCCATCTTGCCACATACGCAACACTTGGCACTGCGGAACCTGCATGATGCCCTGGAGTGGGGTCCCCCGCAGCTGCCACATTTTTGTTCCATGTCCCGACGACTGTTGTTTCCATCCCTCGGTGGTCTCTCTCTTGTTGTTGCTGGTCTTCTTTGTCGTCCTGCATTGTCAAATCGCTCCTCATCGGTGTCTTCTCAAACCTCTGTGTTATTTCATCGATCTCCGCTTCACAATCCAGCTCTCCCCCCCGCCTTCCACAATACCTTGTTGATGTATTGATCCTCTTTCAGCATTGCTATTTTGGGGGGGGGGGCTCTCGTAACTCACTGTCCTCGTGGGTCATTAATTCTTCCATGACCTGCAACAGAGTTCTGGTGGGCTTAGCGATTACTTTGTTTTCTGACCGCTCGCCCCTCAGACCAAAAACTATTCTGTTCTGGATCCTGTTCTCCAGGTCTGGGAATGTGCATCTGCAGGCAACTTCACGCACAGCAGCTACAAAATCTGTCAGGGATTCGCCTGGGAGTTGGTTCCGACACACAAATTTCCTTCTCCAGTATAGTTCTGAACGATTAGGTGTAAAATGCTGGTTCAATTTCCTTGCGACGGTTGCCACAGGAGTCGGGTGACACAGGGACCTGGCTAACTTATAGACTGCTGGTCCGCTGAGGGATAGTAATGCAGCCACTTTCTTTTGGTCTTCCGTGATGTTATTTAGATTTAGATTTTATTAGATTTATATACCGCCCTTTCCCGAAGGACTCAGGGCGGTTTACAGGGCATTTTAAAATCACAACAATATAAAATACAAAGTTAAAAGAGAATTAAAAGATTAAATTATCCCTGAAAATAAAACCCCAGTTAAAATTCTCAGCCTGGGTCAGAGAGCTCAAAGAGCCAAGTCTTCAGGTCCCGGCGGAATAAGCATAGGTCAGGGGCAGTCCTGAGCTCCACGGGCAGCTGGTTCCAGAGGGCAGGCGCACCCACAGAAAAGGCCCTCTCCCTGGGTGTTATCCGCCGACAATCTTTTACCGGCGGCACCCTGAGAAGACCCTCCCTCTGCGAGCGCACTGAACGAAGGGAACTTGATGCTGGCAGCAGGTGTTCCCTCAAATATCCCGGACCCAAGCCATTTAGGGCTTTATAGGTCATCACCAGCACTTTGAATCTCACCCGGAGAGCAACCGGAAGCCAATGCAGCTCATGGAGTAGAGGTGTTACATGGGAGTATCGGGAGACCCCCATCACAACTCACACGGCCGCATTCTGCACCAGTTGTAGTCTCCGAATGGTCCTCAAGGGCAGCCCCATGTAGAGAGCATTGCAATAGTCTGAACGGGAGGTCATGAGCGCATGAGTGACTGTGCGTAGGGCATCTCGGTCCAGGTAGGGTCGCAACTGGCGGACCAGGCGAACCTTGGCAAAAGCTCCCCTGGTCACGGTTCATATATGATCTTCAAAATTGAGCCGTGAGTCCAGGACGATGCCTAAGTTGCGAGCCCTATTGACTAACAAGTATCCCTCCACTTGTCCCACATGGGCTTCCCACTCTTCTGGGTGGTGCACGTTGAATTCTCTTATCCCAGGTTCGCCATTCTGTTGTCTTCTTGATGGTATTTTAAAATTTCCCGCTTCGTGCTACTGCCCCTCCACTTTTTTCGCCGTCTCCGCTCTTTGCGGAACTCGCTTGTTCCGGCCGCTTTTCTGTGTTCAGCTCACAGGGCTTCATGGGATCCCACCCTCATCACCACTGTTATGTTAGGGCTGCCGCGTGGACACAATGAAGAGACTAGGTACATGACTGTTCCTTTTATTGATTACATAATGGAAGCTCTTGTCCTTCCCTCGTCAACCCCTTATATACTACTGATGCCCCACCAGCTGACCAACCCGATCACTCTATTTTCCCGCCAGTCAGGTAACACCCAACCCGGTGTCATATATTTCCCACCAGACAGGTTTACCTATCACGTCACCTGGGTGATGTCAATGATGTTAGGTTGGCTGTGCCAGTCAAGCATCCTACATACAGAACAGTTTTACTATCTTTTTCCCCTTTACAAGTCCTGGATTTCTCCAAGCAAGGTACAAAAAGCAAATGCTTGAAATGTAGAGCTGTCAGTTAGCAAGAATAACCATAATGCCTCGGCAAATATGATAAAATATTTACACATTCAAAACTTATTTTAAAAAGGAACACAACCATTAAGGTCTAAAGCTCTACTCCTTTTTTTTAATGAAAGCTAAGTGGGAGCTTCAATTCCCATCACTGTTGTGTTTCCAGGTGGAGAAAATGGAACAGAATAACTTCAACATTGTGGTGCTCTATATAGTGGTGAAATTAATCTGGTTTACTGGTCACAGGGCATTGTCAAATCTTAACCCGCAGGGCACAATCAATATGCAAGAAAAAAATCACAGGTAAAATACAAAATTTTGGAAACTACAGTATAAACCACCATCTCCCGCTTATAGGTTTATAAAGGTCAAGTTTCTTCGAATGTTCTTAATTTATTGCTTTCTTGGGCTTTTTCCAAGCTACGCTTTTTGTTGCTGTTTGTGAGATAAGCTAGTAACAAACTCCATTCCCATCTGCTGGTTGTTTATTTCTGAAATTTGTCCCATTCCTTTCTCTGCCTTTTAATAAATTTTCTTATCTACCTTCAAACACTCTCATCCTTCATCCCAAAATGTCTAGATCTGGTGATTTCCCCGCTCTTCAACCTCAGGTTAAGTACCAACTGTTCTCCGGAGCCAATGTTTTTCTACAAAACTCTGTCCTGGCTCACATATTGTACACCAAACTAGGACTAGTTTAAACTATGGCTAGTTTAAACTAACGGTCATGTCATGCAAAGATAGGAGCCAGGCAAATCACATTATGCAGAAGGGTGTGCTCAAGAAAATCAAGAGGGTACCCATTATGGTGTGATCAAAACTCTGTTTAAATATAAAACTTTAGAACTTCCATTATAAGATCACATCTGCCATCTTGACTATTTGATCACAACATGTGGACATACTTGACACTATGGCTTAGTTACAAGAGATGATCAGGTAGAGCCCAAAGGCAGGATCAAATACATTCTCAGTTTGGAGTTATGATATTAGCCCAAGAGACCCAAGTCTAGCCCCACCCCCACCCCACCTCCACCCACCATAAGTTCCATTGACCCTTATCTAGCACCAGTTTGACTTGATCATTAGTAGATCAGATTCTTGCATTTAGGTAGCATGTAACACACTCAGTAGATTGAAAAAGCTTCTTGGATGAGATGCAAAATGTCTTCGAAAGAAAAACAAAGTCCAGTTGCTTTTTGAAAAAACTCCTCTTATAACTCCTTTGGAAAAACCATGACTTGGATGACTGAGAATCTCCATAGACAGTGCTGAGAAGAGCAACAACAATTATTAGGGGAATGGAGGCTAAAACAAATGAAAAATGGTGGCAGGGATTAGGTATGGCTAGTTTAATGAAAAGAAGGACTAGGGGTGACCTGATAGCAGTATTCCAATATCTAAAGGGCCGCCCCAAAGAAGAGGGGGGGGGTCAACCTATTTTCCAAAGCACCTGAAGGCAGGACAAGAAGCAATGGATGGAAACCAATCTTGGAGAGAACCAACCTAGAACAAAGGAGAAATTTCCTGAGAGAACAATTAATCAGTGCCTCCAGAAGTTGTGGCTGATCCAACAGTGGAAGTTTTTAAGAAGAGATTGGACAACCATATGTCTGAAATGGTATAGGGTTTTCTGCTTGAGCAGGGGGTTGGACTAGGAGACCTCCAACTCTGTTATTCTGAACTCAACAAATGTTCCTGCATTTGTGCACCAGACATTAGTCATACAATATGGATTAGCTGAGTCCATTTAAATTTGCCAACAAAGCACATATTCTCTGCTGCACCTTTGCTCTTACCTGGTCTATAAGAACAATATGTCAAAAGTGTAAGCTTCTTGGCCATTTTATTCTACCAAGGGGGCCTTTTCTCTCCATGCTGAAAAAAAGAAATGAATTAACCCCTTTTCAAACTGTACTGAGCTGAAAGTACTACTTCTTGCAGTCAAGACTGATATGATTCAAGAGACAGTGACCAGAACTGATATGAGGTCCTACAAATAAGGTCTGAAGAGCAAATAATGTCCAAATGCTAAAATAGAATGGAATGGAATGGAATGGAATGGAATGGAATGGAATAGAATAGAATAGAATAGAATAGAATAGAATAGAATAGAATAGAATAGAATAGAATAGAATAGAATAGAATAGAATAGAATAGAATAGAATAGAATAGAATAGAATAGAATAGAATAGAATAGAATGGAATGGAATGGAATGGAATGGAATGGAGCTGGAAGGGACCTTGGAAGTCTTCTAGTCCAGCCCCCTGCTCAAGCAGGAAAACCTATACCATCTCAGTCAGGTGATTGTCTAGTCTCTTCTTTAAAATCTCCAGTGATGGAGCACCCACAATTTCTGGAGGCAAGCTGTTCCACTAGTTCATTGTCCTCAGTGTCAGGAAGTTTCTCCTTAATTCCAAGTTGCTTTTCTCTTGATCAGTTTCCAACCATTGTTTCTTGTCTTGCCCTCTGGTGCTTTGTAGAATAGTTTGATGCCCTCTTCTTTGTGGCAGCCCCTCAAATACTGGAATACTGCTATCATGTTACTCCTGACATGAGGGAGGGAACTGAAATTTGAGTCTGTGTTCTATGGTTTTCACTTGAGCAACTTGCCATATTTTATTTTATGACATAATTTAGGGAAGTATAGGGAAATTAAACTTCTACATTGATTTTATTTTCAGAAAAAAACATTGAATAAAACAAGAATTTTCAAACAATGCTGCTGGAAAAAAAATCTCAAATGTAAGAAAGAGGGGAAGGAAAATGGCAGTAAGCAACTCAGAGTTGTAAGAGAGGTAGACTAAGATTTCTCTTTACTTCATTAAACTGCATTTGCCTCTTGGTACTCCTAATACCATAGAGAAAGGATGATGGTCTATGATTTATATCAGCCATACTTTTGTCTTCTCTCTTCCCATTTTCAGCACATTTTAACCAACATGTTCTGGAAATGTGAGCTGGTGCACTTACTGGGGTCCACATATCAAAATTCTGACCTGGTAAGAACTTGGATGGAGATTATCAGGAATTCCTAGAAAAGCAGCAAGCTGTCAGGTCCCCATAGATCCCAATTGGGACATTGCCATTCTGGTAGGAGGGGGGAAACTTGGGGCTTTTCTGTGATGTATTCATTTTACTTTGTTCCTCTTTTGCTTTGTTGTATCTTCCTGGGAATGGAAGCGAGGAGGACTCAGCCTGGGGCCATCTGTTTTGTCTCATCTCCAAGAACCAAGGTGGTGGCACCTTCTTATCATCTTCTCAGCTGGGAGACCTCACAACACCTTCGCACCTCTGGATTGGCTCCCATGGAGTGGACAGTGGGGAGAGGTTTGGAACAATGGGGGTTTAACCTAATGTTTTCGTGTGGGAAATTTAGATCCTGCCTGCTTTTCCGCAATCACTATTTCTTAATAAATGTTCCTTTTGAAATGCCACTCGTTTCAACAGTTCAGCTTTCTTGAGGGAAAAGCTGAGGCAAGACCTTATGCAAGCATTTTTTATGACCCTGTAGTCCCTTAATTTGGAATAGGGTCTAGAGCAGCATTTACTGGCTGGATGCCCTTCCTGATGTCTACACGGAGTGCACAGCAGCTATTTTCTCATTGTGCACTGAGAGAGAAACATCTGCAGCCATCTAGGATCAATCTCTCAGCCTTCCGAGTGGGAGGCAAGTATCTTTATCACTAGGCCACTGCGCCACTCAGAAAAGTAGCAAGCATAATGTTTTAAAAACAAGCAAACAAAAAACTTGCATGATTCTCAGGACTTGTGCTTCACACACAAGGTCATCTTTATCTGTAGAATAGAATAGAATAGAATAGAATAGAATAGAATAGAATAGAATAGAATAGAATAGAATAGAATAGAATAGAATAGAATAGAATAGAATAGAATAGAATAGAATAGAATCTTGGAGGTCTTCTAGTCTAGCCCCCTGCTCGAGCAGGAGAACCTATACCATCTCAGACAAGTGACTGTCTAGTCCAGCATAGCTGACTCAGGAATTCTGGGAGTTGAAGTCCATGAGTCATAAAAGAGCCGAGGTTGTCTACCCCTGGTCTAGTCTCTTCTTAAAAACCTCCAGTGATGGAGCGCCCACGATTTCTGGAGGCAAAGCTGTTCTGCTGGTTAATTGTCCTCACTGTCAGGAAGTTTCTCAATTCCAGGTTGCTTCTCTCTTTGATTTTCACCTCACTTAATAAAATACCTGGAAATACTAATAACCTTTATGTACAACTCAGTTATCAGATCAGCACAAAGTAATTTGTGCCCAGATTTTGTTATACTGTATGCAAAATTAAACAGACTCTAACGGCCCATTGATAATCCACCACTTATCGTAATATATTATTTGTCTGGGTTTTTTATATTTTATTATTGTTTTTAAAGCTTTTATTTGTAATGCTGGTCTGTGACCGTAATAAAAAATTGATTCTTTCTTATAATGATGAGTGTGGAAACAATTAAAAAAAATGTGGTTCTTCTTATAAGACAATTGAAGGCCTGTAGATTAAAACATATGA
Source organism: Vipera berus (assembly GCF_964194415.1). Classification (NCBI taxonomy): domain Eukaryota; kingdom Metazoa; phylum Chordata; class Lepidosauria; order Squamata; family Viperidae; genus Vipera; species Vipera berus. Next base: position 13,861,302 of record NC_138216.1, read on the forward strand.
ATGACTGCAGGATTTAGGTATCTCTAGTCTAGTGAAAAGAAGGACTAGGGAGACATGATAACAGTGTTTCAATATTTGAGGGGTGACACAAAGAAGAGAGTAGTCAACCTGTTCTGCAAAGCATCTGCAGGCAGGAAAAGAAACAACACATGGAAAACAACCAAGCAGAGAAGCAACCTAGAACTAAGGAGAATTTTCCTAACAGTTAGAACAATTAACCAGTGAAACAGTTTGCCACCAGAAGTCGTGAGCGCTTCTTCACTGGAGGCTTTTAAGAAGAGACTGGACAGCCACTTATCTGGAATGGTATAGGGTCTCCTGCTTGAGCTGGGGGTTGGACTAGAAGACCTCCAAGGTCTCTTTCAGCTCTATTCTGATGGATTAATATGTTTTTCTCTGGTTCAAAGATGACCTTCCTGTCAATTCAGCATTTCCTCAAAGCAGACAATGCACACAATTAGCCATTGTGGCTACTTACGTTTCCTGCTTAGCATTCATGTAATTTTAATTGATCTGAATCTCATTTCCTTTTGAATTACTGTACTAAAACTAGGACTTCAGCTCTCCTGCCAAATATACACGCCAGTTTTCCACAGAGAGGCTGGAGGCTAGAAAAAGGCCCAGCCTAAGTGAAAATTGGAATGTCACCCTATTCTTTCTGCCATCCTGGGAGACAGAGAGATGTGAAGAGCTTTTGTGTGTGTGTGTGTGTGTGTGTGTGTGTGTGTGTGTGTGTGTGTGCTATAATTAGAACTTGGCTCTTTTTTTTCTGAGCTGGAATTTGGACTGACCCCGAGCTTGTGAAATAATTAGTCCAATAGTGCAAAACCAGCCATTTTTGAAAAGACTAATCCACTCCATATGCAGTGTCTCAGCAGGCGCTCTCATTAATCAAATAAGGCCACGCACATCAAAGTGTTCAGTCGTGGCTGCCAAGGCATCCATCATGCTGCTATTAAATGTGTTATGGCAGCACTTGATAAATATAATGTCTTTGATCTGCTGATAATTTGGGGCCTGGGTGGGTTGCTGCTAGGAATTCCCCAGGTAGAGAGAGAAAGAAATCGGAGGCAGACATTCTTTCTGCTCTAAATTGTGGTGTAAACAAGCTTTTTGCTGCCTCAAAAAAGAAACCATGAGCCAAGGGAAGGAAAATTTTCTTACTTGCTCAACTCACATTCAAAATAAACTCCATGAAGGGTCTATGTGGGGAGAAGAGCAGCTGTATAACATATGATTGGGAGGCTGGAGGCTAAAACATATGAAGAAGGGTTGCAGGAACTGGGTATGGCTAGTCTAGTGAAAAGAAGGACCAGGAGGGACATGATAGCAGTGTTCCAGCATTTGAATGGCTGCCACAAAGAAGGGGGGGGGGGTCAACTATTTTCCAAAGCACCAGAAGGCAAGACAAGAAACAATGAATGGAAACTAATCAAGGAGAGAAGCAACCTGGAATTAAGGAGAAATTTCCTGACAGTAAGAACAATCAAACAATGGAACAACTTGCCTTCAGAAGTTGTGAGTGCTCCAACACTGGAGGTTTTTAAGAAGGACTGGACAACTATTTGTCCAAAATGGTATAAGGTCTCCTGCTTGATCAGAGGGTGGGACTAGAAGACCTCCGAGATTCCTTCCAACTCTGTTATTCTGTTGTTGTTGTTGTCATCGTTGTTGTTGTTGTTGTTGTTGTTGTTATATAAAACTTTTATTCATAAAACATGAAACTCAGTCAACTGAACACTCAAATTGACTGGCACTAATGGTTGACATGGGTTGCTGCCAGCATCCTAGGTATAAACCAGGTATCTCCTTAAAATGTAAGATGTTCCGAGTAGCACAGTTTTTTTTTATTACAATATTCTCCATTTTGTTTTGTGTTGCTTGTTTTTGGATATCTTTGATCCAGGAGGCAGTTTTATTATGTTCCACTGAGTTTTCTCACAGTTCTTTCCAAAAGTTTAATGTTTTTTCTTTACATGGTAGAACAGTAGTTTGGACTTTATTTTTGTCAAGTGACCGATAGAAGAGGTGCTGGTTTCTTCTGAACTGGACGTTTTCATGATATTGTTTTATTCGTCCTTCTTATCTTTCAATTTTCTTTGCTGTTGCTATTACACGCTGTTTTAGGTTTTCCATGATTTCCGTTATTGTTTTTTCCTCCAAGTTATATTTTTATATAAACTATTTTTCAGCTTTTTGTTCTTTAGTTTTCCTTCTTTCAAGTATTTCAATTTGCTGACATCTCCTCGTAGTTTTTTTGTTTTATTTTCAAGTCGAATTTTCCACTTTGGTGTTCCAGTGGGTTTCTTTTTTGGCATTTTATAACCCAGTTCTGCACTTATAATGGTGGCTGTACTGTACATTAGTTGGTTTGTTTCATACAGGGTGCTGGATGGGATGGAAGTTAAAATGCTGTTCACAGCATTTAATAAATCTTTCACTCGTTTGCTATGCACTTCATGGATGGCAGGCAGTTTTTTTCTTTCTGTGTTTTCTTTGATGTGGTTTTCAATCTTTTCTTTCAGCATTTTCGCTAGATTACTTAGCTCTACACTTTTGAGTTGTTGCACAGGGTAGTCTTCATCCTGTGTGGCGGCTTCTTCCGCTGGTTGGTCAGTTTGTTGGTCAGTTTGTTCAGGTATTGGAACAATTTCTTCAGCCTGTTCATCATCATTGCTTGTTGTTTTCTTTTTAGCCAATGTTGAATTTCCACATCTGTAAAAACTTTATTACGGATGATGAAACGTCTTTGATCCATTAATCCTTGTTCGGTTAGGTCACTTTCTGGGTGCTTTTCCTTCCACAGTTGCATCATTCTTTTTTGAAATCTCCTGGTTGTTGGTTCTGTCTGCTAGTAGCATTAGATGATTTCTCAATTTTCTTCGGTTGTCCAGGTTTTGCACTTTTGTTCCAGTTGCTTTACATTTGTGCGCTCTGGTTCCCCAGCAGTAACAACTGAGCCCTGTGGCCCATTTTTTGACAGATGTCCAGGAGCCATAGCATCTGTCATGGTCCTTGTTGACCTGGGCGACGACCGATCCGGTATGGAATTTTTTTTATTTCTTCTCATCATTGGTGATGGGAGGTGCCTGGGTTGGTTCATGGTGGCTAAACCACTACCAATCTGAAGACCGGTAATCCCATAACCATAGGGACCGCACCCGATAGCTGTCCAGGCTCAGCCACAGGTTATTGTTGTTGTTGTTGTTGTTGTTGTTGTTATTATTATTATTATTATTATTATTATTATTATTATTATTATTATTATTATTATTATTATTATTATTCTGTATATAGTTAAACTGTTGACCTGGACCACTAAGCTTCAAGTCCTGATCTCCACTCAGCCACAGGGAGCCCCTTGATGAGTTGGGGTAATCCCTTTCATCTAGATGTCCAGAAGAAGGAGTACATCATGTCTTCTGTCCTCATATTTTTTGTGTAATAGGCATAGCTTTAAAATTAAGTATGGTCCAGCTTTTTGAGCGTTTGCTTTATTATTATCATCATTGTTCAATGCACAGTCAGCCAGATGTTTACACTGGATTTGGCATTTTATCCACCTATCAAGTCATTTCCAAGGACCTGGGATAGGCAGATAGTGTGGTTTGGTGGTATTAAAGATCTCATTGCAGGATGCAAACTGTTTTAAGTTTTTTTGCAATTGACCAATGGGGATTTTATCAATGCTGATGGCGTTCAAGTGGTGCTCCAGATGTTTTGGGATTACACAAGCCCAAGAAAGTAGGGAAGAGTCTCTTCTGAGCCTCTTGTTCTACCCACTGTCCAGCTGTGGACTATGCTGTCATTCATCTAACTGTTCCCTTGGCAGCATCTTTCTGCTCAGTCTCCCAGGACCTTTTCCACACACCATATACAAGGTTATTCTGGAGATAAAATGAGAGGCCAGGCAGAATGTTTCCACATATGTTGGGTGTGTTTGTGTGTGTGTACATATGTATATATACCAACACAAACACATATACATACTTGTACATACTTCTTCCCTGATTTCTAGCCTAACAACAAATCCATCAACTGAATAGATTAGGTCCAGAGTTGATGTCTAAGTACACACATCACACAAGAACTGGATTGAGTGTTGTGCATTTTCTCAGCAGATTATAACAAAGTGGCCATCATTTTAAGCTATGGAAGTTGCTTGGCCATCTTCTAGAACTCAGCCACTACTTTTCATTCATACAGGTGTATCAAGAAAGGACAGCATCTAGATCATGAGAAGCTCTACACTGCACTTGTGAAGTTACCCTTGGAATACTGCATTTGGTTCTGATCATCATGATACAAAAAAGATGCTGAGACCCTCGGTTCATTACACTGTTTCATGCTGTATCATACCTGACATATTACCATAAACTTAATACAGAGATATGTCAGATGCTTTCAAATGAGTTGGGTGCTGTACCACCCTCCCTGGATTGGACTCAAAAGGCCCTGAGCCTCTGCAAAGACATCTTTAGATTTACGTTGATTTTAATAGACTAAAAACAATTGGTCTTTACAGTTTACAAAAGAATATTGGCTTAAACTTTCACCTATGATTAAATCATTGATTTGGAGCCTCAATGGATCATTCTTACTATTAAATTTATTGCATTTATAAAAGGTTATTTGGGGGAGGGAAGCAAAATCTAACTCTCATTGGATCAAACATTGCAGCAGCAGTAAAAAGGAAGAAAAAAAACAGGATCATGAGCACTGATAGATATAAAGCCCCACTTTGTAAGATCTTTAAACCATCATCGCTTGAGTTTCTTTTATAACTTTTAATATCAGGTTCAAGGTCAATAAAATACTCACACACATGCTTATGAATGATGGTATGTGAAACTAATGAATCATAATCAGATTGTTCCCTCCATTGTTTATGAAAATTCAAGGCAGAGAAATTCTGATTCTTTTTAGAAGAGGAGGGGAGGGGAGGCGAAGGGAGAAGGGAAGGGAAGGGAAGGGAAGGGAAGGGAAGAGAAGAGAAGAGAAGAGAAGAGAAGAGAAGAGAAGAGAAGAGAAGAGAAGAGCTCAAAGAAAATATCTCAACATTGCACACCCTTTGTCCAGATCTTTCCATATCCAGCCCCAATATTGCCCTAAAAACATTCCCGATTCTTCTCCTCTAATCTTTATCCGGGCATTTGTGGTTCTTTCTTAATAGTCCTGCAAACCCATCTTTTCCTGAAAATATGAAGCATTCCAGCATATCAAGTCAATAGCATTTGGATAATGAACTGCATCAACAAATTTCCACTAAGACCAGCTTTGGTTAAATAATGCTGCCATACCCCATTGGCTCCCCGGTGATGGTCCACTGAAGATGTATTGAAACAAGATAAGAGCAGAACATGGCCGTGGCATTAAAAATGCAGGATGTGGAATTGCATAAAAAGTGAAGGTTCACAGAAGATTAAGCTGTATCACAATATGGGTGAGGGAAATGCTCATTCAAGGAAGCAACGCTCAAAAGGTCTGCTAAAAAGGGAGGGTGAGAAATGCTGAGATTTGTAATTCTCCCATTTTTTTGGGGGGGAGGAACAGGTTATCTTCCCTAGTTTAAAGCCGTATGCTCTGTCAGGCAGGTAAGCAGAACAATATAAGAATATATAGATCAATACAAACAGTGTCAAGTTTCGAAGTACGATTTTGCTGCTGCAGCAGTTATTGCTTCTCAGTTTGCCAACAAACTCTGGGGAGGGGAGTGAAAAGACTGGAATGCAGACTTCAAAGATTAAGAGAGAAGACCATGGGATCCAAGGACGTTCACCAGGTGTCCTGCCAGACCCAGAGACATTTTCTCATAACAATATTTACTCTTCTAATTGGACAATGTGATCTGATCCAGGGGGAGGAAAGAGAATTCTATGCTTTCACTACATGGGGTTTGGGTGGGGTTTTACTTTCAATCATGCCGAAGTCATGTACTCGATAAAGTTTTACAGCAAGAGATTGAAAGTCTCAAAAGTGTTTACTTGGCTGGGTACATCAGTCAGAAACTTGACAGGCAGCCCTCGATGTATGATTACAACTGACCCCCACATTTCTGTTGTTTCTGCCAGTAGCTTGATTCTGACCAGCTTAAAGTTGATTCAGCCTTCCATCCTTCTGAGGTCAGCAAAATTTGGACCCAGATTATTGGGGGCAATATGCTGACTCTGTAAGCAGCTTAGACAGGGCTGTAAGGCACTGTGGAAAGGTAGAAAAAGTGCCCCCTTTAGTCCTGATAGACAACTTTCACTCTGCCTTGAAACAGGTGATAGAGCATAAGCTGGCCTCCTATGGATTTTCCCTACTGTTTTTCATATCCCTACGATCAAGCCAAGCAAGTGGTTATCAATAGAATAAGAGACATGGAGTTCCAGCTAGTAGTTAACAGGATATCTCTCCACAGGAGAATAGAATAGAATAGAGCTGGAAGGGACCTTGGAGGTCTTCTAGTCCAGCCCCCTGCTCAAGCAGGAGAACCTATACCATCTCAGACAGGTGAATGTCTAGTCTTTTCTTAAAAATCTCCAGTGATTGAGAAAGAAATATAGAAATTGGATTAAATGGAGTGTGTGGGAACCAGCAAGGTTTCTGAAAGACCTGACTTTCCCTAAGAGTAGAAGAGCATTTTTTTAGAGCCAGACTTAACATCCTCCTGCAGGACAGGTATGATAAAACGGCAATAGCTGAGTGAATGTGTACATTGGGCAATGGGGAAGTTGAAGATATCTAAAAGGTTCTATTGTGCTGCAAATTCTACAGGGACATAAAATCAATATATATTCTCCCTCTATTAGAGAGATTTCTAGGGATATCAGATAATTTCTACGTGAACCATCTCCTGCAGGATTCAAATCAAGCCTCCACTCATGCAGTAGCAAAATTTTGTGCTGCAGCAATGATAACAAGGAAAGAAACACCTAAAGAACTAAAGAGCCTTATTCATATTACTACTTTCCTTAGCTATTTTCCAATAATTTCTAGAGAATGTATTTATTCTAATGCTTAAGTTTTGGGCTGGTCTGTGACTGTAATAAAGACTGATTCTGATAAATCTAAGTGCTGTTGTAATAATAATAATAATAATAATAATAATAATAATAATAATAATAATAATAATAATAATAATAATAATAATAATAAAGTTGGAAGGGACCTTGGAGGTCATCTAGTCCAACCCCCAGCTGAGGCAGGAAACCCTATACCATTTCGAAGAAATAGCTGTCCAGTCTCTTCTTAAAAACTTCCAGTGTTGGAGCATTCACAGCTTCTGGAGGCAGGTTGTTCCACTGGTTAATTGTTCTGTCAGGAAGTTTCTCCTTAGTTCTAGGTTGCTTCTCTCCTTGATTAGTTTCCATCCATTGCTTCTTGTCCTGCCTTTGGGCACTATGGAGAATAGCTTGACTCCCTCCTCTTTGTGGCAGCTCCTGAGATATTGGAACACTGCTATCATGTCCCCCCTCATCCTTCTCTTCATTAAACTAGGCATACCCAATTCCAGAAGCCGTTCCTTATATCTTTTAGTCTCCAGTCCCCTAATCATCTTTGCTGCTCTTCTCTGTACTCTTTCTAGAGTCTCAACATCTGTTTTACATCGTGGTGACCAAAACTGGATGCAGTATTCAGTGTGGCCTTACCAAGGCATTGTAAAGTGGTATTAATACTTCACATGATCTTGATTCTATTCCTCTGTTAATGCAGCCTACCACTGTGTTGGCTTTTTTGGCAGCTGCAGCATACTGCTGGCTCATATTTAAGTGATTGTACACTAGGACTCCAAGATCCCTCTCACAGTTACTACTATTGAGCAAGGTACCCCCTATACTATACCTGTACATTTGGTTTTTCTTGCCTAAATGTAGAGCCTTACTTTTTTCACCATTGAATTTCATTTTATTAGATAGCGCCCAGTGTTCAGGTCTGTCCAGATCCTCCTGTATCTTAAGCCTGTCTTCTGGAGTGTTGGCTATTCCTGCCAGCTTGGTGTTGTCTGCAAATTTGATGAGTTCCCCATTTATCCCTTTGTCCAAATCGTTGATGAAGATGTTAAAGAGCACTGGGCCCAGAACAGAGCCCTGGGGTACCCCACTACACACTTCCCTCCATGTAGATGTGGTTTCATTGAGGACCACACGCTGGGTACAGCCAGTCAGCCAGCTACGAATCCATCTGGTGGTGATGCTATCTAACCCACATTTTTCTATCTTATCAAGTAGTAGGTTGTGATCTACTTTATCAAATGCCTTACTGAAGTCCAAGTAAATTATATCCACAGCATTCCTCTGATCCACTAATTTTGTCACTTGGTCAAAGAATGCAATAAGATTTGTCTGGCATGATCTGTTTTTGACAAACCCATGTTGGCTTTTAGTAATGACCTTGCTTGCCTCTAGGTGCTAACTGATTCGTTATTTGATTATCTTTTCCAGAATCTTCCCAGGTATTGAGGTCAGGCTGATAGGTCTGTAATTTCCTGGATCCATTTTTTTTCCTTTTTTGAAGATGGGAATATCAGCTCTTTTCCAATCCTCTGGTAGTTCCCCAGTGCTTCAGGATCTTTGAAAAATATAGTTCAGTGGTTCTGAGATCGCATCTGCCTGTTCCTTGAGAACCTTGGGATATAATCCATCTGGTCCTGGTGATCTGAACTCATCTAGACTGGACAGGTGCTCACTTACCATTTTCTTGCCTATCTTAACTTGTGTTTCTATTCTGTTTTTTATGGCACTATTTTTGATAGGTTGGTCTGTTTTTTCCCTTTGTGTAAAGACAGATGCAAAAAACAAGTTAAATAGTTCTGCTTTCTCCCTGTTGCTTGTCACCTTCTTGACACTTTCACCCACTAATGGATCAATCATTTCCTTCAAGTTTTCTTGTTTTTTACATGTTGAAAGAAGCTTTTTTTGTTATTGTTGACTTTGGTCACAAGCCTTAGTTCATTTTGAGCCTTAGCTTTCGTCACTTCATCTTTGCAGGCACGGGCTATTTGCTGATATTCTGACTTAGTTATGTGCCCCTCTTTCCACTTTCTATACTTGTCCTTTTGATCTTTCAATTTCTCAGAGAGTTCTTTATGCAGCCACATTGGTCTCTTTTGAGAGCTGTTATTTTTCCCTCTTTGTTGGTATTGTGCTAGACTGGGCTTTTATGATCTCACTTTTCAAAATTTCCCAAGCTTCTTGACTTGTTTTCCCCTTGAGGATTCTCATCCATGGAATCCTTCCCAAGCCCTCTCTAAGTTTATTGAAATTAGCTCTCTTAAAGTCCAAGACTCTAGTTTGACTGTGTTCTATTGCTTGCACTTCCATAATGTTGAATTCCAATATTGCATGATCACTTCCCCCCAAGGCTCCTGTGGCTTCAACACCTTCTATCATTTCATCTCTGTTAGTGAGAATTAGATCCAAAATGGCCAATCCCCTAGTTTCCTTCTCTACTTTTTGGGTGACAAAAGTTGTCTGCTAGGTTTGTCAGAAATTTGTTTGATCTTCCACTTGGTGCAGAGTTTCTCTCCCAGTTGATGTCAGGGTAGTTAAAGTCCCCCATTACTATTGTGATGTGCTTCCTACATACCTTAGTTAGCTGACTAGCAAAAAGTTCATCTATTTCCTCTGTTTGGTTGGGTGGCCTATAGTATACACCTATGGCAATGTCATTTTCTCCCCTTTTATATTGACCCAAATGCATTCTAGTTTACAGTTTTCATTATTGTTGTGCTCTATTTCTGTAGAGATAACGTTATTCCTTATATAGAGGGCAACTCCATCTCCTCTTTTATTTGGTCTGTTTCTTTTAAATAATTTAAATCCCTCTAGCTGTGTGTTCCATTTGTGGGTTTCATCTCACCATGTTTCCATAATGGCAACAATATCATATCTGCCCTCATTATCTTGAATTTCTAGTTCACCCTGTTTGCTGTTCATACTCTGTGCATTGGTGTATAGACATTTGAGTCCTTTATGTCTGACCCTGTGTTTACTTTCTACATAACCTGTGTGGTGCCTGAGTTCCCCTATTGTCTTACCACCTATTTGTTTAGTGCACTTTGTGTGGCACTCGCTAATAGAAGCTTGATTTTGCTTGACAGCAAGGTTGATATTCTTGTCCACACACACATCTATGTTACATGCATTGATAGCTCTATAATTTTTAGATTTCCGGGGACAGGGATGTTCTATATCAATTAACTCACTGTCCCCGCTGTTTAGTTTAAATATTCCTCCAGAAAATCTGTGAATTTATAGCCGAGTAACTCAGTCCCTTTCTTTGAAGGATGCAAACCATCTCTTTTGTACATTTTTTCATTGGACCAGCTACAGACATCATGACTAATATATCCAAAGCCTTCCCCTTTACACCACTCCTTTAGCCACATATTGAATTGTGCTATACGCTGGCCTTTTCCATTTTGCTCCTTATACACTGGTAAAACCTCTGAAAAAGAAAGCCTACAGCCTATTCTGCTAAGTTCCTGCCCCAAGCTCTGGAAATCATTCTGCACAGAGAGTACATCTTTTGGGGACAGATTGTTAGTGCCAAGATGTACAATGGCCTCCACATTGCAGTCTTTGCTGGTATTCTTGATTATTTTAGAAATACACTTCTTGTCCCTACTGGCAGTAGCACCTGGAAGACATCTGACCTCTTTCAAAATCTCTGTGTCCTTTCCTAAATTATACTGCACTAGTGAGGCCACACTTTGAATACTGCATCCATCTCTGGTCATCATAATACAAAAAAGTTGTTGAGGCCCTAGAAAGAGTGCAGAGAAGAATAACAAATATGTTTAGGGATCTGGAGGCTAAACCTAATGATGAATGGTTGAAGGAACTAGGTATGTCTAATCTAACAAAGAGTAGGATTAGGGATGTCATGACAGCTGATTTCCAGTACAAGATGAGCCATCGCTGTGAGAAGAGGATTGTCTTATTCTCCAAAGCACCTGAAGGCAGGATAGAAGAGCCAACCTGGAATAAGGGAAAATTTCTTGACATCAAGAATGATTAGTCAATGGAATAGCTTGCCTCCTGGAGTTGTGGATGCTCCATTGCTGGAGGTTTTCAAGAAAATACTGGACAGGAATGGAATAAGAACTCCTGCCTTGAGTGGGGGTTGGACTACAAGACCTCCAAGGTCCCTTCCATCCCAATAATTCTATGACTGTTACAAATGCTTAGCACGCAGTTTCCTGACTTTGAACCTCATAATCCCAATCAATATCAAATCTCCTGCCCTATTACTCTGCAACATCAAAGTAATTTCACTGTTTGTCCTCATTTCAGTTTGAATATTACAGGGGGTTTGTTTAGTTTTTCTTTCTCCTCTTTAGACAATTTTAGTGGCTATCAAGGTGATAAGGTGCGCCATTTCCCTTAGTATTTAAATATAGCTACAGCACCAGTCAAAAGGGAAGAGAATGGGGAAATATATTGGATATATATTTCGGAATTCCTTCAGTGACAGTGGAATTAAATTATCTACTCTTGCTATAAAGCAATGAAAGTTGATAGAAGAAGAAAGGGATGTCATTTCCAATCAAACTTTCCCTTTTTGTTCTCTGCTTAAAGTTACACATAAAATGAATGGCAAGCAGTTTCACAGGACAATGATATGGCTCCAAGAAACTGAGTCTTCAATATATATATTTTTTAAATGCAGGCTACTTTCTCTCTCTCTCTCTCTTCCCATGCAGTAGAGACATTGGCCTGCTAAAAGGTTAAGTTGCCAGCTGTAAAGAAGTTGTGAATTTAAATTTTTTATTTATTTTTTATTTTAATTCCATTTATATCCCGCCCTTCTCCGAAGACTCAGAGCGGCTTACAAGCTTAGCAGTATCAGAGGATTAATCAGAGGATTAGGCTGGTACTGTAGCTATATTTAAATGGCGCACCTTATCACTTTGATAGCCACTAAAGTTGTCAGGTTTTCTCTCCCCTACACCTTTTTAAAAATTTTATTTATTATTTTACTGATGATTTCTCAGAGGTAATATAGATCTTCCACATGACAAAATGGAGGGCCAACTTTTATTTACCCATAAATGGCAGTGTTGCAAAATTTATCTGTGGCAAAATGGTCTCTATAGAATAAGAGCTTCTGTGGTTCAGAATGACAGAGAGCAATTTTGCAACTAAAAGGCAAGTGTTTGCTTCAGCAACCAATCAAAATGTAGAGCCAAACCAAGATAATTTTGCAGCAAGCCTAGATAGTAGTCTCCTATGCCACAGATGGTGAGAAAAATATAGACACTGTCAGAATCCATTTATATCACATTTCATAAATGTATGGTTAGAATATTGGGCCTATTCTCAGGATTCTGGCATCTCTCCAAGGGGGGGGGGGAGAGGATGTTTATTCAGATTGCAGTAGGCCATTTTCAAAGACCAGGAAAGCTTTTGATCTGGGGGGAACAGAGGGAGAGAGAGATCTGGGTTGCATCTCCATTTGAAATTGAAAGGAAGAAAGCAATAACAATAAATGCAAGAAAGGGCCTGACACCTAAGGGCCTGACACCTAAGCAAATGATGTGAGCCTGACCAAATGGATTCAAGGGGAGGGGGTTGAAATGGGAATGCTTTATATAGTATTGAAATGTAACTCAATGTCAGATCCCGTCTTGTATTGCCACAACCGATCTCATCCTAGTAAACTTTTCCTTTTGGACAAACTTGGATCCAAGAGTTCTTATTTCCTAAGATGTGGGTTGGGGTGGGTCCTGACAGTAGATAGGATCTGCTATAAGAGTCAACCTGGAAGGGAAAACCTTACTGGGGGACTTTACATTAAATATAATGTCTTTTGACAAAGCAAGAGAAGAGGGAAGCCCCACGGAGAGGGAGTCTTCCCCCCGAATGGAATCCCAGAGACGATGGGAAGCTGAAGTGGCATATTTCCCTGGGGAAGAAGTGGTAGAGCAGCACAACCAAAAACCCCAGTGGTTGATGGACATTGGAAGGAAAAGTGAGTGGGAAAAGGCATCAGAAGTGACCCTGAGACGGAGCGACCACCAACCGGAATGGAGGCAAGAGATGGAGAGCTCCCTGCATGCCAGTGAGGAGAAGCGGACTCTGGAAAAAGCTATTGACCTGATGAAAGCAACCCTGAGCTCACTAAGGGAGGAGAAAGCTGAAAACTGCAACCGAGGCAGCGCCTGGGGCCGCAACTGGAGAGGTAACGGAGGGGATCCAGCACCTGAAACCCCGGGGCCATCCAATGGAACAGAAATTGCTGCCTCAGCAGTACATACCCCCCCCAGAACCACAGACAGGGACCAGGATGAGGAGCGATACCAGCCGCGGCGCAGACAATGCTCCAGCCAAAGATTCCCGCCCCTGGAAGCCAAATTCAAGGGGGAGCCATCACGACTGGGATTCTTCCTAACCCAAGTCCTCAGCTATATGGAAGAATACAGACAGGACATCCCCAGTGACAAAACACACATCCGAATTGTGCAATCCGCCCTGGACGGATCGGCTGCAGACTGGGTGGTGAGCTTGCACAACTCCAACACCCCAGAACTCAACGATTTCAACCATTTCATGTCATGTTTGAGGCGGCGGTTCAAGGATCCTTTGGCTGACCATAGGGCCCAGGAGAGAATCAAAACAGTGAGGCACGGCAGGCGAGTGGTGGCCGAATATACCCAAGAATTCCGAGCCATTGCCAGCAAGCTGAACTGGCCAGAAGATATCCTCCTTAGCCACTTCAAAGATGGTCTAAACTATGACCTGTATGATGCTTGCCTGCCTTGAGGAGACCCACCCTGAATCATATCTGGAAACTGAGGGATTCCAAATTACAAGTAAAACACCAGCCCGGCAGACCTTTGACAGTTGACAGCTGTCAAATGGCTGCCAGAAGCATCTGCGCATGCGCGCCGCCCCGCCGGCCGCCATTCCCGATGACAGCTGTCAAAAGGGCTGCCAGGACCAAACACGCACGCGCCGGATTTGACAGTTCCCGGAACTGTCAAATCCGCAGTCCACAATCTGGTCCTCCGAACTGAGCTAAGCGCTCAGCTGAAAGGAATTCCCCGACAGCCGCCGAGCTGTCAGAATGCCGCTCGTCGATTGGCTGTTCTCCGAGCAGCGGGAAAAATACTGTTACCTGATTGGCTATGATGTTTGACAGTTCTCTATATAAGCCTGGATTGTTTGACAATCAGCTGCCAGGAGCTGAACCGAATAAATTTTTGAACCCCTGCCTATGGTCTCGCTCTTGTCTTTGTAAAGACAATTCACCTGGCGACGAAGGTGGGATCCCGGTAGTATAGAGCTGCCTGCTGAGCTAAGTCACACCGCGAAGGAGTTCCGATCCCTCTCGCTGACAAGTCACTGCTGAAGCCACTTTGAGGGAAAAGGAACCCTTCGGCAGCTTGAACAGTACTGTGGACCCAGACCATGGCAAATTTAGGTCACGTCAGAGAATTCGACGTCCGCCACCCCGAGGGATGGGAGTCGCACTGGGGGCAAATTGAAGGCTACCTCGTTGTCAACAAGATAACGGAGGACCGCCACAAAGCCGCAGCCCTTCTCTGTCTCAGTGGGCCCGCCGTTTACGACATCGCTGTAGGGCTCTGCAGCCCAGACCCCGTCGCGACCGTCCCCTACGCTGTGCTGACCGACCGCCTTAGCAAGCATTTCATGCCCCGTCGGTCTGAGCTGTATTGGCGCCTCCACTTCGCCCGCCGCCGCCAGCAACCCGGCGAAACGTCCACAGCCTTCGTCGCGGGGGTACGTCACGCCGCCCGCAGGTGCCAATTTCCAGACCTGGAAGACCGCATCAGAGACCAGGTTATCGCCGGTCTCTCCAATGAGCGGCTCCAGCGGAAATTGGTAGCCAAGGCCACGATGGACCTCGCTCAACTCATACTAGAAATCATGGCCTACGAAGACAGCCACCGTGAGGGCTCCCCAGTGCTCAGAAGCAGCCCGGCCGGGTCAGTCCACCACACCTGGGAGCCGGACAACGAGCAACCAGAGGCCTACAACGGCGTCGACGACATCATGTCCCGTTTCAACAAAATGAGCGCCGACTATGGAAGAAACCGCAAGCCATTCAAACCAGCCGGTCCAGGCCAAAGACCCACCTCCACCGGCCACAAACCGAAGTGTGCCAGCTGCGGCGGGGCTCACGCCAGAGCCACATGCCGCTTTAGAAATGCAAAATGCCACGGATGTGGGAAGACCGGGCACATTCGCTCTGCGTGCCGCAGCCTGAACCGGGAAACCCTCCACGAACTTGAGGAAATTCCAGCAGGTAGGACAAAAATCCATTCCCCTGCCAAAAAAACTCCCCAGTCCTCAGTATTGTCAATTAGGGCCAAACAAAAAAACTTCACCGTCCACCATTTACAACCTAAAATTAAGATTTGGGTTAAGATTCAAGGGGTGCCCTGCGAAATGGAGGTCGACTCCGGGTCCTCTGTTTCAATAATGTCTTGGGATACTCTCAAAAAAATCGGCTTTAAAAGTAGACGCCGTATTTCCCTACAGCCCTCTAAAATACTCCTCGCAGACTTCCAGGGGGCCGCTATCCAGTTAAAGGGACAAGCACAAGTTAAAGTAGAATACAAAAAATTCCTTGGGCACTTAACGGTCCAAATTACAGAGGCACCCAGGACCACCCTCATTGGGTTAGACTGGTTCGAGGCTCTGGGCATCCACCTGGAAGGCACCAACCGCATACAATCCCAAACACTAGAACAGGTCTGCCAAGCGTTCGCGGATGTTTTCGACGGAACGCTTGGCAAATATACTGGCACCCCTATAGACCTCAAACTAAAACCTGAGGTAGGTCCCATCTGCATTAAGGCAAGAAGGGTCCCCTTCGCGCTGAAAGAAAGAATCGAGACCGAATTAGACCGTTTAGTCAGCCTAGGGGTCCTAGAACCAACAGATGGGGGAACCTGGGAAACTCCCATTGTGACACCAGTTAAACCAAATGGTGATGTGAGAATATGTGCGGATTATAAAGCAACTCTAAACCGCGCATTAAATCCCCATGCATACCCAGTACCTGCAGTCAGAGACGTGCTATCAGAAATAGGGTCCGGCTCAATATTCGCCAAACTCGACCTGGCGCATGCCTTCCTTCAGCTACCTGTCACCCAAGAAACAGCTGAAGCCCAAACCATTGTCACACACCGCGGCGCTTTTAAGGTAAACCGCCTACAATTCGGCATCTCAGTGGCTCCTGGTATCTTCCAGGAGGTTATGGAAAAAACCTTAAAGGGAATACCAGGTGTCTGCCCCTATTTCGATGATATACTCATCGCAGGGGAATCGGAAAACAACTTAGCAGACAGGCTACAAGAGGTACTATCAAGATTTAGGAAAGCGGGGCTAAAACTCAAACGCGAAAAATGTTCCATAGGCGTCCCATCCGCAGATTTCTTAGGCTACAAAATTGACTCGCAAGGAATTCACCCCACCAACTCAAAAATCCTCGCTATCAAAGCCGCCCCAACCCCTAAAAATAAAACTGAGCTCCAGGCTTTCCTTGGGCTTTTAAACTTTTATCATGCCTTCCTGCCTGGGAAGGCAACCATCGCAGAGCCTCTCCACAGGTTACTCGACAAAGGGGCAGCCTGGCAGTGGACATCAGCCCACGAAAACAGTTTCAAATCACTCAAACAAATGCTTTCCAGCAACGCCACCATTTCCCACTACAAAGAAGATAAACCCCTCTGCATAGCCTGCGACGCATCCCCATACGGGATCGGAGCAGTTTTAAGCCACTTAGACAGCGATGGCACTCAAGCCCCGGTGGCCTATTATTCCAGAACTCTTTCCAAAACGGAAAGAAATTATGCCCAGATTGATAAGGAAGCCCTGGCAATAGTGGTGGGAATAAAAATGTTTCACGACTACCTTTACGGCCGCCCCTTTGTGATTTACACAGATCACAAGCCACTGTTAGGATTGTTCACCTGGGACCGCCAAACCCCCCAAATCTTGTCACCTAGGATGTTGCGCTGGACAACATTCCTCGCAGCATATTCCTACCAACTAGTATACAAGCCGGGACACCAAATGTGTCACGCTGACGCCCTCAGCAGATTGCCTCTACCCCACTCGGAACCAGACCCTGCCCCAGCTAGCAACATCTTAGCCATTCAAGAACTCCTGGAATGCCCACTGACAGCGAACGATATTGCTGCTGCAACATCCCAAGACAAAACGCTTAGCAGAGTGTTAGCGTGGGTACATACTGGCTGGCAATCCTCCTGTCCAGGCACAGAATTTCAGCCATACTTCTCAAAGCAAAATGAATTAACTTCTCACTTGGGATGTTTACTCTGGGGGTGCAGGGTAATCGTGCCACCCAAACACAGACCCAAGGTACTGCACACATTACACGAGGGCCACCCTGGCATCGTAAAAACAAAAGCCTTGGCCCGCAGCTACGTTTGGTGGCCTGGAATAGACCAAGACATAGAAAAACACATTGCTGGCTGCTATTTGTGCCAGGAATCCCGCCCACTCCAACCCAGAGCTCCAATCCACAAATGGGAACTCACAAAAAACCCCTGGTCTCGCATCCACATTGATTATGCCGGACCTTTCCAAGGGCAGGTCTTCCTCATAGTTGTGGACAGTTATTCCAAGTGGCTGGAGGTTCTCCCGGTTTACAGCACAACGTCCACCGCAACCATCCAAGCCCTCAGGGGAATCTTCGCAACACACGGTCTCCCCGACGTTATAATATCTGACAATGGCCCTCAATTTACTTCTCATGACTTTCAGATCTTCACGAGGAGCAATTGTATTAGGCACGCAACATCGGCTCCCTTCCACCCATCGTCCAATGGCCTTGCAGAGGTTATGGTGAGGACCACCAAAGACGCCCTCAAAAGAATCATCACAGGGAACTGGCACCGTCGCTTGGCACAATTCCTTTTAGCCCACCACGCCACGCCCTGCTCCTCCACCGGCAAAAGTCCGGCCGAACTCCGATGGGGTCGCCGCCTGGTGACAAGGCTCGACAGACTCCACCCCGACAGACCTGCAGCCGAATTGTCACCCAACACCCAGCCAAAAACGTTCTCCAGGGGTCAAAATGTTTGGTCTCGAGATTATGGGGGAAGGGATAAGTGGGTTCAGGGGGTTATCCTGGACCAAACAGGACCGTTGTCATACACAGTGGACACTGGGACGGGACTTACGCAACGCAGACATGCAGATCAGCTCCGACCCAGGTCACCCCCCAACCCCCTTCCACAACCGATTCTGGGCGAGCCTGCGCCATTCGACACCCCCGGACCCAATGAACCTTCCCCTCCCCAGGACCCACAACCACCTGCCGAATTCCCTTCAGAAACAACTCCACCAGCTACGCAACCCGAAGAAAGCACCCCCTGCCTCCGACGGTCCAGCCGAGCCAGAAGACCCCCCGCATACCTCGCGGACTTTGAATGGAAGGGAAACCCGCCGACAGCAAAAAACTCTGTTAACAATACTTATTTAAAATGTCCAACTGTTGTTACAAATAACGTACCAGTTCTGGGGGGGGGGAAAGGGGGTGAATCATATCTGGAAACTGAGGGATTCCAAATTACAAGTAAAACACCAGCCCGGCAGACCTTTGACAGTTGACAGCTGTCAAATGGCTGCCAGAAGCATCTGCGCATGCACGCCGCCCCGCCGGCCGCCATTCCCAATGACAGCTGTCAAAAGGGCTGCCAGGACCAAACACGCACGCGCCGGATTTGACAGTTCCCGGAACTGTCAAATCCGCAGTCCACAATCTGGTCCTCCGAACTGAGCTAAGTGCTCAGCTGAAAGGAATTCCCCGACAGCCGCCGAGCTGTCAGAATGCCGCTCGTCGATTGGCTGTTCTCCGAGCAGCGGGAAAAATACTGTTACCTGATTGGCTATGATGTTTGACAGTTCTCTATATAAGCCTGGATTGTTTGACAATCAGCTGCCAGGAGCTGAACCGAATAAATTTTTGAACCCCTGCCTATGGTCTCGCTCTTGTCTTTGTAAAGACAATTCACACCCCATCTCGACAACTGGTACGTCCTGGTGGAGGAAGTAGAAATAGACCTACTGAAGAGACACCACAGAGGAAAACCATGGGGCCGTCTGCCACCCGAGCAAACACGCTACGGGGAAAAACCACCAGCCACAGCCAAAAAATCAACGGGTTGTTTCAACTGTGGGAGAGAGGGCCAACGTGCCACAGAATGTTGCTCAAAAAAACCCCCATGAAAACCAGAGGCATCATCCTCCAAGAAGCCGGGGAAGCCTCAAGGCAACAAAAAAGAATCTTCCATGAAGGGGACAGAGGCTGTAGAGTCCACAATTCCTGCCAGGAACTGGGATTGGACTCCGGCCTGCACCGCAGGGACGGTGGACAACTCGGAAGACAGCTCAGAGGGAGAACCATTGGTAAGTGGACCCCTTCCACCCATACTTAAGACAGTGACTATATTAGCTTCCTCTATGCCTGAAGCAGCCAAAATAAAAGCTCTGATAGACTCTGGTTGCATCCGCTGCCTTATCAGCCCAATGCTGGGGGAGAGATTGAGCATCCCAGTGAGGAAGCTAAAACAACTAATCTCTTTTAGTCAATTAGATGGGTCAATAGTAGGGGGGGACCAGCTACCCTAGCCACTTTACCAATCCACCTATCACTGGGGTCTCATGAGGAGGACATAACATTTATAGTGGCCCCAGGCATGGAATGCCCAATGATTCTAGGACTGGAATGCCTGAAGAAATGGAACCCCGGGATAAACTGGAGGACAGCAGAACTCAATTTCCCAGGGGGGGCAGAAGAACTTAGACTCCAAAAGCATCCCCCCAACCCGGAGGGAGGAGACAGCAGCAGTGGGGGAAGAGAAGAAGTTACCAGAGATACCGGAGGAATACAGGGACCTTGTGAGGTTTTCAGTGAGGAATGGGCAGATGAGCTTCCCCCCCACCGCCCCACAGACTGTGCTATAGAATTCAAACCTGGGACAAAACTCCCAAAACCCAGGATGTATGCCATGAGCCCAAGGGAAATGGCAGAAATGGAAAGATTCATAAAGAAAAACTTAGAAAGAGGCTTCATTGAGCCTGCCAGACCCAAAGTGGATGCCCCAGTTCTGCTCAGAGAGAACAAGGATGGTTCTTACCACTGTTGTATAGATTATAGAAATCTGAACACAATTAGTGAATGCAATCTGTACCACTTACCCCTAATAAAGAATATGCTATCCCATCTGTCGAAAGGAAGGATTTTTACCAAACTAGACCTGAGGGAAGCATATTACCGTGTTAGGATTAAGGAGGGAGACGAATGGAAAATCACATTCAACTGCCCATTGAGTTGCTACCAGTTCAAAGTACTGCCATTTGGACTGCAAGGGGCTCCCACAGTATTCATGCAATTAATTAATGAAATGCTAAGGGAGCACCTTTATAAGGGGGTCCTGGTTTACCTGGATGACATCCTTATCTTCACTGAGACCAAAGAGGAACATATCAACCTAGTGAGAGCAGTCCTGAAAAGTTGCGAGCCGCCCACCTATATGCTAAACTATCGAAGTGCGAATTCCACCATGAAAAAATTGACTACCTGGGATATCGCATATCCCCAGAGGGCATCGAAATGAACCCTGAGAAAGTCAGGGCAGTATTAGAGTGGGCACCCCCCCCACACACTGAAGCAATTGCAAAGTTTCCTGAGGTTTGCAAATTTCTACCGCCAATTCATCCCTGCATTTGGCCAAATAGCCATGTCCCTGACAAACTTGTTGAAAATGAAAGGGGGGTCCCCGGTGAAATCCAGCCAGCCTGTAAAGTGGACAATGGAATGTCAAGCAGCATTTGAGAGGCTAAAGAGACTTTTTTCTGCTGAACCTGTCTAAAACACCCAGATCCCAACAAACCTTTTGTAATACAGGCAGATGCGAGCGATGTAGCGGTAGGAGCCGTATTATTACAAGAAAATGATGGGGGGACGTTGCAACCATGCACATACATATCCAGAAAACTCACAGAAACAGAACGTTGGCCGATATGGGAAAAAGAGGTATTCTCGTTGAGGTGGGCATTACTAACATGGCGCCAATTTTTAGAAGGAAATAAAATACCTTTCCAGGTCTGGACAGACCACAAGAATTTGGAAGCACTTAAAATGCCCAGGAAGCTCACTCCCTAAGCAAGCCCGCTGGTCCCACCATTTTCACCGATTCAAGTTCACTCTCAAACACTTACCGGGGGGAAAGAACCTCCTGGCAGATGCATTATCCCGCATGCGCCAATATAACAGCACAAGAGTTACTGACTTTAAACCACTTGTGCTGGAACAACTGGCAGCACCAGTCACCACCAGGGCACAAGAAAAAATGAAGCCGAAGGTAGATAGCCAAACTGGAATAGAATTCAGGAAGTCTTTGGAAAGTGATGAATGGTTTCAGAAAAATAGACATGTGTGCACAATTAAAGATGGACTGCCATGGGTAGGGGAGAAGCTATATATACCGGCCACACAGAGAATCAATTTCATGCAACTGTGCCATGATACAAAATCAGCAGGACACTTTGGTTTTGTAAAAACCTTACACTTAACTAAAAGGCAATTTTGGTGGCCATGTATGAAAAAGGACATAGAAAGCTATGTGGGTAGCTGTCAAATTTGTGCGATGGCCAAAAGACTGCAAGGGAAACCGCCAGGTCTGTTACAACCGGTGGCAAACCCCTCAGCCCCATGGAAAGAAATAGCCATGGATTTTATTGTAGAACTGCCAGAAAGTAATGGAAACACCGTAGTCTGGACTGTCACAGATCGGTTCTCTAAGCAAATACATTTCATACCTTGCCAAAAAATCCCGACTGCAAAAGCATTAGCAAAACGTTTTGTACAGCATATTTACAGATTGCACGGGGTACCACAATGCATCATATCTGATAGAGGGGTGCAATTTACGTTGGCATTTTGGAAAGAATTTTTATCCCTCTTAGGAACCACCCAAGGGCTGTCATCTAGTCACCACCCTCAGACGGACGGGGCTTCTGAACGACTTAACTCTATACTTGAACAATATTTAAGATGTTTTATTAATTTCCAGCAATCAAATTGGACAGACCTACTGCCTTTCGCAGAAGTAGCATATAATAATGCAGCCCACTCAAGCACAGGTTACACTCCTTTTCAAGTAGCTACAGGCCAGAGCTTCAACCCAATACCAGAACTAACCCCAAAAGAACCGGTCATTCCCTAACTGAAGGAATGGATTGCTCAATTACAAAATACCTGGCCAATCGTTAGGAAAGCGTTAGAAGATGCCAGAAAAGCATACAATACACAGGCAGACAAAAAAAAAGAACCGATCCAACACCATTCAGTGTAGGAGAGATGGTATATTTATCCACAAAATACCTGAAATCACTCCAACCCTGTAAAAAACTAGGACCAAAATATATTGGACCTTTTCCAATTAAGAAAATCATAAACCCAGTAACAGTTGAATTATAACTACCCAAAAGACGAATACACCCAACCTTTCACTGCAGTTTAATAGAGAGAGAACAACAATCACCCCTACGAACAAAACTCCCACCACCACCACCCCCCATCATGGTGGAAGGAGAACAACATTTTGAAGTGAAAGAAATCTTAGATTCCAGAAAACACCACGGAACCATACAATATTTAGTGGCATGGAAACACCTCCCCTCCTCAGAAAATGAGTGGGTTAACAAACCTCACGTTAAAGCACCAAAGTTGCTTTAGAGATTTCATTCAGAATATCCGAACAAACCGGGCTAACATTTATATGTTTTCTTTTCCATGCAGATGGACCCATCTTTTTTCTGAGAGGAGAGCCGATTGTCAGAATCCATTTATATCACATTTCATAAATGTATGGTTAGAATATTGGGCCTATTCTCGGGATACTGCCATCTCTCCAAGGGGGGGGGGAGAGGATGTTTATTCAGATTGCAGTAGGCTGTTTTCAAAGACCAGGAAAACTTTTGATCTGGGGGGAACAGAGGGAGAGAGATCGATCTGGGTTGCATCTCCATTTGAAACTGAAAGGAAGAAAGCAATAACAATAAATGCAAGAAGATTTCCCTTTCCCACGAAAGAGCCTGACATCTAAGTAAATGATGTGAGCCTGACCAAATGGATTCGAGGGGAGAGGGTTGAAATGGGAATGCTTTATATAGTATTGAAATGTAACTCAATGTCAGATCCCGTCTTGTATTGCCACAACCAATCTCATCCTAGTAAACTTTTCCTTTTGGACAAACTTGGATCCAAGAGTTCTTATTTCCTAAGATGTGGATTGGGGTGGGTCCTGACAGACACTTTTCTTCTGTGTAAGTTCCAACTTCTCAGCAGTGAAGATACTAGAGAAGAGTGGAGAAACTACCGTTATTATACTGAAGATTGTGCCTTAAGACAATCTTAATTATTACCATCTCTAATAGCAATAGCACTTATATACTGCTTCGCAGTGCTTTACAGCTCTCTCTGAGTGGTTTACAGATTCAGCATGTTGCCCCCCCCCCAACAATCTGGGTCCTCATTTTATCAACCTTGGAAAGATGGAAGGCTGAGTCAACCTTGAGCCAGTCAGGATCGAACTCCTGGCAGTGGGCAGAGTTAGCCTGCAATATTGCTCTTGAGATAGAAATAGAGAGATAGAGATAGAGAGATAGATATTGGAAATAGACAGAAGATAGATGATAGAGAGAGAGAGAGAGAGAGAGAGAGAGAGAGAGAGAGAGAGAGAGAGAGAGAGAGAGAGAGAGAGAGAGAGATGAGAGTTAGCAATATCAATAGCATTTAGACTTATATACCACTTCACAGTGCACATGTGGTTTTGCTAAATTATATGGATGCTTTAATAAGAATTTATTTTTATTATTTATTGTTTTGATTGCTTTATTTTATTTTTAATTTAATTCATTTTTTGTTATTTTATTTTATATTTTGATATTTTCATTGTTGTACAAGGATGTGATTTTTTCTAAAAGAGTATGTTTCAGCTACTAATTGAAAATATATTCTAATAGCAATATGAAAATGAAAATGTGGGGGAGGAAATTTCCTAAAAAATTATAACATAAACAAAACAACTCTTCACAATTTTACTAGATTAATCAGTTCTTATCTATCTATCATCTATCTACTATCATCTATCTAATCTGATTCAAATGTTGATAAATATTATGTCAGCAATCCACTATTTCAAACCTAGTTATGATATTGCACGAATTTTCTAATGATGTCTTTGTTGTTGTTGTTAGCTGCGAAGTCATGTCCGACCCATTGCAACCCTATGGACAACATTCCTCCAGGCCTTCCTGTCTTCTACCATCTTCTGGAGTCCATTTAAGCTCATGCCTACTGCTTCAGTGACTGCATCCAGCCACCTCATTCTCTGTCGTCCCCTTCTTCTATTGCCCTCAATCTTTCCCAGCATTAGGCTCTTCTCCAGTGAGTCTTTCCTTCTCATTAGGTGGCCAAAGTATTTCAGTTTTAGCTTCAGGAATGATGTCTTAAGATCCTTTAATAGCAGGGTCAACAACAGAACATAACATAAAACTAAGCTAAATTAAATTAAATTAAACTAGCATAATCTTAAAAGATTGGTCTCCACTAAGATCATTTTCAACCATAGCTGAAAGCTGTTAGAAAGGATATTTGGTGCTAGTCTTCTTTAAACTGAAATATTTTCATATAATGAACAGGCTATTTGAAGCAAACACCAAGTAATATATTTAAGAACTGGAGTGGCCGTAGCAGAATCCCTATTACAAATTTCAATTATTTTAGCCAACTATAAATAATTGTTTAGATTTGTGCTTTACCTTACTTTTTTTGTACACAAAGAAAGAGAGAAGCTGGAGAAGGATGGGGGGAAACCAGACCTTTACATTCTCTAACAGAGAACAAAGGACACCGAACAATTGATACCAGGAAAAACACACTGTAATGTTAAGAGCTATTTGGACCAAACCCTATTAAAATCACCATGGGAGAATAATGGCTCAATTGTTGACTTGAAGTGCCGTTCAGAAGAAACAGGAAAGCAAACATATCCTGAACATTTTTCCTGCTTTCTACAGACTTCATCTCTTTAGACAACCAAACAAAATGAAGCATCTCTTTTGGCAGAAAACAAGCTTTTTGCAGGATCTTTAGAAAACACTCTCTACAGACATAGAACACAACCAACACAATTTTGAGGCCCAGGGAACAAGGGAAGGGAGGGGGAAGTGAACAATTCAAAAACAGAAACTGACAACATCTGCTTCGGCTTTGTTCTCTTGGCTCTCCTCAGCCCCACTGCTAATTCTATCAAAGTCTGCAGGGTTTGGCTAAGCGGTTTAAATTTCACTTCTCTTAAGACTGGGGTTAAGATGTCAGTTGAAATTCTCCCCTCTTTAGCTGCCAAGGGAACCAGTGTTTGCCAATAAAATGTTGCTTGGGCTGAATGAAAAAGCTTTCCATGCATTTCTCTCTCCTTCCTTTCTTCTATCCCAAAATCAGCGGGGTTGCAAAGCTAATTCTAACACATCAGTTGGCCTGCAGATCGCCAGCCAAGCTTCACATGTGGAGATTGGAAAACCACTTGTCTGAAATGGTATAGGTTTTCTTGCTCGAGCAGGGGGTTGGACTAGAAGACCTCCAAGGTCCCTTCCAACTCTGTTATTCTATTATTCTGCACAGCAAAAGGAAAGGATCTCTCTTTTTTTTATTGAAAGGTTTTACAGTACATTTTAAAAAACCCTTCCCTCCCCCTCCTCCCCTCAACTTCCCAGAGCTGAATACAGGGTATTGCCTCTTACAAACTTAAACTAAAATATGCTAACTATCTATGAATACACTTTAAATCCTAACACACTTTAACTCCCATTAAACATAGCTAAGTAATAATACATCTTGTTGAATTCTCATACTCATTCATATGCTAAATGAAACTTTTTAGTCCCATATTTATTCTGAATGTAATCAATCCATCTTCTCCATTCCGAAATGTATCTTTGTTGCGAGTGATCTTTCAAATAAGCTGAAATTTTTGACATTTCTGCTAGGTTCGAAACTTTTAGAGTCCACTCTTCTATAGTAGGCAGATCCTCCTTCTTCCAATATAGTGATACCAAAAGTCTTGCTGCCGTTATTAAATTCAACATCAATTTAATTTCTATAACAGTACAATCTGTAATAATACCCAACAGAAATAACTGCAGAGAAAACCTTATCTTTTTCTTAAATATTTTCTGCATATTCCACCAAATTTTAATCCAAAAAGCTTTAACTTTTTGCAAGTCCACCATATATGATAGTACGTTGCATCATCACAACCGCACCTCCAACATTTAGGTTGGTAATTTGGATACATACATGCTAATTTTTTGGGATCTAAATGCCACCTATAAAACATTTTATAAAAATTATCTCTTAAATTTTGAGCCTGTGTAAATTTTACTTTTCTAACCCAAATCTTTTCCCAAGTATCCATCGTTATTGGCTCCTGAATATTCTGGGCCCATTTTATCATACAGTCCTTAACAAGTTCCATTTCTGAATCTATTTCTATCAATGCATTATATATCCTTCTTATATGCGCTTGACTTTGATCTCTAATTTGTTTTACCAAATTTTCATCAGTTGTTGAAATACCAATTTTCTGATCTTCTTTCCATCTAGCTTGTATCTGCCCATACTGAAACCAAGTTTGTACTATCTTTTCTTCTTTTAAAATATTGAATGGCTTTAGTTGCCATACATTCCTTTCCAATCTAAGAATTTCTTTATATGTGATCACATCATGTTTGAATCCCAAACGTATATTTTCTATTGCATGTTTAGGTATTGCCCAAATTGGTATTTTATAATTTAACTTACATTGATATTTTTCCCAGACTCGCAACAGGGCATACCTTAATATATGTGGCTTAAAAACATTATCCACCTTTTTATCATACAACAAATATGCATGCCAACCATATAATAAATCACATCCCTTGATATTCAATATTCTTCCTTCTGTTAAATTGAAACAATTACTAATTGTCGATAAAGCCGCAGCATCACAATATAATTTAAAATTGGGCATTTTAAGACCACCTCTTTCACATATATCTTGCATTATCTTAAGTTTAACTCTCGGTCTTTTCCCTGCCCAAATAAATTTATTAATACCTTTCTGCCATTCCTCCAAATTTGAATCTTTTTTAAGTATAGGTATCATTTGAAACAAAAATAAAAATTTTGGTAAAACATTAATTTTCACTGCTGCAATTCTTCCCAATAAAGACAATTGTAATTTTCTCCAACTGTCTAACTCTTTTTGTGTTTTTAGACATAACAATTCATAATTATTTTTATATAATTTCACATTTGAAGCTATAATATATACCCCCAAATATTTAATCTTTTTAACTATTTCAAATCCCGTTAGTTTTTCTAGGGATTCCTTTTGTTCTATAATCATATTTTTAGACAATATTTTAGTTTTTTGCCTATTTATCTTAAATCCAGAAACTTGTCCATATTGCAAAATTATCTCCATTAAATCTTTAACTGATTGAGTTGGTTGACTTAATGTAATAACCAAGTCGTCTGCAAACGCTCTTAATATATAATCTTGATGTTTTATTTTAATTCCCTTTATTTTATTTGAATCATGTATCTTAGTCAATAATATTTCCAGTGTTAAAACAAACAGCAATGGTGACAACGGACATCCCTGTCTTGTACCTTTTTCAATTTTGCAGGCTTCTGTTAAACTACCATTAATTATTATTTGAGCTGTTTGTTTCTGATATATTGCCCTAATAGATTGTAAAAACTTATCCCCAAACTCCATCTCTCTAATACTTTTAATAAAAATTGCCAATTCAATTGATCAAACGCCTTTTCAGCGTCCAAAAAAATCAGTGCTGCGGGGACTTGATTATTTCTTTCCAAATATTCTAATAAATTTGCAATATGTCTCACATTATATTTCATTTGTCTACCACTTATGAAACCTGTTTGGTCACTATGAATCATTTGTTGCAAAACCTGCATTAATCTGTTTGCTAAAATGTTTGCAAATATCTTATAATCAGTATTTAAAAGCGATATTGGTCTGTAATTTTTAGATTGGGTAAGATCTTTATCTTCCTTTGGAATCAACATTATAAAAGCTGTTTTCCAGGATGGAGGCACTTCTCCTCCAGATTGAATTGTTCTAAATAACTCCTTTAAAGGTTCCACCATTTCTAATTGTAAGTTTTTATAATAAATAGCTGTAAAACCATCTGTTCCAGGTGCCTTACCCACTTTTAGTTGTTTAATTGCTAAAATAATTTCTTCAGCGGTTATTAATTGATTCATCCCTTCCCTTTGCTCTTGTGTAAGTATAGGGGTATTCACTTCTTGTAAATATCTATCTATAGCTAAACCTTGAATTGTATCCCTAGCATATAATTTGAATAAAATTCTACAAAAACCTTTTTAATAATATTTTGCTGAAACACCTCTTTACCCTTATATACTATTTTGTCTGTATTACGTGAGTTTTGTTTTTTCCTTAACAGATAAGCTAGCCACCTACCTGGCTTATTAGCATTGTAAAAGGTATTATGTTTAGCATATCGTAAATTAGTTGCCACTTGGTCTGCCATCAGCATGTTAAACTGCCCTCTTAACAAATTAATTGCTTCTTTCACCCTCTTGTTAGATGGGTTCAAAATAAAAGCCCTCTCTTTCATCTTTATTTCCTCCTCTAGCTCCTTACGCTTATATTCCAATCTACGTCTATGTTTATTATTCAAATATATTAGAACTCCTCTCATATAAGCTTTACTTGCATCCCAAACCATTTCAATTTGAGTACCCTTATGCATATTTATAGTAAAAAATTCTTTCATTGGTTTTTTTACATTCTTCCACATTTTCCTTATATCTGAACAAATTTTCATTTAACCTCCAGGATCTCCTGTTTCCCTTCCCCTGGTCCAGTTTCATCCATACTGGACTGTGGTCTGATAAAGTTCTTGGACATATCTTAATCTTCTTAACCCTAGGGAAAAAAACATTAGTAGTTAGTACAAAATCAATCCTAGAAAAAGACTGATGTCTATCAGAAAAAAAAGTAAAATCCCTTTCTTCCACGTTTTGTTCTCTCCAGACATCTCTCAGTTCCAAATCATCTTTCATATCAAAAAAAAAAGATTTAGGCAATCTAGCATGATTTAGAGTACTTTTAAAAGGTCCTTTTTTATCTTTTTGTGTGTCCAACACTCCATTCCAATCTCCCATTAAAATACATGATTTATAATCCCATTGAATTATTTTATTATGAAGAAGTTTGTAAAATTCTCCTTGCTGTTGATTGGGTGCATATATTCCAATTAAAAGTGTTTTCTTCCCTTCTATTAAAAGTTCAATTATAATATATCTTCCTTGTTTATCTGCTTCAATTAGATTAGCTGTTAAGTCCTTCTTCACATAAATAACTACTCCATTTTTCTTGTCTGGAGCAGATGCAGTAAATTGTATACGCAATCTGGAATTTGTCAAATATTTTTGATCTGCTACACAAATATGCATTTCCTGCAAACATACAGTATAACATCATTTTTAAATTGTTTTAAATACTGAAATATTTTCTTTCTCTTTTGCGGAGAGTTTAAACCATTAACATTCCATGTTAGAAACTTTGTCACCATCTTTTGCGACTTGAAGCTTTCAGAGCATATCTTGCAGATCCATAAGCACCTGCCTCTTTGGTCTCGCTCCTCCCACTGCTTCATTGTTAATGGATTCTTGAACTGTGATTATAGGATACTGTTTCTGTTGTTCTTGTTGTTGTTCCTTTCGTCTGGTTGCAGCCCGTGTCATTCTGTGACTCTTTAGTTCTTTTAATGGTGCCAGGGGCTGCGCAGTTTCCAGAGTTTGCTATACTTCTTTTACAATCAGCGAGGTGATTTCTTCACCTTGCTATATGCCTTCCATTTGTGCCTGTTGTGCTCCTTCTTCCTTTCCCCTTTTTAATTCTGGGGGTGGCAATGAACCTGCTTTCAGTACATTACAATAAATATCTCGTGCCTTCAGAACTGTATTAAGATGATACCTTGTACCTGCATAATTCACCACTATCCCAGTCGGTATCTCCCATATGAACTGGAGCTGTTGTTTTTTTTAATTCATCTGCCAAGAAAACAAACTCTTTCCTTTTTCTTAAAATTCTTGGTGGAATTTCTTTCAAAATTAAGACCTCTTGATCAGCCACTTTAAATCTGTTATGATAAAAAGCTTGAATAATCACATTTCTGATCGTTCTCTTTGTAAAATAGGCAACCACATCTCTTGGTAAATTTCTTTGCCTAGCGATACAGGAGTTGACATGAAATATTTTACCTATTTCCATTATAAAATCTTCAGCTTGCCAAACCAATATAGGCGCCACAGCCTTTGCTAATATCTCTTCCAGGTTTGCTTGCGGGTTTTCTTTCAGACCTCTTATCCTCAAGGCAACCTCCATGTCTCTATATTGTATCATTACCACCTCATCATCAATCTTATCCATTTTATTCTCAGCTTTGCACATTTTAGCTTCCAGTATCAAGTTACTTTTGTTAACTTCCTCCACACGTTCATCCAAATGCTCAATACAAACCAACCCCTGAAATGCCAGTAAAATATCCTTTCTTATTTCCTTATTTTTCTCATTAATGAGCTCCGCCATTTGCTCAGATTGAAGTTTTAAGGCCTCTTGTAAATCTTTTAATGTGGGGGTTGGGGGGCTGCGGGGGATGGCACTTCAAAGTCTGAAGTGCAGATTGTTGTTGAACTGGTGATGCCCCCACGCTTCTGGAAACGGGAGCTCTAGGCAGTTTAGAAACCATTTTAACACCCATTAACTTTCGTTTCTCACTTTCACTTTTCCACCCAATCCTTATAAGAAAGTCGCGATTTAGCTTAGAAACCCAAGTTGCAACTTTGTTACTTCCCTTTTAAATCTCCAAATCTTTTAAATCTTTTATACCAGCTTCAAATGTTTTAAAAGGAGTCTTTTACAGCTTTTAGAGACCCATTTTCTTCTAAAAATTCATTCCGGCACCATCTTCCTCCCTTTCTTTTAAATTAAACTTTGGAAAAGAAAAAAAATTTAGCACCCCAGAGTTAAAGATCATGTACTTGCTATTTCAAAATTCTCCTGCTCAGCTCTGCCTGCGTCCGAGTAATCCAAAGTTCAGTACTGAATGCAGGGATGGTTGCAGCATCCTGCTCTGTTCAAAAGCCTTAAAACAGAGGAGTCCCCGAGTCTGGAGTTAAATTCAGGCTCCAAGGGAGCTCTCACCCTTCGGCCCCCAGATTAATCATTCTGGGGGTCTAGGGGAGCTCTACCTCTACCTGAATGCTCACCCTCCCCTCTTCTCCCAAGGGGGGGGGGGTTTCCCAAACTGCAAAACAGCTGATTGTTGCTGTTTTTGTGATTTAAACAGAATCAACGGGGCTGACAGTCGAAATGACCGCCATCGACGGAGCCTTACCACCCGAAAGACTCCAAGGAAAGGACCTGTTGAGATGAGTGTCAGAGTTATAACAGGATGGAGTCCTGATTTATCACTCTTGCTATTTAGGACCCTGTCCTGCTCCACAAAATATTTGCAAAGTCATTTAAGTGGGGGGGGGGTCACATGAGTCTGGGATGCTGCAACTATTGTAAATACACACTCAGTCATCAGTGTGATGACCAGTCATAAATCACCTTTTTTAAAGTACCATTCTAACTTTGAACAATTATTAAATCAATGGTTAAGTCAAGGACCTCCTGTATAGGTTTTAGCTATAGGTTTTATAGGATTTTAGCTGTACTTAGTTAAAGCCAAAGGCCACTGAGCAAAGCGGAAATTATTGTTAGGTTGAAGTAGGGCTATTATTTTATTTATTTATTTATTTATTTATTTATTTATTTATTTATTTATTTATTTATTTATTTTAATCCCATTTATATCCCGACCTTCTCTGAAGACTCAGGGCGGCTTACAATCTAAGCACAAATCAAATGTGCTTAGCAATAGCCTTCATTCTATGTATATGCCTGCTTATTAAGGCTTTCGCCCCCCCCAAGCAGCATTATTACAAAGTCAGCTTATTGCCCCCAACAATCTGGGTCCTCATTTTACCTACCTCGGAAGGATGGAAGGCTGAGTCAACCTTGAGCCTGGTGGGATGCGAACCTGCAATAATTGCAGGCAGCTGGTGTTACTTAAGGAGGCATTAGCCCACTGCTCCACCAAGGCTCTTATTAGATCAAGCCTGCAAAAATAAAATTGACCACTAGATAGCAGGAAAGGAAAACAGCAATTTTCAGTCTCTGCTGCCATCTAGTGATCTCTCAGAGTTTCACAAGCCAAGAAGAAGTCAGAACAGTTTTGGAATATCACAGCAGCTCCCAAATATTGATTCACCTCAAAAATGTTGAGCTGGGTTGGGAATAAATGGGGATACAGAGGCCATCGGGGGAGGGGGAATTAAAAATCCAAGAAGCTATAATAAACCATATCAGAATAGAATAGAATAGAATAGAATAGAATAGAATAGAATAGAATAGAATAGAATAGAATAGAATGGAATGGAATGGAATGGAATGGAATGGAATGGAATGGAATGGAATGGAATGGAATGGAACGGAATGGAATGGAACGGAATGGAATAGAAAGGACCTTGGAGGTCTTCTAGTCCAGCCCCCTGCTCAAGCAGGAGAACATAGAACATAGAATAATAAGATTGGAAGGAACCTTGAGGTCTTCTAGTTCAACCTCCTACCCAAGCAAATGGCTGTCTAGTCTTTTCTTAAAAACCCCCACTGATAGAGCACACACAACTTTTGGAGGGAAACTCTTCCACTGATTAATTGTTCTCATTGACAGAAAATTTCTCCTTAGTTCCAGTTTGGATCTCTCTTTGATATGTTTCTGTCCATTACTTCTTGTCCTGCCCTCAGGTGCTTTGGAGCTTTGTGACAGCCCCTCAAATATTGGAAAACTGCTATTATGTCACCTCTAGTCCTTCTCTTTCTTAGACATACCTAATTCCTCAATTGTTCATTGCATGGTTTAGCCTCCAGACCCCTTATCAACTTTGATAAACTTACCCAGGGAATTATCCTGGGTGATATAAGGCCCATCCTTCTTTGAGTCCAACCTACCTTACAGGTTTATGGTTCTGGGTAAAATAAATTGGGAGGAAGGAGAGCTGACCTTTTGGGAAAAAAATACAGATCGTACAACCAGCAAATAAGAAGCAAAAAAATGGGGGGGGGGAGTATATGCAGTCTTCATTAGAGAAGAAGTATCTGAGGGGTGTAAGCTTGGAAGAATGGCTCCTTCCAAGCAACCTCCCATATTCCTATGAAAGATGCTTTATTTAAATAAAACTCAGGATTGAATTCACCCACTATGCTTGGATCTAAGCAGAGTTGCTTTATCCCAACTTGGTACATGACACGGAACAGCAGACTGCATTAGTAGAAACATTCATCAATATGGCTAGCTGGAAGATGATGGATTTTGCTGAATTCCCCAAGGCAATAATTTTCAAACACAGAAGGATGGTTGCTTCTGTGCGCTCTGAACGGGCTTTCAGCATTTTGAAAAATTTCTGTCCTATTTCTCCAAGCTGGAATTGCTGCCACTTCGATAACAGCAGCCAGAGCAAGCCAGTTAGGCAGAGAGCAATTGGAATGTGCCAACTCCTGCCACACCAACCTCAGGCAGTTCCCACCACAAAATATGTTGCAATATGTTGAAGGTTGGTGTGGCAGGAGTTGGTACATCCCAATGACTCTCTTGCCTAACTGGCTTGCTTTGACTGAGAACAACCTTCACACAACTCTACCTGGATGACGGAGAACCTTCATCAACATATTGTAATGCATTTTGGGGTGGAAACCCCCTGAGGTTGGTGTAGCTGGAGTTGGCACATTCCAACGATTCTTTCTGCCTAGCTGGCTTGCTCTGATTAAGGAAGCTGCCTGGATGGGCAGCAAAACATCTCTCAAATTAACAACCAAATTAGTCCAGTTGCAGTGATTCAACCTTCAGGCAAGTTCACACAACTTTCAGTCCATGGGAGAGGTTAAACACTATTAGTTCCCCAGCACAAAGACATTCTCCCCAACAAACATGCCCCAGAATGAATGGGAAAGAAAAATGGATTGGTAAGAAAGACATATTTTCCTTCTTTTCACAATGTCCTTGTAATGAGATTGGGGTGCTGGGGATATGATGTAGTTTAGTCCTCAATCACACTATAAGAAGTTGGGGAGATGTACCCCTGCCTACACCCTACCAATTGGGCGCTTCTTCCAAACAAAAATAGCTGGGACTTTAAAAAAGTAGGGACCCCCAAAGGAGTTGACATTCCTCCTAAAATGTTAAAAGGATACTGAAGATACTGAAGTATCTTCTTGGGCCACAGAGAAATAAACCAAGGCAGCTCAGCAGGAGATTTGTTGTCTTGTTTTGTGATGACTATTTCTTTTCCTCCCTCTTTTCCATCAGTCCTCCTGCCAAGCTTTAGATGTAATGAGGAAACAGAATTAAAAATGTATTTCCATCAAAAATAAATACTTTGAGAAATATCTATTGGCATTGAATAAAGTGCCCAATATATTAGCACATCCAAGAAAAAAAGTCAAGAATTTCCAAAATTGGTTTGAGGGATGGCTCACTCTATTGATTTCCTTCTAACTTACTTTCTATAATGGTTCCCATTTCCTTCTCTTATATAGTCCATCACTAAACCTTCTCTTTTCCCCAACTATGCCTCTGTAATGCAACTTTTGCCTCTGGATGAGTCCTCTGGAGAAAAGGGATTCCTTCAAAGAGCTAGATGGCCCAATTCCTACCTGGCATGATGGAGAAAATGATGGGAGACGCCTTCCACGCCTCCTGGAAGATGGCCGCTCGCAGCTGATCGCGGAGATCAAAGGATGCGAGTTTGGCATGGAGCCCTGCAGGGGGCTGCTGTTCCCTAGCCCGGATGGGCGACAGGACCCTCCGAGGCTTTGGTGGAGCCCGTAATGAGCGCCAGTAGTAACAACGGGGCGGTATTGGAAAGGGATGGCGAAGCGGCAAGGAGGCAAGGCTCCCGGACTCGAAGGGGCCAAGCGGAACGGCTCGATCAGGCTGACGGCCGAATTACAACGGCCGAAAGCAACCGGCGGCACCCTACGGCAACCTGTAAAGCGGCCGAGGATGGTCGGGCTGCAACGTGCAGTTTGCAGCCTTTTCTGGCTCGCTCAAACCAGCAAAGAGCACATACTAGCCGGCAGCTGCCGATGGGATCTTGCGGCGGTCCCCAAATCAGCTGTTAAGCGGCCAGCTTGGATGCGAGTAACCGGCGGCACCCCGCGGCAGCCTGTAAAGCGGCCGGTGATGGGCGGGCTGCAACGCGCAGTTTCCAGCCTTTTCTGGCTCGTTCAGACCGGCAGAGAGCATATACTAGCCGGCAGCTGCCGGTGGGATCTTGCGGCGGCCTCCAAATCAGCTGTTAAGCGGCCTGCTTGGATGCGCGGCATGCGGAAGCCTGCAACGGACATACAACGACCTGATCGATCTCCCTTCGATAGACAAACGGTCCGGCCCTGCAGCCACCTGCGGAGGAGCTGTAACGACCTGGGGCTGCCTACAAAGGTAGCCTGGACGGCGAGGCTCCAGAATTGGTGGCTGCTGCCCCCCATCTGCCCATCTATAAGATCTTCGCGCTCCCCACCCACGACAGAGGTCTGTGGGATGATGGCCACCGTCTGTAGGCTAGAGCGCCATTTAAAACCCTCCTATATCTGGTCTGGAGGGCGGAATTCACCAGGGACCACCTGAAGCTTTATTTGGAGGTGGGATGTGCCGAAAGGCCCCCGAGATAGCAGTTATCCTCTCGGGATCATAACTTTATGTCCAGATAATCCCTCCTTCATTTTTTCACCGGAGACTGACTACAGCCCCTCGGTCGCGATGACATCTTAGGCATGGAGATAGATGAACTACCACCGCTCATCACCGGAGCTACGAAGTTATCCACCAACAGACTATGCTAGCATTCACCGGACTCTCTCTCCTCCTGCGACCTACCCGGAGCTGGATGGTGACCCCCTGAGATCCTGATCACTGTGAGAGGGTGACCATGTTCTCAGGAGCCACTACTTCAGCTCTGTGGTCTTGATATGCAGTTGTTCCTACCAGCTCGTCCTTTACTCCTATTTCCACCTCTGATGGCTTACACCAGAAGTGAGCTACTTGCCCTGAGAGCTTCCCCACTCTCTCAGAGATGGCCATCAGACCTACGCCGCCGTTTCCTTAATGACGGGTCCTGGGACCCCGAGAGGTGGCATGGCGCCAAGAAGAGGCTCTTGGGTTTTCTTTTAAAATTTTTTGAAGGGTTAGGGAGGGGGGAGGGTCAGGCCCAGCAAATCGAGGGGAAGATCCCACCGGACCTGTCTCAGCCTAAGTTGGCCAATGGTCGCGGCAATATGAGGGCCATGGAGAGTCTTGTAAACCAGGGGGATGGGACAGGGATACCGATCCCCACAGTAATTGGGAATGGCAGCAGATGGAGGAGCAGAGGGTCATATCGTATTCTGAGATCACGCCCACGCTATCTTCTTGCTGTGGCGCGCTCTGACCCTCTGGCTCCCGCTTGCTGCCCTGGGGAAGAGGGAGGTCTGACTCCTGAGCTCAGGCTGATCTATTTTAATGCCAGGTCTGTTGTGAATAAAGCTCCCCTCATCCATGACTTGATCGAGGAGGAAGGCGCAGACCTGGCATGCATCACGGAAACCTGGCTGGGCCCAGAGGGAGGGGTCCCTCTGACTGATTTATCCCCCCCAGGTTTCCGTGTGCTACATCAACCTCGAGCTCAGGGTAGGGGAGGTGGCGTGGCGATCGTTATCAGAGAGACCCTCCATCCGCGGGAGGCCACTGCCCCTCAGATAGACGGATGTGAATCCCTCCTCTTAAGGTGGGGTCCTGGTGGTCAGTTGGGCCTACTTCTGGTATACCTCTCTCCAAGCTGCACAGCAACGGTTCTACCCAAGCTACCTGACGCCATCTCAGGATTGGCGGTCGAATTTCCAAAGCTTATGGTACTGGGAGATTTTAATCTACCTTCCCTGGGCAGTGCATCAGAAGTGGCCCGAGAGTTCATGGCCTCCATGACGGCCATGGACCTTACTCAAATTACTCAGGACCCAACTCACGAGGGAGGAAACATGCCGGATCTAATTTTTGTCTCTGGGCAGTGGCTAAATGGGCTGGGTGGGGTTACTCCAACATCACAACCCCTGTCATGGACAGACCACTACCTCCTGCGGTTGGGCCTCCGTCACGTCACCCCCCGATGTCAGGAAGCGGAACCGACCAGGTGGTTCCGCCCCAGGCGCCTGATGGACCCAGATAAATTCCAGATGGCGCTTGGACCGATTCCCACCTCCCTCTCCCACAACCCGGCCGAGTCCTTAGTTAATGCCTGGCAACAGGCTGCTTCGGAGGCGCTCGACCGCGTTGTCCCTTTGCGGCCTCTGACCCGGCGCAAGTCCCGACTCGCTCCTTGGTTCTCCAAGGACCTGCGGGAGATGAAGCGCCAGAGAAGGGGCCTAGAGAGCATTTGGGGAGCCAGTCGGTCCGAGTCTGACCGAACACAGTTAAGATCCTTTTCTAGATCCTATCTTGTGGCAATGAGGGTGGCAAAGCGCGCCTACTTCACCACCCTCATTGCGTCCGCAGATAATCGCCCGGCCGCCCTATTTAGAGTGGTCCGCTCCCTTTTAAGTCAAGAGACGGGAGAGGACCCCCTACATGGACGGGCTGAGGAATTTAGTAAATATCTGGTGGACAAAATTGCTCAGATTCGGGCTGGTCTGGACTCTGACTGGGCAGTATCTAACGAGAGGAAAACGATGAAGTTGGCCAAGTACATTTGGGAAGAGTTCGATCCTGTGACTCCGGATGAAGTGGACAAGATCATGGGGAAACTAAGTGCCGCCACATGTTTGTTGGACCCGTGTCCCTCCTGGCTAGTCTATGCTTCTCGGGAGGTTACACGAGGCTGGCTCCTAGCAGTTATCAATGCCTCACTGAGTGAAGGGTACTTCCCTGCTGCCTTGAAAGAGGCGGTGGTAAGGCCCCTCCTCAAGAAACCGGCACTGGACCCAGCTGTTTTAAACAACTTCCGTCCTGTCTCCAACCTTCGCTTCCTTGCGAAGGTCGTTGAGAGCGTGGTGGCACGACAGCTCCCTTTGAACCTGGAGGAAGCTGAATATCTAGATCCGTACCAATCGGGTTTCAGACCGGGGCACAGCACGGAGACGGCATTGGTCGCGCTGGTGAATGATCTCTGGCGGGCCCGAGATAGAGGTTATTCTTCTGTCCTGGTCCTATTAGATCTATCAGCGGCTTTTGATACCATCGACCATGGTATCTTACTGCGTCGTCTTGAGGGGCTGGGAGTGGGAGGCACCGTTCTGCGTTGGTTCTCCTCCTACCTCTCGGACCGTTCGCAGACGGTGTTGGCAGGAGGGCAGAGGTCAAGCCCTAGGCCTCTTAATTGTGGAGTGCCTCAGGGTTCGGTGCTCTCGCCCCTCCTGTTCAACATCTATATGAAGCCGCTGGGAGAGATCATCCGTAGCTTCGGGGTGAAATATCATCAATATGCTGATGATACCCAGCTATTCATCTCCACCCCGAACCAACCCAGTGATGCCCTCGATGTGATGTCCCGTTGTCTGGAAGCGGTACAGATTTGGATGGGAGAAAACAGGCTTCGACTCAACCCGGCCAAGACTGAGTGGCTGTACATACCGTCATCTCGTTTAGTCCAAGAGGTTCCATCTCTGACTATAGGAGGAGAGATGTTACCTCCCATTGATAAAGCACGCAATCTGGGCGTCCTCCTAGATTCACGACTCAGTTTTGAAGATCACATGGGAACCGTGGCTAGGGGGGCATTTGCCCAGATTCGTCTTATATACCAATTACGCCCCTTTTTGGACCGAGATGCCCTACGTACAGTCACCCACGCACTCGTTACCTCCCGTATTGATTACTGTAATGCTCTCTACATGGGGCTGCCCTTAAAGACCACCCGGAGGCTTCAGCTGGTGCAGAATGCAGCTGCGCGGGTTGTGATGGGAGCTTCCCGATACTCCCATATTACACCCCTCCTGCGGGAGCTGCATTGGCTACCAGTTGCCCTCCGGGTGAGATTTAAGGTGCTGGTACTTACCTTTAAAGCCCTACATGGCTTAGGTCCGGGATACTTGCAGGACCATCTGCTGCCGGGAACAAATTCCCATCGTCCAGTACGCTCACACAGAGAAGGCCTCCTCAGG
The DNA here is from genome assembly GCF_964194415.1 of Vipera berus. Classification (NCBI taxonomy): domain Eukaryota; kingdom Metazoa; phylum Chordata; class Lepidosauria; order Squamata; family Viperidae; genus Vipera; species Vipera berus. Next base: position 13,900,633 of record NC_138216.1, read on the forward strand.
GTACCGTCAGCTAGGCAATGTCGGCTGGCGACCCCCAGGGGGAGGGCCTTCTCTGTGGGAGCACCAACCCTATGGAATCAGCTCCCCCCTGAGCTTCGGATAGCCCAAAACCTCCAATCCTTTCGCCGCGGCCTCAAAACACACCTGTTCCACCAAGCTGACCTAGACTGACAGGCATCTTAATTAATTTATATTTAGTATTTTTAATTCATTTTTAAATTCTCTAATTTTTTATTGCACTGATGTTCTCAATTTCATTTATCTTGATTTATGCACTTATTATATGTTTTATTGTGAGCCGCCCTGAGTCCTTCAGGAGATAGGGCGGGATATAAATCCCATCAATAAATAAATAAATAAATAAATCTACCTGCTAACTAATTAGCATCCAGTAAAGAGTGGTCAGTAAAGCTTGAATCATTTAAAATTGTTTATTCCTGTCCCTATGGTAACCCTGGACATTCTGAGATGCAAAGAGAATTTCCACAGTAGAATTTGATGATGAAACAATGTCACTGCAAAAGGCAAGGAACACATCAGAATGGCTCTCAAGAGGTAAGCTTGGGAGGAAAGGAAACATCCAGTCCTTCTCCTCACCACTCACCTTCCCTTGTAGCCAATCTTCACTTTCACAGAAGTGGGAATAAGCTTTCATTTGGGCAATCAATCATTTCTTTATTCCTTCAGCTTTCCTGAGTTGGTCAAAGATAAGCAATCCTCACTCTGTTCCAACTGTTCAGGAACAAAGAGTTTGTAACCACAGTTTTCAATGTTCGTAAACCATTGCATTGATGGTTTGGTGATTATAACACTGTCCTACATTTCAGGACTATCACAGGAAAGCATGGATCCCTAAATGTTTAGCTTTTTAGGTCCATTCCTATGTGCTATAGATCTTTGGAGGGTGGCAATATCCAAAAATTTGCAAGATGGCCTGCCTTCCAGCTGTGGCCAAGATGTGTGACTTTTAGACTTATGAGTTGATGATATGGGATTTTTTTTAAAAAAAAATTGAGTAGTCCTGCAAGCATGGGGAGCAGAGATGTAACAACATCTCTCCTCACCGATGACCAGAGAAGTAACAAATGGAATCTTATCCAGGAAAGAACCAATCTAGAACTAAGGAGAAATTTCTTGACAGTGAGAACAATTAATCATTAGAATGGATTGCCTCCAAAAGTTGTGGGTGCTCCATCACTGAAGGTTTTTAAGAAGAGAGTGGACAGCCATTTATCTGAAGTGGTATGGGATCTCCTGCTTAAACAGAGGATTGGTCTAGAATGGATTGTCTCCAAAAGTTGTGGGTGCTCCATCACTGAAGGTTTTTAAGATGAGTGGACAGCCATTTATCTGAAGTGGTATGGGATCTCCTGCTTAAACAGAGGATTGGTCTAGAAGATCTCCAAGGTCTTTCTCAACAACTCTGATAGTTGTTCTGATTTCACTGAGTCCTCTCCAGCATATTATCTCTTAAAGTAGCTCTGCAAGTGTCAATCCAGGTTGTTACATTTTGTACGTATTCCTTAATTCTGTTTGTGATTCTAGTTCTTTGTTGCCACTAAGGTGCCTCCAGAGGCCTTCTGACAATTGCTGCTGAAGAAGCTTTTTCTCAATGAATAAAGCTCACTTTGCTGTTGGCAGTTTCTATTTGTTTGACATCCTCTAAAGTACTTCCAAACTTGGTTATCAGACAGGCCTAACTTCATGCAAGCCAACACCTTCCCACAGAGTGATTCTAGGAACCATTGCAAGAATATAAACCTGCCCTGAAAAAAGCATAATTGCATCTGGAAATGGAGAAGCTAAGAAAAAAGATGAAGGCATATGAGTGATGGAGCTGGACTCAGAATGTGAGATTCCTCCATGGGGACCAGGAGGAATAAAGTACCGTGTGTTGTTTCCTTGACAGCTGGCAACATATGCTTATTCCCCAAAAAAACACAACTATGGTCATTGTGATTCCTTGAATATGCTGATTACCATTTACAGTAGGGGTGGGGAACTATGGCTTTTTTATGACCTGTGGACTTTAACTCCCAGAATTCCTGAGCCAGCATCCCAATTCTGGGAGTTGAAGTCCACAAGTCATAAAGGGATCATAGTTTCCCACCTTTGATCTATAGCATGGGTGTCCAACCTTGGCAACTTTAAGATTTGTGGACTGGGAGTTGAAGAGACTATGGTGTTTCCAGCCAGTTGGGTCTCCTCTTAGTCCTTTCTCAAAAGACATTCTTTCCTTGGCAGTGAAGTTCCATAGAATTCATATCACCAACACCAGGTTCATCTGATGGGCCACAAAGTGACTGAACCAAGCTTGGGGTGTTCACCTGTGAAGATGGCCTATGCACCACCCTTCCTGCTAATTAGGAATTGCACTTCCTTCATGCAGGCCACTTAAGACAGTGCTGAATGTGCTCCTTTTTCCATCCAGAGGGGGGAACTGGATTCCTAAAGAAAGGAAATGCATAAAGAATTGTGGAAAGAATTAGACATTTGTTTTAACTGTCAGTCCACACTATGAATCTGTGGCTGTGTTCACACAACATGCTTGCCTATGGCTTATGTAGCTGTCATCTGCTCATTTAATCTTATTTCCTGGGTCCACATAATATATTTAATCAAACTAAATGGCTTGGGTTTGCAGGGCTGCCACAAGCAGGTGTACATGTTGTGCACTGCACAAAGGTACTCTGACATGGAGGGGAAAGTGATGGGAAAGCCCATTCACTTACTACTCCATGTGTTTGTGCATGTGCTGTAAGGAGAATAAAGTGCCAGGAAGCCACAACTGTCACATGACATGACTTGCACAAACTTTTTGCACAAATGTCCAGTGGCCCTCTGGGTTTGCAGAACACAGGGGTCCCCAATCCCTGGTCCATGGACCAGCACCAGTCTGCAGTATGCCAGAAACAAGGCCGCACAAACAAGCAAAGCATCCCATCCATGCAGATCCTGTCTAATGTCAGGTCCCACCCCAATCCACTTCTTAGGGAAGAAGAACTCTTGAAGACTGTCCAAAAAGGAACTTTTACTAAGACATAATTGTCAGTGGAAAATCTAGACAGGATCTGAAAACTGTGTTACAGGTTGGTACTTTTAAAGTGTCCCCAAGTGAACCGCCCCTCAGTCCACTTGGTCAGTCCCGGATCAATAAAGGTTCAGGTGTCAAAACGGAAAAGGGATCTTCCATGCCTTTACGACATTTCCTTCCTCCCTTTCAGATTCTAATTGGAGATACAAACCAGATCTCTCCCCCCCTCCCTTTCTTTGTTCTTCTCAGTTCAAAGGTTCTTCCCCTGGTCTAATGACAGCCTCCAGGCAGGCTGAATAATCACCCTTGCAACAAATGGATAAGGATAGCCAATTAACATCTTCTCTTCTCCTCCTTGGGAATGGCAGAATCCAGTGAGGGATGTAAGATTTTAGAACATACACATAGTAATTTATGAATGGGATATAAATGGATTCTGACAATCTGCTCCCCTTAAAAGAAAGATAGGTCCATCTGTAGAGGAAATAAAACATAATGTTAGCCCAGTTTGTTCAGATATTCTGTATGAAACCGCTTAAGCAACTTTGGTGCTTTAATGTGGTGTTTATTGACCCACTCATTTTCTGAGGAGGGGAGGTGTTTCCAAGCTACTAAATACTGAATTGCTCCATGGCGTTTCCTGGAATCTAGGATTTCCTTCACCTCAAAGTATTGTTCTCCTTCCACCATGATGGGAGGTGGTGGTGGGGGTTGTTCGTAGGGATGACTGTTATCTTTTTAGTAAACTGCAGTGAAAATTTGGGTGTATCTGTCTAAGATTTTTAGGTAGTCCTAATTCAACTGTTACTGGGTTTATGATTCTTTTAATTGGAAAAGGTCCAATATATTTTGGTCCGAGTTTTTTACAGGGTTGTAGTGATTTAAGGTATTTTGTGGATAAATATACCATCTCTCCCACCCTGAATGGTATGGGATCTACTCTTTTCTTGTCCGCCTGTGTCTTGTATGCTTGTCTAGCTTCATCTAAAGCTTTCCTAATGATTGGCCAGATGTTTTGTAATTGAGCAATCCACTCCTTCAGTTCAGGAATTACCGGTTCAGTTGGGGTTAGTTCTGGCATGGGGTTGAAACTTTGACTGGTAGCTACTTGAAATGAAGTGTAACCTGTGCTGGAGTGGACTGCATTATTATATGCCACTTCTGCGAAAGGCAGTAGGTCCGTCCAGTTTGTTTGCTGGAAATTAATAAAGCATCTTAAATATTGCTCAAGCTGTTGTGGCCCCAACCCCCGTGCCTGTCCTAACTGAGGAAGAGGACTCTGAGGATGATGGGGAGGAACTGGCAAGGCCTCCCTCTCCGGGACCCTTCTCTTTGGCAAGGCCTCCGTCTCCATTTGAAGGCCGAGAGGAGCAGCCTGGGAGTAGCCAGGCTGGGAGCCAGGCTTGTACAGAGCTTGAGCAGCTGCAGCAAATACAGTCTAGTGAAGATGACTCATGGCTAGACCCTCGAGAAAGACACAGGGCCAAGCGTTTGCAGCAACGTAGGATGAGTAGGAGTCATTGAGCCACACCCCACAAGGTACAAAACGGGGTGTGGCTGCTCTTAGAACTTTGTGACAAACAATTAATTCACCACAGCTTCTGGTCACATCTGTCGGATTTCTCTACCTGTGTGAACCCTTGTCTGGATTTCGTGACTACGCTTCTTCATCTCTGCTTTTGGGTTTGTTTGTCTGGACTTTCTTGGAATTACTTGTTGGCAGTTATCTCATGTCAGCGAACGTTTGAGATAACTAGCTTATTTTGGCTGACTGTGGGTAGCTTGCTGCCAAGCCTTTATCGGACAGCAATTATATTGCAGTATAAAGAATTAACCCTTTTGTTTTGTACCTACTTGTCTGGCTGTTTGTACCTTGAGGGAGCAGGAACAGAACACAAGTACTGAGTTAGCCTTTTCACATTGACCGTTCGATTGAGGGTGATGACTAGATGTCAGTCCTTGGGTGGTTCCTAAAAGGGAAAAAAATTCTTTCCAAAATGCCGACGTGAATTGCACCCCTCTATCAGATATGATGCATTGTGGTGCCCCATGCAATCTGTAAATATGCTGTACAAAAAGTTTTGCTAAGGCTTTTGCGGTAGGGATCTTTTGGCAAGGTATGAAATGCACTTGTTTAGAAAACAGATCTGTGACAGTCCAGACTACTGTGTTCGCATTGCTTTCTGGTAATTCCACTATAAAATCCATGGCTATTTCTTTCCATGGGGCTGAGGGGTTCGCCACCGGTTGTAACAGTCCTGGTGATTTCCCTTGCAGCCTCTTGGCCATCACACAAATTTGACAGCTGCCCACATAGCTTTCTATGTCCTTTTTCATAGATGGCCACCAAAATTGCCTTTTAGTTAAGTGTAAAGTTTTTACAAGCCCAAAATGTCCTGCTGATTTTGTATCACGGCACAGTTGCATGAAATTGATCCTCTGGGTGGCAGGTATGTATAACTTCTCACCCACCCATGGCAGTCCATCTTTAATTGTGCACACATGTCTATTTTTCTGGAACCATTTGGAAAGTGTTCCAAAGACTTTCGGAATTCTATTCCAGTTTGGCTATCCACCTTCGGCTTCATTTTTATTTGAACCCTGGTGGTGACAGGTACTGTCAGTTGTTGTTCAGGCACAAGTGGTTTAGAGTCAGTGGTCTGTGTGCTGTTATATTGGTGCATGTGAGATAATGCATCCGCCAGGAAACTCTTCCTTCCCCCCCCCCCGGTAAGTGTTTGAGAGTGAAATTGAATCGGTGAAAATGTTGGGACCAGTGGGCTTGCTTAGGAGTGAGTTTCCTGGATGTTTTTAGTGCTTCCAAATTTTTGTGGTCTGTCCAGACCTGGAAGGGGATTTTATTTCCTTCTAGTAACTGGCGCCATGTAAGTAAAGCCCGTCTCACTGAATATGCCTCTTTTTCCCACGCGGGCCAACATTGGAATTCTCAAGGCCATGTTTGGTATTTCCCAACAATCTGTTACTGGAAGGAAAAAGCAATCCCTGCTGCATTACTGATCCCAGAGAAGCATTTGCATGTATGTAGGTATTCTTAGGGTGCCATAGTTATGGATGAGAAATATTGGTTGCAAAGGTGGCATTTCTGGATGTAATACAGATATTTTGGACTTATTTTTGTTTCTTTGCATGTTTGATATTTTTTTATTAAAGAGTTTTACAAATACATTTTAAACATAAAAAACCCATCCCTCCCTCTCCCTCCCCCCTGACTTCCCAGAGCAAATACAGGGTATTAACCCTAACAATCTTAAACTATAATATGCTAACTAGCTATAATAACACTTTAAGTCCTATTGCACTTTAACTCTCCTTAAAAATAACTAAATAATAACAAATCTTATAAATCTAATACTTATGCAAATGCTAAATGAAACTTTTTAGTCCCATATTTATTCTGGATATAATCAATCCATCTTCTCCATTCCAAAATATATCTTTGTTGCGAATGATCTTTCAAATATATATTTATATTTATTAAATTTTTATACCGCCCTTCTCCCGAAGGACTCAGGGCGGTGTACAGGGCAATAAATATTAAAAATGAAGTACAAAAGTTAAAAAACAATTAAATATTATGCCCAATATAAACAGTAATTAAAACCATGTTAAAAACCCAACCCTTAACCCATCAAACCAGGCCGGATTGCTCAAATAAATAAGTTTTTAGATCCCGCCGGAAGGAACGAAGGTCGGGGGCCATCCGGAGCTCGACCAGCAAGCAGTTCCACAGGTCTGGTGCGCCCACAGAGAACGCCCTCCCCCTAGGGGCCACCAATCAACATTCTTTGATCGGAGGCACCCTGAGGAGGCCCTCTCTGTGGGAGCGCACTGGACGGAGGGAGGTTGACGCTGGCCGCAGGTGTTGCCGTAGGTAATCTGGACCCATGCCATGTAGGGCTTTGTAAGTCATTACCAACACCTTGAATCTCACCCGGAGGACAACTGGCAGCCAATGGAGCTCGCGGAGCAAAGGTGTAACATGGGAGTATCGGGAGACTCCCAACACAACTCGCGCGGCTGCATTCTGCACCAGTTGGAGCCTCCGAGTGGTCTTCAAGGGCAGCCTCATGTAGAGAGCATTACAGTAGTCCAGACGAGAGGTCACGAGCTGAGATTTTTGCCATTTCTTACAGGTTCGAAACTTTTAAAGTCCATTCTTCTATAGTAGGCAAATCCTCCTTCTTCCAATATTGCACTAACAAAAGTCTTGCTGCCGTTATTAAATTCAACATCAATTTACTTTCTATAGCAGTAGAGTCTTTAGTAATACCCAGCAAAAATAATTGTGGAGAAAACTTTATCTTTTTCTTAAATATCTTCTGCATATTCCACCAAATTGTAATCCAAAAAGCTTTTACTTTTTTACAAGTCCACTATATATAATAATACGTTGCATCATCACAACCACACTTCCAGCATTTAGGCTGATAATTTGGATACATAGATGCCAATTTCTTATGATCTAAATGCCATCTATAAAACATCTTATAAAAATTCTCTCTTAAATTTTGTGCCTGTGTAAATTTTACATTTCTGACCCAGATTGTTTCCCAAGTATCCATCGTTATTGGTTCTTGAATATTCTGGGCCCATTTTATCATACAATCTTTAACAAGTTCCGTTTCTGAATCTAATTCTATCAATGCATTATATATCCTTCTTATATGTGCAGGACTTTGATCTTTAATTTGTTTAACCAAATTTTCATCTACTATAGAAATACCAATTTTCTGATCCTGTTTCCATCTAGCTTGTAACTGCCCATACTGAAACCAAGTTTGTACTATCTTTTCTTCTTTTAAAATATTAAATAGCTTTAATTGCCACACATTTCTTTCCAATCTAAGAATTTCTTTATATGTAGTCACATCATGCTTAAATCCCACATTTATATTTTCTATCACATGTTTAGGTATTGCCCAAATTGGAATTTTAAAATTCAACTTATAACGATATTTTTTCCAAACTCGCAACAGAGCATATCTTAATATATGTGTCTTAAAAACATTATCCACTTTTTATCATACAATAAATAAGCATGCCAACCATATAACAAATCATATCCTTCAATATTCAGCAATCTCCTTTGTGTTAAATTAAACCAATTACTAATTGATGATAATGCCGCAGCCTCATAGTATAATTTAAAATTGGGCATTTTAAGACCACCTCTTTCACGTACATCTTGCATTATCTTAAGTTTTGGTCTCTTCGCTGCCCAAACAAATTTATTAATACCTCTCTGCCATTCCTCCAAATTTGAATGTTTTTTAAGTATAGGTATCATTTGAAACAAAAATAAAAATTTTGTTAAAACATTAATTTTCACTGCTGCAATTCTTCCCAATAAGGACAATTGTAATTTTTTCCAACTATCTAATTCTTTTTGTATTTTTAACCATAACAATTCATAATTATTTTTATATAATTTCGCATTTGAAACTGAAAGATAAACCCCCAAGTATTTAATCTTCTTAACTATTTCAAATAGCGTTAGTTTTCCTAAAGCTTCCTTTTGTTCTTTAGTCATATTTTTAGACAAAATTTTAGTTTTTTGCCTATTTACCTTAAATCCAGAAACTTGTCCATATTGTAAAATTATTTCCATTAAATCTATAACTGATTGAGTTGGTTGAGTTAATGTAATTACCAAGTCATCCGCAAACGCTTTCAGTCTATAATCTTGATCTTTAATTTTAATTCCCTTTATTTTCTCTGAATCACGTATCTTGATCAACAATATTTCCAATGTTAAAACAAACAATAATGGCGACAGCGGACAACCCTGTCTTGTTCCCTTTTCAATTTTACAAGCTTCTGTTAAACTACCATTAATTATTATTTGAGCTGTTTGTTTTTGATATATTGCCCTAATAGGTTGTAAAAACATATCACCAAACTTCATCTTCTCCAAAACTTTAAATAAAAATTGCCAATTCAATTGATCAAAGGCCTTTTCGGCATCCAAAAAGATCAACGCTGAGGGGACTTGATGATTTCTTTCCAAAAATTCTAATAAATTTACAATATGTCTCACATTATTTTTCATTTGTCTACCACTTATAAATCCTGTTTGATCACTATGAATCATTTGCTGCATAACCTTCATTAATCTATTTGCTAAAATCTTTGAAAATATTTTATAATCATTATTTAAAAGTGATATAGGCCTATAATTTTTAAGTTGAACAAGATCTTGATCTTCCTTAGGGATCAACGTTATAAATGCTGTTTTCCACAATGGAGGCACTTCTCCTCCAGATTGAATTGTTCTAAATAATTCTTTTAATGGCTCCACCATTTCTGATTGTAAATTTTTATAATAAATAGCTGATAAACCAACTGTACCGGGTGCCTTACCCACTTTTAATTGTTTAATTGCTAAAATAATTTCTTCAGCAGTTATCAATTGATTCATCCCTTCCCGTTGCTCTTGTGTAAGTATTGGGATATTCACGTTCTGTAAGTAACTGTCCATATCTAAACCTTGCTTTATATCCCTACCATATAATTTAGAATAAAATTCAACAAAAGCTTTTTTACTAATATTTTGCTGAAACACCTCTTTACCCTTATATTCTATCTTATCAATATTACGTGATCTTTGTTGGGATCCCGAAAGGTGGTTGGGTTTACCTAGGGGCCTCTGGGGAAGATGCATCAAGAGGCCCCTGATACATTTTCTAGCCGGTTATTTTAAAGGGTTAGGGAGGGGGAGGAATAGTGGGGAGGGGAGGGAATTACTAAGTGACACTCAGTCTGGGCCAGTTATGGCCTCTGGCGGGATGGGGTTGGGGGTGGAGGCTGCTGGCTCCGCGTGTGCTGGGGTGGGGTGTCAAATCCCCACGATGATAGGGAATGGCAGCAGGAGGTTGCACGGAGGGCCACATCAATATCCGGGATCGCGCCCTCGCTATCTTCGAGCGGTGGCACGCTCCGACCCTCCAGTTAGCACCCTTTTGCCTGGGGGTGAGGGTGATCAGGTCCCTGAGCTTAGGCTGGTGTATTTTAATGCCAGATCTGTTGTTAACAAGGCTCCCCTCGTTCGTGATCTGATCAAGGAGGAACGCGTGGATCTGGCATGCATTACCAAAACCTGGTTGGGCTCGGAGGGAGGGGTCCCTCTGACTGAGCTATGCCCCCCAGGTTTCTGTGTGCTACACCAGCCACGGGCTCAGGGTAGGGGCGGTGGGGTGGCGGTGGTGATTCGGGAGACTTTATGTCCGTGGGAGACCACCATTGTCCAGATAGGCGGGAGTGAGTCCCTCCTCCTGAGATTCGGTCCTCGGGTCCAGATGGGCTTGTTGCTCACATACCTTGCACCCAGCTGTGTGGCAACAGCCCTGCCTGGGCTGCTTGACACCCTCTCAGGGTTGGCGGTGGAGTTTCCCAGGCTTATAGTGCTGGGTGACTTCAACCTGCCTTCCCTGGGAGGGTTGTCAGAGGTAGCTCGGGAGTTCATGGCTTCCATGACGGCCATGGACCTGACTCAAGTAATTCAGGGTAGGCAAATGAAAAACAATGTGAGGCATATAGTTGATGTGTTGGAGTTTTTGGAAAGGAACAACCAGATCCCTGCGGCGCTAATTTTTCTAGATGCTGAAAAAGCTTTTGATCAATTGAATTGGCAATTTTTGATGAAAGTTTTAGATAAAATGAATTTTGGGGACAATTTTTTGCAACCAATTAGGGCATTATATCAAAAACAAACTGCCCGAATAATAGTTAACAATAGTTTGACTGAAGTATGTAATATTGAGAAGGGCACAAGACAAGGGTGTCCGTTATCACCTTTATTATTTGTTTTAACATTGGAGATATTATTGGTAAAAATACGATATTCGGAAAGAATTAAGGGTATACAAATTAGAGATCAGGATTATAGACTGAGAGCGTTCGCAGATGATCTGGTTGTTACGGTGACCCAGCCGGAAAACTCTGTTGTGGACCTGATGGAGATAATAATGCAATATGGGAAGGTTTCTGGATTTAAAGTTAATGCACAAAAAACTAAAATTCTGGCCAAAAATATGACAGTATCGCAAAAGGCCCTTTTAGAAGGTTTAACTGGATTTGAGATTGTTAAAAGGGTTAAATATTTGGGGGTGTTTTTGTCACCCTCTAATACAAAGTTATATAAAAATAACTATGAAAAGTTATGGGGAAAAAATCAAAAAGAAATGGAGAGTTGGGGAAAATTGCAACTGTCTTTGCTGGGAAGAATTGCAGCAGTGAAAATGAATGTCCTGCCTAAATTTCTATTTTTATTTCAAATGATACCGGTCCTTAAAAAAGATTCTAATTTGGAAGAATGGCAACGGGGTATCAATAAATTTGTTTGGGCAGGGAAAAGGCCACGAGTTAAACTTAAGATTATGCAGGATATTCGTGAAAGAGGTGGCCTTAAAATGCCTAATCTTAAATTATATTATGAAGCTGCTGCGTTATCAGGAATAAGTGATTGGATTAATTTGACACAAGAGAGATTATTAAATCTTGAGGGCCATGACTTGTTATTTGGCTGGCATGCATATTTGTTGTATGATAAGAAGGTAGATAATGTGTTTAAAGTGCATATTTTAAGACAGGCATTGTTGAGAGTTTGGAAGAAGTATAGACATAAATTAGATTACAAGATGCCGTTGTGGGCAATTCCAAAACACGCAATAGAAAACATAAATGTTGGTTTCAAACATGATACGACTACGTATAAGGAGATTTTAAGCTTGGAAAGAAATGTCTGGTGTTTAAAACCGTATAACCTCTTGCGAGATGAGAAGATTGTTCAAACTTGGTTTCAATATACTCAGTTACGGGCCAGGTGGAAAGAAGATCAGAAAATTGGTTTTGCAATGACTGACGAAAATTTGATAAAGCAAATTAGAAATCAGTGTCCAGCACATATCAAACGGATATATCTTGCATTGATAGAAATTGACTCAGAAACAGAACTTGTTAAAGATTGTATGATAAAATGGGCCCAGAATATCCAAGAAGTTATTACAATGGATACGTGGGAAAAGATCTGGGTGAGGAACGTAAAATTTACACAAGCTCAAAACTTAAGAGAGAACTTTTATAAAATGTTTTATAGATGGCATTTAGATCCTAAAAAGCTTGCAAGTATGTATCCGAACTATCAGCCAAAATGCTGGAGGTGTGGTGGCGAAGATGCAACATATTTTCACATATGGTGGACCTGCAAAAAGGTTAAGGCTTTTTGGATAAAAATTTGGTGGAATATGCAGAAGATCTTCAAGCAAAGGATAAAGTTTTGTCCGCAATTGTTTTTGTTGGGCATAATTACAGATGCTACTGTTGTGGACACTAAGTTGATGTTGAATTTAATTACAGCAGCAAGACTTTTAATAGGTCAATATTGGAAGAAGGAGGAACTGCCGACTATAGAGGAATGGACTCTAAAGGTTTCTGACCTGGCGGAAATGGCAAAGATCTCGGCTTATTTGAAAGATCATTCGCAAGAACGTTATATTATGGAATGGAAAAAATGGATTGATTATATCCAGAACAAATATGGGACTAAAAAGTTTCATTTAGCATTTGAATAGGTCTTCTTTTCTTTTTTCTTTTTTCTTTCTTTTTATATGTAATATTAATATTGCTTGTAGTTATCTTATATGAGCTAGAGAGCGATAGATTTAAGAGTTTATTGTTGTTAGCATATGGATGTTTATGATTGTTGTTCTTTGTTTTTATACCTTGTACTTAGCTCTGGGAAGTTGGGGGGGGAAGGGGGAAATGGGGGGGAGGAGCAGGGAGGGATAGGTAGGGGTGGGGGGAGGGGGGATTGTTAAAGATAAAATGTACTCTAAAACTTTTCAATAAAAAAAAAGTAATTCAGGGCCCGACTCATGTGGGGGGTCACACTCTCAACCTGGTGTTTTTATCTGGGCAATGGTTGGATGATCTGGGAGGGGGTTTGCCAGACATCTTCCCCCTGTCATGGTCCGATCATTATCTCCTGTGGCTGGTCTTCCGCTACGCCACCCCCCGCCCTGGGCTGCGGAACCGACCAGGTGGTTCCGCCCCAGGCGCCTAATGGACCCAGAATGGTTCCAGACGGCGCTTGGGTCTATACCTATTGCCCTCATTCACAGCCCGGCCGATGCCTTGGTGGATGCCTGGGAAAGGGCGGCCACTGAGGCACTCGACCGGGTTGTACCCTTGCGACCCCTGACCCGGCACAGATCCCGTTGGGCTCCATGGTTTTCTGCGGAGCTCCGGGAGATGAAGCGTCGGAGACGGGGTCTGGAGAGCGGTTGGAGATCCAGCCGTTCTGAATCTGACCGATTGCAGTTAAGAACCTTTATTAGGTCTTATCTTGTGGCGATGAGGACAGCGAAGGCTAATTATTTCGCTGCCCTCATCGCATCAGCAGATAATCGCCTGGTCGCCCAGTTTAGGGTGACTTGGTCCCTTCTTAACCAGGAGGTGAGGGAGGATCCCTTGCAGGGTCGGGCCGAGGAGTTTAGTCATCATCTGATGGATAAAATTGCTCAGATCTGTTGTGACTCAGGGCCAGCCTGTGGGTCCGACAGCCGGCTCCGATGTATCGGATGACTCAGATGAGGGGGAGGAGGGAAACGAACCGGCTGATGATGGTTTGGAGGCTTTGCAGAGCCCTCAGACGGGGACCTCTTCTCAGCTGCGTGAGCCCGAGAGTGCGGAGGAAGATGACCCACAGCTGGCCCTGTTCAAGGACGCCCGACGCAGGAGGCAGTCGAGCAGGAACAAACAAAGAAAGGCTGCGGGACTCCTCGGGAGGAGGCACAGGGAGACCACGCCCTGAGCTCTCTATAAAAGGAGTGTTTGGGGAGGGGCTGGTTGCTGAAAGCAACTTTTCCGCTTGAGAAGACAAGCTCTAGTGTTTTTGTTAACTGCGTAATAAATCTTGGCAGATGCCTTTTAGCCTTGGACGCTCTCCAGTCTCTTCTTTCTGAATAGGGGTTTGCCTTATTACAAGGCCAGAAGAGGGCTGGTTCAGAACAGTTTGCTTTCAGCCACCCACCCCTTATTACTACGATGGAGCAGCTTCTTGCCGAGAATGCCCAGCTCACCCAGCAACTCACTTTGCTGGCAGCTCAGGTGGCTCAACTGCAAGCTCAGGTACATGCTGCACCCCCACCCAGGAGGAAATGTCAGATAGCTATGCCGGATAAATTTGCTGGTAATCCAGAACTGTTTCCTGCCTTCCTGGGACAATGCCAGCTTTTTATCAGCGTGAGAGCAGCTGATTTCCCCACTGACCGAGATAAGGTGGGATTCGTGTTGAGCCTTCTGTCGGGAGATGCAGCTCGTTGGGGCACGCCTCTGTTGGCACAGCCTAGCCCTTTGTTGGATAACTTTGGGGGGTTTTGTGACCATATGCGCCTCATGTACGAGGACCCGATTAAGGCGCAGACTGCCACCCGACGCCTGAAAGCTTTGAGGCAGGGTCAGCGCCCTCTACAGGCCTATATCAGCGATTTCCGGCTGCTTAGCCAGGATTCCGCCTGGAATGAGGCTGCGCTCGTGGATGCCTTTCAGGATGGCTTGTCAGAGGAGATGTTGGATGAGCTGGCCCGCGTGGACATTCCCTCAGATCTGAATGGGCTGATCCATCTTTGTCTGCGGATCGATGCCCGGCTGCAGCAGCGAAAGAGTCGCCGTGCCACCCCACAGACCCCTGCTGCTCCTATTGAGCGTGAGCCCCCAGTCCAGAGGGAGGAGCCAATGGAGCTGGGTGCCGCCAGGTCCCGTCTATCGGTGACGGAAATGGACAGACGACGATCGGGGGGGTTGTGTTTTTACTGTGGGGACCCTGGACATTTGGCTGCTTCTTGCCCAAAGAAGCGTCAGCGGGCATCAGTGACCAAGCCTGCCCCGAGAAAGTCCCCTGCTTTGCTGTCGGGAAACGGGCCGAGCCCGATCTAGACGGTGTGATAGATCGGGCAACTCACAACGACCACGCCGAGCGACGCCGTTCCGACGGTGCCTGTGAACCTCCACGGCATTTGATTTTGGAGGCACGTCTGATCCTTCCTGGCAAGCCAGAGGGGATTCCGGTCCATGCCTTAATTGACTCTGGGGCTACCACTAACTTCATGGACTCGGCCTTCATGGCCAAATGGGCTGTTCCCCAGTGTCCGGTGGATCCGCCCATGCTAGTGGAGACTATCGATGGTCGAGTGCTCCTGTCCGGGCCTATTACGGCCGCCACGCAACCAGTGAGTATGGCTATCAGTTCCCATGTGGAGGCCATTCAGTTCTACATCACTTCGGATCTGCACTTCCCCGTGGTCCTGGGACTGGCGTGGCTCCGGGCGCATGATCCACAGATCTATTGGTCTCAGAACTTGGTCACCTTCCCAAGTTTGCAGTGCGTGGACCACACCCGCCATATCTGTGCCGGCCAGGTGGAGGGCTCCTCAGGAGTTTCTTTGCCTCCCGAACTGTCCGACTTTGCTGATGTGTTCAGCGAGTCAGAGGCGGACCAATTACCCCCGCACAGGCCCTATGACTGTTCCATTGATCTAGTTCCTGATGCGCCTCTCCCAGTGGGGCGTTTGTATTCCATGTCGGAGCCCGAGTTGGCTGCATTGCGGGACTTCTTGACAAAGAATTTGGCTCGTGGTTTCATCCGGCCCTCGTCCTCGCCAGTGTCTGCGCCCGTGCTCTTCGTCAAAAAGAAGTCGGGCGAGTTACGGCTCTGCTGTGACTACCGGAAACTCAACGCCATCACGGTGCGTAACTGCTACCCGCTGCCCCTCATCCCCGAGCTCTTGGACCGACTCCGGGAGGCTAAGATCTTCACGAAACTGGACCTGCGTGGAGCTTACAACCTCGTCAGGGTTCGGCCAGGTGATGAGTGGAAGACGGCGTTTGGTACTCGCTATGGACATTTCGAGTACACGGTGATGCCGTTTGGCCTGACCAACGCCCCCGCTGTGTTTCAGCATTTTATGAACGACATCTTTCGAGATCTGTTGGACCAGTTTGTCGTGATTTACCTGGACGACATCCTGATTTACTCCCCGTCGCGTGAAGTGCATCATCAGCATCTCCGTCAGGTCCTGCAGCGCCTCCGGAAACATCGGCTGTTTGCCAAGTTGGAGAAGTGCCAGTTTTACCAGGTGACCATCGATTTCTCCTGAGGGCATCGCCATGGAACCGAGTAAAGTTGAGTCGTTGCAGAGTTGGCAACCCCCACGTTGCGTGAAGGATGTTCAGCGACTTCTTGGATTTGCCAACTACTATCGAACATTCATTCCTGGCTTTGCTGCCTTGACAGCCCCCCTTACCCGGCTCCTGCAGAAGAAGACTCGGTTCCAGTGGAACGCCCCCGAACAACAGGCGTTCCAAGCTTTGAAGGACGCCTTCATGAAGGAGCCCATCTTGAAGCATCCTCACCCGCAACGGCCGTTTGTCGTGGAGGCGGACGCCTCCGACATTGCCATTGGGGCCGTGTTACTCCAGGCAACGACGCCCAGCGGTACCCTTTTCCCTTGCGGGTATCACTCTCGGAAATTGAACCCCTCGGAGCGCAACTATACCATCTGGGAGAAGGAGCTGCTGGCCATCAAGGCGGCGTTCGAGGCTTGGAGGCATCATTTGGAGGGGGCGCGACATCAAATCGAGGTCCGGACGGACCACAAGAATCTGGAAAGCCTGCAGACCGCTCGGAATTTGAACCAACGCCAGATCCGGTGGTCCCTCTTCTTTGCGAGGTTTGACTTCCGGGTGCGGTACATACCAAGCGGGCACAACCAGAGAGCGGATGCTCTGTCCAGGAAGCCCGAGTACACCCGAGTGGAAGACAAGCTTCCGCCCAGGACAGTGATCCCCGTCGAGTCTTTTGCTGCGGTGCGGGAGCCGGTGGATATACGGGCTCGGATCCGGGAGGCGCAGCAGCAGGAGGCGTGGGTGGCTCAGCGGAAGGAAGAGGTGGGGCCAGATTCGCCTTGGTCGGTCACGGATGGACTCCTGTATTATCGTGACCGGCTCTATGTTCCAGGAGGGCCACTCAGGGGACTCGTCCTCAGCCAATGTCATGATAACCAGGCTGCGGGGCATTTTGGCCTGTTCAAGACTCTGAACCTGGTCTCCCGTACCTTCTGGTGGCCCCGAGTCCGACACGATGTCCAGTCTTATGTCACCTCCTGCGTCCCATGCAGGCAGGCCAAGTCAGCGACAGGGGCCCCGCCTGGTTTACTGCAGCCTTTGCCAACGCCCAAGAGACCCTGGGGGGCTGTGTCCATGGACTTTCTGACGGATCTACCCCCATCCTCCGGCTTCACGACAGTGTTTGTGGTGGTGGACATTTTGACCAAGATGGCGCACTTCATCCCCTGTCGCGGCTTACCGTCAGCTCGCGCCACTAGTCGCATGTTCATCCAACAGGTGTTCCGGCTGCACGGCCTTCCCGATAGGGTCGTCTCCGATAGGGGGGCCCAGTTTACAGCCCGCTTCTGGCAGGAGTTGATGCGGGCGTTGGACATTAAGGTTTGCCTCTCGTCCGCGCATCATCCTCAGACCGACGGGGGTACCGAGAAGGTCATCGGCATCTTAGAGCAGTATCTGCGCTGCTATGTTAACCTGCAGCAGGACAATTGGGTGGACTATTTGGCCATAGCCGAGTTTGCCTTTAACAACTCGCAGCACACCTCCACGCAGATGACACCGTTCTTGGCCAACGTGGGTTATCACCCCAGGTTTTTCCCCCTTTCTCCCGTGGACTCACCGGAGCCGGCAGCGAACGAATTCATGGCGGAATTACAGGCGATCCATCGGTTGGTGCGACGGCAACTGGAGAAGGCCAAGGCCGACTACAAGAGGTTCGCCGATCGGTCGAGAAGGGATACGCCTCCATTATCGGTGGGGGATCGGGTCTGGCTGTCCACCAGGAACCTACCATCCACTCGGCCGGCGAGGAAGCTGGACCACCGTTACCTTGGACCGTTCCCAGTCGAGGCCGTCATCAACCCGGTCGCCTATCGTTTAACTCTGCCACGTTCCCTGCGCGTGCACCCCGTCTTCCATCGGTCCTTGTTGGTCCCCGAACAACCGGCTTGTCCACTTCGCCAAGCGGAACCTCCCCCATCAGGACCTGGTGATGGCGACAGCACCCCCGAGTACGAGGTCGCCAGCATCAGGGATTCCCGCTGGCTGAAAGGTCGCTTCCAGTACCTGATCGAGTGGAAAGGGTACGGGCCGGAGGACTTCACATCTGAAGACGCGACCGCCGTTCATGCCCCTGCGTTGGTGACTGCTTTTCACGAACAGTTCCCATCCCGACCGCATCCGGATCGGCAGACCCGGGGGAAGGGCCCTGCGGTGCGGGATAGTGTTGTGACTCAGGGCCAGCCTGTGGGTCCGACAGCCGGCTCCGATGTATCGGATGACTCAGATGAGGGGGAGGAGGGAAACGAACCGGCTGATGATGGTTTGGAGGCTTTGCAGAGCCCTCAGCCGGGGACCTCTTCTCAGCTGCGTGAGCCCGAGAGTGCGGAGGAAGATGACCCACAGCTGGCCCTGTTCAAGGACGCCCGACGCAGGAGGCAGTCGAGCAGGAACAAACAAAGAAAGGCTGCGGGACTCCTCGGGAGGAGGCACAGGGAGACCACGCCCTGAGCTCTCTATAAAAGGAGTGTTTGGGGAGGGGCTGGTTGCTGAAAGCAACTTTTCCGCTTGAGAAGACAAGCTCTAGTGTTTTTGTTAACTGCGTAATAAATCTTGGCAGATGCCTTTTAGCCTTGGACGCTCTCCAGTCTCTTCTTTCTGAATAGGGGTTTGCCTTATTACAAGGCCAGAAGAGGGCTGGTTCAGAACAAGATCCGGGCCGGTTTGGACTCTGACTGGGCAGAGTCTGATGTGGAGGAATCGGACTGTCTTGAGCATGTTATCTGGACTGAGTTCGATCCTGTTTCCCCTGATGATGTGGACAGGATTATGGGGAGGCTGAGCTCCACCACCTGTTTATTGGACCCATGCCCATCCTGGCAGGTTTTTGCGGCCCGGGAGGAGACACGAGGCTGGTTCCAGGCAGTAATAACTGCTTCCTTGAAGGAGGGTGTCTTCCCTGCTGCCTTGAAAGAGGCAGTGGTGAGACCCCTCCTCAAGAAGCCTGCCCTGGACCCGGCTGTTTTAAAAAACTATTGTCCGGTCTCCAACCTTCGCTTCCTGGCGAAGGTTGTTGAGAGTGTGGTGGCGCATCCGCTTCCTCTGTTCCTGGAGGAAACTGATTATCTGGACCTGTACCAATCGGGTTTCAGGCCCGGGAACAGCATGGAGACGGCATTGGTCGTGCTGGTGAATGATCTCTGGCGGGCTCAGGACAGGGGTTGTTCCTCTGTCCTAGTCCTATTAGATCTCTCAGCGACTTTTGATACCATCGACCATGGTATCCTACTGCGGCGTCTCAGGGGGTTGGGAGTGGGAGGCACCGTTTTACGGTGGTTCTCCTCCTATCTCCTGGGCCGCTCGCAGTTGGTGTTGACAGGAGGGCAGAGATCTGCCCCGAGGCCTCTCGCTTGTGGAGTTCCTCAGGGGTCAGTTCTCTCGCCCCTCCTGTTCAACATCTATATGAAGCCGCTGGGCAAGATCATTCGTGGTTTTGGGGTGGGGTATCATCAGTACACTGATGATACCCAACTTTTCTTCTCCACCCCGAACCAACCCAGTGATGCCCTCACCGTGATGTCCCGTTGCCTGGAGGCGGTCCAGGTTTCAATGGGGAGAAACAGGCTTTGTCTCATTCCTGCCAAGACTGAGTGGCTGTGCATACCGGCATCTCGGGTTGACCAAGTTATTCCATCGTTAACAATGGGGGGGTGAGGTGTTACCCCCCGTTGATAGGGCTCGCAACTTGGGCGTCTTCCTGGATTCACGGCTTAGTTTTGATGATCATATAGGAGCCGTGACCAGGGGGGCTTTTGCCCAGGTTCGCCTGGTGTGCCAGTTGCGACCCTATCTCGACCGAGATGCCCTACGCACAGTCACTCATGCGCTCGTGACCTCCCGTTTAGACTACTGCAACGCTCTCTACATGGGGCTGCCCTTGAGGACCACTCGGAGGCTTCAACTGGTACAAAATGCAGCCGCGCAAGTTGTGATGGGAGTTTCCCGTTACTCCCATGTAACACCTCTGCTCCGCGAGCTGCATTGGCTTCCAGTTGCCCTCCAGGTGAGATTCAAGGTGCTGGTAATGACCTACAAAGCCCTACATGGCATGGGTCCAGGATATTTGAGGAAACACCTGCTGCCGGCATCAAGCTCCCTTCGTCCTGTGCGCTCCCACAGGGAGGGTCTTTTCAGGGTGCCGCCGGTCAAAGAATGCCAGCGGATGACACCCAGGGGGAGGGCCTTCTCTGTGGGGGCGCCTGCCCTCTGGAACCAGCTGCCTGTGGAGCTTAGAACTGCCCCTGACCTTCGATCATTCCGCCGAGACCTGAAGACCTGGCTCTTCGAGCTTTCCGGCTCAGGCTGAGTTTTAATTGGGTTTTAACTGGGGTTTTACATGTTGCAGGGACCTGTTCTGTACCAGCCTACTACCGGCCTTGCAGAAAGGCAACCCCTGTACAAACGGTAGAGACTGGAAAACAACTGAGGCTGGAAGGCGTCTGCCAAGTTTAATTCACAAGCAAAACAACAGAACAAGAAACAAAATACCGGAACTTTGATCCTCAAACGGAGCGGTTGCTTTCAGCAACCAGCCCTTCCCCAAACACTCCTTTTATTAGAGTTCAGGGCGTGGCCTCCCTGTGCCTCCTTCCAAGGAGTCCCACAGCCTTTCTCTGCTTGTTCCTGCTTGACTGCCTCCTGCGTCGGGCGTCCTTGAACAGGGCCAGCTGTGGGCCATCATCATCCGTACTGTCGGGCTCGCGCAGCGGAGAAGAGGGCCCTGGCTGGGGGCTCTGCGAAGCCTCCAAGCCATCATCAGCACGTTCGTCTTCAACACCCTCCTCCTCCCCCTCGTCTGAGTCATCCGAGACATCCGAGCCGGCTGCCGGACCCACAGGCTGGCCCTGAATCACAACACTATCCCGCACCGCAGGGCCCTTCCCCCGGGTCTGCCGATCCGGATGCGGTCGGGATGGGAATTTTTCGTGAAAAGCAGTCACCAACGCAGGGGCATGAACGGCGGTCGCGTCTTCCCAGGTGAAGTCCTCCGGCCCGTACCCTTTCCACTCGATCAGGTACTGGAAACGACCTTTCAGCCAACGGGAATCCCTGATGCTGGCGACCTCGTACTCGGGGGTGCTGCCGCCATCACGAGGTCCTGATGGGGGAGGTTCCGCTTGGCGGAGTGGACAAACCGGTTGTTCGGGGACCAACAGGGACCGATGGAAGACTGGGTGCACGCGCAGGGAACGTGGCAGAGTTAAACGATAGGCGACCGGATTGATGACAGCCTCGACTGGGAACGGTCCTAGGTAACGGTGATCCAGCTTCCTTGCCGGCCGTGTGGATGGTAGGTTCCTGGTGGACAGCCAGACCCGATCCCCCACCGATAGTGGAGGCGTATCCTGTCTCGACCGATCGGCAAACCTCTTGTAGTCGGCCTTGGCCTTCTCCAGCTGCCGTCGCACCAATCGATGGATCGCCTGTAACTCTGCCATGAAGTCGTTCGCTGCCGGCTCCGGTGAGTCCACGGGAGAAAGGGGGAAAAACCTGGGGTGATAACCCACATTGGCCAAGAACGGTGTCATCTGCGTGGAGGTGTGCTGCGAGTTGTTAAAAGCAAACTTGGCTATGGCCAGATAGTCCCGCCAATTGTCCTGCTGCAAGTTGACGTAGCAGCGCAGATACTGCTCCAGGATACCGATGACCTTCTCGGTACCCCCGTCAGTTTGAGGATGATGCGCGGACGAGAGGCAAACCTTAATGTCCAACGCACGCATCAACTCCTGCCAGAAGCGGGCTGTAAACTGGGCCCCCCTATCGGAGACGACTCTATCGGGGAGGCCGTGCAGCCGAAACACCTGTTGGATGAACATGCGACTAGTGGCGCGAGCTGACGGTAAGCCGCGACAGGGGATGAAGTGCGCCATCTTGGTCAGCATGTCCACCACCACAAACACTGTCATGAAGCCGGAGGATGGGGGTAAATCCGTCAGAAAGTCCATGGACACAGCCCCCCAGGGTCTCTTGGGTGTTGGCAAAGGCTGCAGTAAACCAGGCGGGGCCCCTGTCGCTGACTTGGCCTGCCTGCATGGGATGCAGGAGGTGACATAAGACTGGACGTCGTGTCGGACTCGGGGCCACCAGAAGGTACGGGAGACCAAGTTCAGAGTCTTGAACAGGCCAAAATGCCCCGCTGCCGGGTTATCATGACACTGGCTGAGGACGAGTCCCCTGAGTGGCCCTCCCGGAACATAGAGCCGGTCACGATAATACAAGAGTCCATCCGTGACCGTCCAAGGCGAGTCTGGCCCCACCTCCTCCTTCCGCTGAGCCACCCACGCCTCCTGCTGCTGCGCCTCCCGGATCCGAGCCCGTATATCAACCGGCTCCCGCACCGCAGCAAAAGACTCGACGGGGATCACTGTCCTGGGCAGAAGCTTGTCTTCCACTCGGGTATATTCGGGCTTCCTGGACAGAGCATCCGCTCTCTGATTGTGCCCGCTTGGTATGTACCGAACCCGGAAGTCAAACCTCGCAAAGAAAAGGGACCACCGGATCTGGCGTTGGTTCAAATTCCGAGAGGTCTGCAGGCTTTCCAGATTCTTATGGTCCGTCCGGACCTCGATTTGATGCCGCGCCCCCTCCAGATGATGCCTCCAAGCCTCGAACGCCGCCTTGATGGCCAGCAGCTCCTTCTCCCAGATGGTATAGTTGCGCTCCGAGGGGTTCAATTTCCGAGAGTGATACGCGCAAGGGAAAAGGGTACCGCTGGGCGTCGTTGCCTGGAGTAACACGGCCCCAATGGCAATGTCGGAGGCGTCCGCCTCCACGACAAACGGCCGTTGCGGGTCAGGATGCTTCAAGATGGGCTCCTTCATGAAGGCTTCCTTCAAAGCCTGGAACGCCTGTTGTTCTGGTGCGTTCCACTGGAACCGAGTCTTCTTCTGCAGGAGCCGGGTGAGGGGGGCTGTCAAGGCAGCAAAGCCAGGGATGAATGTTCGATAGTAGTTGGCAAATCCAAGAAGTTGCTGAACATCCTTCACGCGACGCGGGGGTTGCCAACTCTGCAACGACTCAACTTTACTCGGCTCCATGGCGATGCCCTCAGGAGAAATGCGGTGACCCAGGAAATCGATGGTCACCTGGTAGAACTGGCACTTCTCCAACTTGGCAAACAGCCGATGTTCTCGGAGGCGCTGCAGGACCTGACGGAGATGCTGATGATGCACTTCACGCGACGGGGAGTAGATCAGGATGTCGTCCAGGTAGATCACGACAAACTGGTCCAACAGATCCCGAAAGATGTCGTTGATAAAATGCTGAAACACAGCGGGGGCGTTGGTCAGGCCAAACGGCATCACCGTGTACTCGAAATGTCCATAGCGAGTACCAAATGCCGTCTTCCACTCATCACCCGGCCGAACCCTGACGAGGTTGTAAGCTCCACGCAGGTCCAGTTTCGTGAAGATCTTAGCCTCCCGGAGTCGGTCCAAGAGCTCGGGGATGAGGGGCAGCGGGTAACGGTTGCGCACCGTAATGGCATTGAGTTTCCGGTAGTTGCAGCAAAGCCGTAACTCGCCCGACCTCTTTTTGACATAGAACACGGGTGCAGACACTGGCGAGGACGAGGGCCGGATGAAACCGCGAGCCAAATTCTTTTCCAGGAAGTCCCGCAATGCAGCCAACTCGGGCTCCGACATGGAGTACAAACGCCCCACTGGGAGAGGCGCATCAGGGACCAAATCAATGGAGCAGTCATAGGGCCTGTGCGGGGGTAATTGATCCGCCTCTGACTCGCTGAACACATCAGCAAAGTCGGACAGTTCGGGAGGCAAGGAAACCCCTGGGGAACCCTCCACCTGGCCGGCACAGATATGGCGGGAGTGGTCCACGCACTGCAAGCTTGGGAAGGTGACCAAGTTCTGAGACCAATAGATCTGGGGATCATGCGCCCGGAGCCACGCCAGTCCCAAGACCACGGGGAAGTGCAGATCCGAAGTGATGTAGAACTGGATGGCCTCCACATGGGAACTGATGGCCATACATACTGGTTGCGTGGCGGCCGTAATAGGCCCAGACAGGAGCACTCGACCATCGATAGTCTCCACAAGCATGGGCGGATCCACCGGACACTGGGGAACAGCCCATTTGGCCACAAAGGCTGAGTCCATAAAGTTTGTGGTGGCCCCAGAGTCAATTAAGGCATGGACTGGAATCCCCTCTGGCTTGCCAGGAAGGATCAGACGTGCCTCCAAAATCAAATGCCGTGGAGGTTCACAGGCACCATCGGAACGGCGTCGCTCAGTGTTGTTGTTGTGGGACGCCCGATCTATCACACCGTCTAGATCGGGCTCGGGGCGTTTCCCGACAGCAAAGTAGGGGACTTTCTCGGGGCAGGCTTGGTCACTGATGCCCGCTGACGCTTCTTTGGGCAAGAAGCAGCCAAATGTCCAGGGTCCCCACAGTAAAAACTCAACCCCTCCGATCGTCGTCTGTCCATTTCCGTCACCGATAGACGAGACCTGGCGGCACCCAGCTCCATTGGCTCCTCCCTTTGGACTGGGGGCTCACGCACAACAGGGGCGGCAGGGGTCTGTGGGGTGGCACGGCGACTCTTTCGCTGCTGCAGCCGGGCATCGATCCGCAGGCAAAGATGGATCAGCCCATTCAGGTCTGAGGGAATGTCCACGCGGGCCAGCTCATCCAACATCTCCTCCGACAATCCATCCTGGAAGGCATCCACGAGCGCAGCCTCATTCCAGGCGGAATCCTGGCTAAGCAGCCGGAAATCGCTGATATAGGCCTGTAGGGGGCGTTGACCCTGCCTCAGAGCTTTCAGGCGTCGGGTGGCAGTCTGCGTCTTAATTGGGTCCTCGTACATTAGGCACATATGGTCACAAAACCCCACAAAGTTATCCAACAAAGGGCTAGGTTGTGCCAGCAGAGGCGTGCCCCAACGAGCTGCATCCCCCGAAAGAAGGCTTAACACAAATCCCACCTTATCCCGGTCAGTGGGGAAATCAGCTGCTCTCACGCTGATAAAAAGCTGGCATTGTCCCAGGAAGGCAGGAAACAGTTCTGGATTGCCAGTAAATTTATCCGGCATTGCTATCTGACATTTCCTCCTGGGTGGGGGTGCAGCATGTACCTGAGCTTGCAGTTGAGCCACCTGAGCTGCCAGCAAAGTGAGTTGCTGAGTGAGCTGAGCATTCTCGGCACGTAGCTGCTCCATCTTAGTAGTAAGGGGTGGGAGGCTGAAAGCAAACTGTTCTGTACCAGCCTACTACCGGCCTTGCAGAAAGGCAACCCCTGTACAAACGGTAGAGACTGGAAAACAACTGAGGCTGGAAGGCGTCTGCCAAGTTTAATTCACAAGCAAAACAACAGAACAAGAAACAAAATACCGGAACTTTGATCCTCAAACGGAGCGGTTGCTTTCAGCAACCAGCCCTTCCCCAAACACTCCTTTTATTAGAGTTCAGGGCGTGGCCTCCCTGTGCCTCCTTCCGAGGAGTCCCACAGCCTTTCTCTGCTTGTTCCTGCTTGACTGCCTCCTGCGTCGGGCATCCTTGAACAGGGCCAGCTGTGGGTCATCATCATCCGTACTGTCGGGCTCGCGCAGCGGAGAAGAGGGCCCTGGCTGGGGGCTCTGCGAAGCCTCCAAGCCATCATCAGCACGTTCGTCTTCAACACCCTCCTCCTCCCCCTCGTCTGAGTCATCCGAGACATCCGAGCCGGCTGCCGGACCCACAGGCTGGCCCTGAATCACAACAGGACCTAGTTTAATCTTTTTTAAATTGGTCTTAATTTTTGTATTAATGTTTTAAAAATTATACCCTGTAAACCGCCCTGAGTCCTTCGGGAAAGGGCGGTATATAAATTCAATAAATTAATTAAATTAATTAATTAATTTTCCTTAATAAATAAGCTAACCACCTACCCAGTTTATTAGCATTATTAAAAGTATTATGTTTGGCATATCGTAGATTAGTTGCCACTTGATCTGCCATTAACATATCAAACTGTCCTCTTAACAAGTTAATTACTTCTTTCAACCTCTTATCAGATGGGTTCAGAATAAAAGCTTTCTCTTTCAACTTTATTTCCTCCTCTATTTCTTTACACTTATATTCCAATCTATATACATGTTTATTATTCAAATATATTAGCACTCCTCTCATATAAGCTTTACTTGCATTCCAAACCATTTCAATGGGAGTACCCTTATGCATATTCATGATAAAAAATTCTCACATATACTTTTTATATTCTACCACATTTTCTTCATATCTAAACAAATTTTCATTTAATCTCCATGATCTTCTATCCCTCATGCCCTTATCCAATTCCATCCAAACTGGACTATAATCTGATAAAGTTCTTGGGCATATCTTAATCTTCTTAATCCTAGAAAAAAATCATTAGTAATTAATATAAAATCAATCCTAGAAACAGATTGATGTCTGTCAGAAAAAAAAGTAAAATCCTTTTCTTCCAAATTTCGTTCTCTCCAGACATCACACAATTCCAAGTCATCTTTCAAATCAAAAAAAGATTTTGGCAATCTAGCATGGCTTGGAGTATTTTTTAAAAAAACCTTTTATATTTCTGAGTATCCAACACTCCATTCCAATCTCCCATTACAATACTCGATTTATAATCCAATTGAGTTATTTTATTATGTAACAGTTTATAAAATTCTCCTTGCTGTTGATTAGGTGCATATACTCCAATTAAAAGTGTTTTCTTTCCTTCTATTAATAGTTCAATTATAATATATCTTCCTTGTTTATCTGCTTCAATCAAATTAGCTGTTAAGTCTTTCTTTACATAGATAACCACTTCATTTTTCTTCTCTGGAGCAGATGCAATAAATTGTATGCCCAGTCTAGAATTTATCAAATATTTTTGGTCAGATGCACGAATATGCGTTTCTTGAAAACATATAACATCATTTTTAAATTGTTTCAAATACTGAAATACTTTCTTTCTCTTTTTTGGTGAATTTAATCCATTAACATTCCAGGTTAGAAACCTTGTCGCCATCTTTTGCGACTTGAAGCTTTCGGAGCATTTCTTGCAGATCCATAAGCCTCTGCCTCTTTGGCCTAGCACCTCCCACTGCTTCACTAGTAAATTCCTGACTTGTAGTTATAGAAGACTGTTTCTGTTGTTGTTGTTGTTGTTGTTTCTTACGTCTAGATGCAGCCCGTGTCACTCTTTGAATCTTAGATTCTTCTAATAAAACCAGGGGTTGCACAGTTTCTGAAATTTGCTGTACTTCTTGTACCTGTCGCTCTCCTTCTTCTTTTCCTCCTTTAACTTCTTCTTTCCCTCCTTTAATTTCTGAAGATGGCAGTGAACCTGCTTTCAATACATTAGAATAAAAATCACGTGCTTTCAGGACTGTATTAAGACGATATCTTATTCCAGCATAATTCACCACAATCCCCATTGGTATTTCCCATCTGAACTGAAGCTGTTGTTTTTTTAATTCATCTGCCAGAAAAACAAAATCTTTCCTTTTTCTCAAAATTCTTGGGGGAATCTCTTTCAGAATCAAAACCTCTTGATTAGCCACTTTAAATCTATTATTGTAAAAAGCTTGAATGATCTCATTTCTGATCTTTCTCTTTGTAAAATACACAACCACATCCCTTGGCAGTTTCCTTTGCCTAGCAATCCAAGAATTAACACAGAATACTTTATCTATCTCCACAAAAAAATCTTCCAGTTGAATTCCCAAAATAGGCAGCAGAGCATCCACCAACATCTCCTCCAGATTTTCCTGTGGGTTTTCTTTTAAGCCTCTTATCCTCAGGGCAAACTCCATGTCTCTATATTGTATCATAACCACGTCATCATATATTTTGTCCAATTTATTCTCAACTGCACACATTTTAGCCTCCAGCATCAGATTATTTTGTTTCACTTCTTCCACACATTCATCCAGACTCTCAATACAACCTGAGAGCCCTTGAAATGCCATCAAAATGTCCTCCCGTATTTCCTTATTTTTTTTCTTCAATAAGTTCTGCCACCTGCTCAGATATTTTTTCAGACTGAAGTTTTAAAGCATCTTTTAAAGAATCTTGTAAGTCTTTTAAAGTCAGTGGAGGTGCAGCAGCTGCAGCAGGTAACATCAAAGATTGAATTCCAGATTGCTGAACAGGTGATGCCCCCGGACTTTTAGAAACAGGAATTCTAGGTGGTTTGGAAGCCATTTTAGCACCTAATTAACTTTCTTTACACACTTTCACTTTTCCGCCCCACTTGCAGTTGTAGTTTAAATGTTAAATATCCAAGTCTTATAGTCACTTTTAAACAGCTCCAAATTTTAACAAAATTTTAAAATTCTGAAAATCCACTTTAGATATTCCTCCTCAGTATCCAAGCAATCACTTTCACTTTGAGAAGAAAAAAAAAGACACTTTCAATTCTTGTTACAAAGAATCACTCAGGTGCCATCTTTCCGTCCTTTTTGAAACGATCATTGAAACAGGAAAAAAGTTGAAGTTCCAGAATTAAAGTCTTATACTTGCTGTTTGTATTGCTCCCGCATCTGCTCCGCCTGCATCAATTACTCCAGAAAACTAACAAATCCAGCAGGAGTGGATTCAGCATCTTGTTCTGCTTAAAAGCAGAAAAATCCTCCAATACGGAGTGTTTCCGGGCTTCGGGGGACCTCTCACCCTTCAAGCCCCAGAATAAAGATTCTGGGGCTCTAGGGGAGCTCTACCCCTACCCAGAGACTCCCCTTCCCCTCTTTGCCCGAGGAGAAGGGTTTTTAAGCCGCAGAACAGCTGATCGTCGGCTGCTCTGCGGCTTTAACAAAATCGGAAGGCTGGCGGTCGATCCCGACCATCCACGACGCTGAAGCGCCACCCGGAAGTCCCTGCATCTTTGATATTTTTAAAAAGGTATATGCTACTGACTACACTTATGCACATATGTAACATGTTCTGCTAGGATACATGACCACTGCTTGTCCAGAATGTGAAAAGTGAAAGATTGTGACTAAACAAAATTTTAATGTACAGATAATACCACCAGAAATTATTTTAGCCTTTTTTAATAAATGTTGTTATTCATGTTAAGCTCACCATGGAAAACATCATATATTGTTATGTATATACTAGGTTAATTATTTAAAGACTGAAGTGCAACATAACTAGATTCTAAATAATCTATTTTTCAAAACACAAAAAAGTCCAAACAGTAAAAGTAAAGTACAAATTAAGAATATTTCATTCTTAAGAATTGTTTAATTTAAAGTGGTTTAGTTGTAATAGATGGTTATAGATTCAAAATAGTTTTCAAGAGTGTACAAAAGATACTATTGTTTTCTAGCATCAGCTAAATTAGACATATTACATTGAGAAAAATGTTTCTCATTTCTTTCCTGTTACCTTTATTGATTTCATTGCAGAGATGTTAACATAGGAAATAGATTATTTTATCTAATTTTACCTTCCAAAAGACAGAAGCAAATGAAAAATGTGAGGTTCTTTCCTGTTGGCTTTTTTTGAATTAGCTGTTTCAGATTCTAAAAGTTTAGGTCCTAAAGAAGTAACCTTGTAAATAATTTTAATGTCTTCCTCTAGTGCAGGGTAGGCAACCTTGGCTCTTTTATGACTCAAGGACTTCAACTCCCAGAATTCCTGAGCCAGCATGGCTCAGCTTGGAAACCTATCCATTTCCCCTCAGCATGGCTGGCTCAGGATTTCTGAGAGTTGAAGTCCATGAGTCATAAAAAAGGGCCAAAACTGCCTACTCCTAAAGCCAACAGAGGGAGCTTCTTGTCTTTTTTTTTTTTTTTTTTTTTTTGCAAAAAAAGGTGCCAGAACGCCATTCTGATCGTTCTATGAGGAAGAAAGCCCTGGTTTTATATACAGTAAACTAATTTTGGTACATCGTTTTCCAAATGCCAGTGTTAGAAAAAACATATACCATAAGACATACACATTTTGACTGCACATTTTGGTACATGTCTCTTTAACAAGATAACATGTCTTTGACAAGAACTGAGATGGTATAGGTTCTCCTGCTTGAGCGAGGGGCTGGACTAGAAGACCTCCAAGTTCCTTTCCAGCTCTATTCTATTCTATTCTATTCTATTCTATTCTATTCTATTCTATTCTATTCTATTCTATTCTATTCTATTCTATTCTATTCTATTCTATTCTATTCCATTCCATTCCATTCCATTCCATTCCATTCCATTCTTATTGCAATGTTCAGAGATCTACCAAAAGATAAGACCTTGGCAGGTTTTCTAATGGAAGGGAAACTGATTCTTTAAATTAATTGGAGAATACGATTAATGACAAAATTAGAAAAGTGGAGAATTGTGTTTTAATATATTGTGCAAGGGGCGGAGATTTCAGATTCTAGCTTCCTTCGAGCAAGCATTTGCTGGTGTATTAGGCTAATAAAGGACTTTTAAGGTAAACAATGCCTCAGAGTCACTTGAAAAGCCCATACGTTGGAAACTTGACATCAAGCTGGAATCCACACTACTTTTTAAACTAATTAGAGAGTCCCAACCTCCTGTCGCTGTCTCCAAGTTTGGGAGGCAGTCTGGCAAAGAGTTGGGGAAGATCCCATAATGGAGGAAGAAAAATTGCCTGAAGCCAGCACTCCAGCACCCACAGCCACAGTCCTATTAGACCTTTCAGCGGCTTTTGATATCATCAACCATGGTATCCTACTGCGGCGTCTCAGGGGACTGGGAGTGGGAGGCACCATTTTATGGTGGTTCTCCTCCTACCTCCTGGGCCGCTTGCAGTCGGTGTTGACAGGAGGACAGAGGTCCACCCCGAGATCTCTCGTTTGTGGAGTCCCTCAGGGGTCGGTCCTCTCTCCCCTCCTGTTCAACATCTACATGAAGCTGCTGGGTGAGCTCATTCGTGGTTTTGGGGTGGGGTATCACCAGTACGCTGATGATACCCAACTTTTTCTTTCCACCCCGACCCAACCCACTGATGCCCTCACTGTGATGTCCCGTTGCCTGGAGGCGGTCCGGGTTTGGATGGGGAGAAACAGGCTTCATCTCAATCCTGACAAGACTGAGTGGCTGTTCATACCGGCATCTCGGGCTGACCAGCCTTCTCCATCATTAACAATAGGGGATGAGGTATTACCCCCGGTTGATAGGGCTTGCAACTTGGGAGTCCTCCTGGATTCATGGCTCAGTTTGGAAGATCATATAGGAGCCGTGACCAGGGGGGCTTTTGCCCAGATTCGTCTGGTGCGCCAGTTGCGTCCCTATCTGGACTGAGATGCTCTATGTACAGTCACTCATGCGCTCGTGACCTCCCGGTTAGACTACTGCAATGCCCTCTACATGGGGCTGCCCTTGAGGACCACCCAAAGGCTTCAACTGGTGCAGAATTCAGCCGTGCGAGTTTTGATGGGAGCTTCCCGATACTCCCGTGTAACACCTCTTCTCCGTGAGCTGCATTGGCTTCCGGTTGCCCTCCGGGTGAGATTCAAGGTGCTGGTAATGACCTATAAAGCCCTAAATGGCTTGGGTCCAGACTATCTAAGGGAACACCTGCTGCCGGCATCATCTTCCCATCGTCCTGTGCGCCCCCACAGGGAGGGCCTTCTCAGGGTACCGCCGGTTAATGAATGCTGGTGGGTTATTCCCAGGGGAAGGGCGTTCTCTGTGGGTGCGCCTGCCCTATGGAACCAACTACCCACAGAACTTAGGACTGCCCCCGACCTTCGCTCATTTTGCCGGGACCTGAAAACTTGGCTCTTCGATCTGTTTGGTCCAGACTGTGGGGTTGTTAATTTAACTGGGTTTTAGATTTACTCTTGGGGCTTAAATTTAATTTAATTGTTTTAATTGTTTTTAATTTTTTGTATTCATGGTTTTAACTGCTCTGTAAACCACCCTGAGTCCTACGGGAATAGGGTGGTATACAAATCCAATAAAATAAAATAAATAAAATAAATCCACCCAGCTGGGAGCTAGACCCAAACAACCAGAAGAATTGGTCTGGTCATAAGAGTGGATTAAGCCCAGCGGAGACTCCAGGTGCCTTGGAGCAGCCTTGCCATCCCCAAGGGCTTCAAAGGCAGAGGAGGTGGGACAACAACAAAGAGAATCCTGCACATCGTATTCCCCAGACTGGTGGGGAGCAGCCAGGCCAGCTGATATTGAAGACTTGGGTGAGTGGAAATATCCATCTGCAGCCCAAAGCCAATCAATTGACAATTTAGCAGAAAGGTTTGAAGAACTAGAAGTGAGAAGCACAGAACAGCTCCTGCCAAAAGAGGCCCCCAGCCCCCTTTTTGCAGAGGTAACATCCCTCCAACCCCTGGAGTTCCCTGGTAGGCCCTCCAGTCCCACAGAAGAAGAGGAACTAGGGCCCCCTCAGCAGTGGGCAGTGTGGCAGCCCCCACAGAAGGAGGGACAGCAACCTCTGAGCCTAAATCAGCTGATAGAGGCCTTGCAGTAGATTGGGGTGTTGCAGAACCCTGGAGAGCAACAGCCAATTGGGGGATGACAATCCCAGGGAGACTGGTCACCACCCCTGAGTGCCAAGCAACTACTGAGGGGCCCACAAGTGAGGGAGGCACCACAGCCTTTGAGACTAACACAACTGTTAGTTGATCAGTAGCAGAAGGTGCCACCATTCCCTGCAGCCAAAATCCAGAGTAGACAACAGCAACCCCCACCTGTCCAACAACCATTGAGGGGCCTACAACAGCAGATGGTGCCACAACATTCCGCCAACCAACAGCACCCTCGCCTCAGACAACCACAGCAGGGAAGGCAGCATCAGGGCCCAAACATGCAACCCCTGGGCCTACAGCAGCACCAATGGGGTAGACAGCATTTGGGAGTCCAACAGCAGCAGTGAGGGCCCTGGCAGCTGGTGAATCAACAACCAGGAGGGGGCCAGCAGCAACTGGGGGCACAACAACAACAGTGGGGCTCCCAGCAAGCAATGATGAGCCCACACTTCGAAGCAACCTTTGATGGGGACCCAGAGAAACTGATTTTTTTCCTCAATCAAGTACGCTCTCACTTGAATCGCTGAGGTCATACTTACCCAGACCCGGGTGCGATGGTTGATGTGATTGCATCCAATCTAGAGGGAGAAGCATCTGAATGGTTGAACAATTTATATAATGAGCAGGCCCCTGAATTGGAGGACCCTCACCTTTTCCTCCTGGGGCTGTGGGAAAGATTGGAGGACCCATCCATTGCCCTCAAAGTGGAAGAACAAATTCATAAGATAAAGCAAGCTGGCCGGCCTGCCCTAGAGTACGTGCGGTAGTTTTGAAAGATGGCAGGTCGGATAGAGAGATGGCCTGAGCAATCAATAATTCATCTTTTTAGAGAAGGGTTAGAACCATTAGAAGACCACCGTTCTCAAGCATGTATCTACTGACCTGTACCTGACCAGCTGCATGAATGGTACCAGGCAGTGGTGAAATTAGATGTCCAGCTCTCCCACTATAAAAAACCTCTCCCATCTGAAACTGTGCCAAAACCAGGATCCAGATGGCTACCACACCCCCAAAAACCCCCAACTGCTACTGCCAAAAGACCTAGACCACCTACAGGTCTGCCAATCAAGTGCTTTCAATGTGGACAGCAGGGACATCGAGCAGCAAACTGCCCAGTTCCTTAAAGCAGAGTAGACCAGATCCAACAATGAGGAAGAAACCCGTACAACAGCCACCAAGAGAAAAGTCTAACTGGGTCACCCAGGAGCCCGTTACCCAGGTTACGTGCCCCACCCAGGAGGATGCTGGTCCACCGACTGGACCCACATCTACTTTACCTGGTTTTGACAGCGACGATGAAGGGGAGAATGACCCAATGGTGAGACGACGCATCCTACCTTTTTTATTGCCTGCTAAACTCATAATCCCTAAGTCAGGGGCACAAGTAGACCTGAAAGTGCTAGTCGATACTGGCTGCTCCTGATCCATCTTTAGCCTGTCATGCGCCTTGAGACTGGGCATAAGGGTTAAGCCTCTATCCAAACCTGTGAGATTTGAGCAAGCCGATGGCTCCCTAATGGTAGACACTTTAGTCACGCAATTAACACAGCCCTTATGCCTAGAAATAGGTGAGCACTGGGAGTTTATTCGCTTCCTGGTAGCTCCAAAGATGTCTGAGACTGTGATCCTAGGACTAGCCTGGCTAGACAAATGGAAGCCATTGATCTGGTGGGGAAAGGGAATGAGAACTGTGAGACTACCTATAGGGCCTGATCCCCCCATTGATTCAACAGATGTTACAGGAGAATTTAGCCCACCCAATGAGCAAGCGCACATGGCTGCCTTACGGCCACCTGGTGAGCCGCTCATCCCCAGCGAGTACCAGGACCTAGCGGAGGCGTTTAGTGAAAAAGAATGTGACACCTTGCCTCCTCACCATCCCAATGATTGTTCCATTGAACTGTTACCAGGGGCCAAATGCCCCCGACCAAGAATGTAC
The DNA here is from genome assembly GCF_964194415.1 of Vipera berus. NCBI lineage: Eukaryota > Metazoa > Chordata > Lepidosauria > Squamata > Viperidae > Vipera > Vipera berus. The sequence continues at coordinate 13,935,276 of NC_138216.1, forward strand.
GCTATGTCCCCCCTTGAGATGGAGGAGATGCAGCGATATGTAAATACAAACCTAGCGAGGGGATTCATCGAATGGGCCAAGTCTACTGTGGGAGCCCCTGTGTTGTTCAAAGGGAAAAAGATGGGTCTCTACATCTCTGTGTTTACTATAAAGGCCTGAACGCAGCGAGTGTGGAAAATAAATACCCTCTCCCCCTCCTGAAAGACCCACCTGGCGAAGGGGAGTGTCTTCACTAAATTAGACCTGAGAGATGCTTATTAGCAGGTGAGAATAAAGGAGGGGGATGAGTGGAAGACAGCCTTCAACTGCCCCTTGAGGAGCTACCAGTTCAAAGTCATGCCATTTGGACTGCAGGGGGCCCCAGCCGTATTTATGCAGTTGATCAATGTGGTCCTACATGATCACCTATACCAGGGGTCGGCAACAGGAAAAAGCAAAAGAGCCACTCTGAACCGGTTCCATCACACACACACACGATTGGGAGCCGCAAAATGTGCGCGCGCATGCATCCACGCACACGCATGTGCAAAAACCCAAAATGTTTTGTGCATGTGCAAAATGGGAGGCACCTGCGTGGCGAAGGCTCTCCCTGGTGACGGGCGCTGGGTTGCGGTGCCACCTTCAGCCCGGGCGCCGCCGGAGCCGCCCCAGGTACCTCCAAACTGCCGCCCGTTTGGAGAGGTGCACACGCAGCTCTCCAAACCTCCGCCCAAATGGGTGGCAGTGCCACCCATTTGTAAACCTGCCACCGCTGGTTTCAAAAGCTTCTGCAGCCAGTTTGCAGACCTGCCGCCTTCAGAGGAAGGCGGCAGCTCTGCAAACGGGCTGCAGCAGCTTTCCAAACGGGCGGCGCCACCGCCCGTTCCGAGAGGTGCGCACGCAGCTCTCCAAACCTTTGGAGAGGTGCGCGCGCACCTCCGCCCGAATGGGCAGCAGCACCACCCGTTTGCAGACCTGCTGCCACCGGTTTGGAAAGCTGCTGCTGCCCGTTTGCAGAGCTACTGCCTACGGAGGAAGGTGGCAGCTCTGCAAACGGGCCGCAGCAGCCCGGCAGCTATGCAAACGAGTGGCGCTGCCACCCGTTCAGGTGGAGGTGCACACGCACCTCTCCAAAAGTTTGGAGAGCTGCGCCCACACCTCTCGGAATGGGCAGTGGCGCCGCCCTTTTGGAAAGCTGCCGCGGCCTTTTTGCAGAGCTGCCGCCTTTGGGCGGTAGCTCTGCAAACGAGCCACAGCAGCTTTCTAAATGGGCGGTGCCACCGCCCATTCTGAGAGGTGTGAGCTCACCTCCACCCATTCAGAGAGGTGCACGCGCACCTCTCCAAACGGGCGGCACCACTCTCCATTTGGAGAGCTGCACATGCACCTCTCGGAACGGCCCGTTGTTCTACAAACGGGCTGCGGCAGCTTTCTAATCGGGTGGCACCACGGCCCGTTCAGAGAGGTGCACGTGCACCTCCGCCCATTCGGAGAGGTGCGCGCACACCTCCTCCCGTTCGGAGAGGTGCGCGTGCACCTCTCCAAACGGGCAGCGCCACTCTCCGTTATGAGAGGTGCACGCACCCCACTGCCCATTTGGAGAGGTGCGCGCGCACCGGGCAACTGGGAGCCGCAGGAGACGGCTTAAAGAGCCGCATGCGGCTCCGGAGCCATGGGTTGCTGACCTGTGACCTATACAAAGGGGTCCTAGTATACCTTGATGACATCCTGATATATAGCACGAATATGACCAACCACATTAACCTGGTAAGAGAAGTGTTAAAGAAAATATTGAATGCCAAAATGAAGTCAAATTGTTGAAATGTGAATTTCACCAAACCCGATTAGATTATCTTGGCTATAGAATTTCCAATGATGGTATCGAAATGGACCCAGGCAAAGTAAAAACCATAATTGAATGGCAGCCCCCCAAAACCTGCAAAGTGCTCCAAAGCTTCATAGAGTTTGCCAACTTCTACTGTCAATTTATTCCCTCTTTTGCTGAGATTGCTCTATCTCTTACAGAACTACTCAAAACGGGCAAGGGAGGGGGAAAACCGCAACCTGTCCAACCGCTAGCATGGACTATGAGTTGTCAGAAAGCTTTTGAGAATTTAAAAAGACTATTTGTGGCTGAACTGGTCCTAAAGCACCCCTGCCCAGGGAAGCCCTTCATAATTCAGGCAGACGCCAGTGACATCGCAGTCAGAGCGGTGTTATTGCAAAAGAATAAAAGTGGGGTCCTGCAACTTTGTGCTTAATAATAATAAACCTTTACTGTCAAAGTACAACATGTGTACATTGAGATTGGCTGAGCCTCCCCCCATGCTCTCTCTCCCCCCAACAAACAGTGACAACAAACCCTCCATCCTACCACACCATGTGAACCAACTACACCACACATCGGCCTCCCAAGTCAATTCTGCATAAGTTCACAGAGATTATATCCCATTTAAAAGCCTAACAGCCCACGGATAAGAGCTATTTTTCAGCCTGTTGGTACAGCTGGCTATACTCCTATATCTCCCACCAGATGATAGGAGAGTAAAGAGATACCGTCCAGGGTGTGAGTCATCCCTGAGAATCTTCCTCATTCTTCCAAGGCAACGAGCCCTGGCGATGTCATCCAGTGGTGTTAGGGAACAGCCCACAATGTCTTGTGCTGTGCTCACTACCCTCTGTAATACTTTCCTGTCCGCGGCTGTCAGATCAGCATACCAAACCACAATACCATACGAGAGGACGCTCTCTATAGTAGACCGGTAAAAGAGGGTCATTAGCCGTTGTTCTACCCTGTTCTTCCGCAAGACCCTTAGAAAGTGAAGCCTCTGTTGGGCCTTTCTAGCCACCTGGGTTGTGTTAACTTTCCAGGTCAGATCTTCACAGAGGTAGACTCCCAAAAATTTAAAGGAGGAAACTCTCTCCTCACAGTCCCCCCTGATATAAACTGGGGCAGGTTCCTCCTTTTTTCTCCGGAAGTCTAACACCATCTCTTTCATCTTGCCGATGTTTAGGTGCAAGTTGTTGTTACTACACCATATGGATAGTTTTTGTATCTCCGCCCTATATGCTGTCTCATCCCCACCTCTAAGAAATTTACTGAAAGTGAGAGGAGATGGACAGTCTGGAAGAAGGAGGCCTTCATTATTAGGTGGGGGCTATTAAACTGGCGGCACTACTTAGAAGGGAGCAAGGTGCCTTTTGAAGTATGAACAGATCACAAAAATTTAGAGGCACTAAAAATCTCCCCACAAATTGTCCCCAAAACAAGTACGATGGGCACAGTAGTTCAACCATTTTAACTTTACTCTAAAGTACATACCAGGAAGAAAAATCTTCCTAGCTGATGTGCTCTCCTGATTGACACAGTACAAAAGTGACCGCGAAGAAGTCAACGAGGCAATTATCCCTGGTCCACAAACTATGGCCCAACTCACACCTCACAGGACCCCTAATCCTGATGATCCCGGGGTAAAGAAAATAAAGCGAGAACTCCTCACTGATCAATGGTTTAAAGACAATCAGACATTCCTAACATGCAGGGATGATCTGGCTTACAAGGGGGAAAAATTGTACTTGCCTGAAGCACTTTGTCTTAATGCCCTCAAATGTAGCCATGATGTCAAACAGGCTGGACATTTCGGATATCTGGCCACCTGGATTGTATTGACTTTCGAGGTAAGATCTTCACAGAGGTAGACTCCCAGGAATTTAAAGGAGGAAACTCTCACCACACAGCTGCCCCCCCCGATGTAAAGTGGGGCAGGTTCCTCTCTTTTCCTCTGGAAGTCTAGCACCATCTCCTTTGTCTTGCTGATGTTCAGGTGCAAGTTGTTCTCTAAACACCATAGGGATAGTTTTTGCACCTCCCCCCTGTACGCTGCTTCATCTCCACTTGTAATAAGCCCCACTACGGTGCTATCATGTGCCAACTTAATGATTGCAGTGGATGGGTCAGACGATACACAATCGTATGTGTACAGTGAGTACAGGTAGCGGCTAAGAACACAGCCCTGTGGCAAGCCTGTGCAAAGCTTCAGTGGGGTGAATGAAATAGACCCTACCCGCACTGTTTGTAGCCAGTCCCTTAGAAAGTCTTTAATCCAATTGCAGATGGAGGGGGGAAAATTCAAGTCAGTCAGCTTTTCAATAAGGATGCTCAGCAGAATAGTGTTGAAAGCCGAGCTATAGTCTAAGAAAGCATACTGACATAACTTCCAACTTTCTCCAGATGGCTTGCTACAGAATGTAGAGCAGCAGCTATGGCATCGTCTGTCGACCTATTCCCCCTGTAGGCAAATGATGTTTGTCCAAGTCTGGTGGGAGACATGTCCTAAGATGTTGGAGAACCAGTCTTTCAAAGCATTTCATCACTACAAACGTTAATGCAACAGGTCTGTAGTCATTTAGGCACTCAATTGCTGTTTTCTTCAGGACTGGGACAATAGTACCTGCTTTCAAGCATGATGGTACACAGGCCGTTTGCAAGGAGATGTTAAAGATCCTTGTCAGGACCCCTGTTAATTGATCGGCACAAAACGTATCAAAGAAGTTTTCACAATGTGCTGCCTCTCAGGTTGTTGTTTTAAAAACCCATCACAATATACGCTCAGCCAGGCTATAAATTTTCCATTGTTCAAATTTAATTGTTCATGTTTGATCTCAGACTGTTATTTTTATATTATTTATTCATTCTAGTTTTAATTTTTTATTGTAAACTGCCATAAGGCTCTGGCAGTTGGCAGTATTAAAAACATTAATAATGAATAAAAAGATGCCGAGGAATATCATCAAGACTGAAGCATTTCGTTTTGAAATCTTAAGGTAAAAAGTTGCCTATGTTTAAAGTCTGCCAGTTCATATTCCCAATTAGCGGAATGAACAATCTATCTTTTAGACCACCTTACCTTTCAGTAATCTTGAGCAAATAGAATTCATTGGTCAGATTTTATCCTATTAGCTGGACTAATAGGAAAACTTTTAAAATACAGGGAATTCTTGAAATGGCTAATATAGGTAGTCCTTGATTTAGAACAATTCATGGGAGAGGAACCTTGGAGTCCTAGTGGATGATCACCTGCCCATGAGCCAGCAGTGTGCAGCAGCAGCCAAAAAAGCTAATGCAATCCTGGGTTGTATAAACAGAGGCATAGAATCAAGATCACATGAGGTAATAGTACCGCTTTTAGGTACTATTTAGGTAATAGACTATTTAGGTAATAGACCACTCATGGAATACTGCATCCAATTTTGCTCACCATACTATAAAACAGATGTTGAGACCTTGGAAAAAGTTCAGAAAAGACCAACTAAGATGCTCAAAGGCCTGGAGACTAAAACATACAAAGAACAGCTTCAGGACTTGGGTTTGGCTAGTCTAAAGAAAAGAAGGAACAGGGAGACATGATAGCAGTATTCCAGTATTTGAGGGGCTGCCACAAAAAAGAGGGGGGTCACGTTAGTCACCAAAGCACCAAAGGGCAGTACGAGAAACAATGTTTGGAAACTGATCAAGGAGACAAGCAATCTGGAATTAAGGAGAAACTTTTTAACAGTGAGGACAATTAACCAGTCGAACAGCTTACCCAGTGGTGGGATTCAAATACCTGAACATCCGGTTCTCAGCATGGATGCAGGCCTGGGCCTCCAAGGCCTAGAACGGACTTCCGGAAGTGACATTCATGTACTTCCAGTGAGTTGTTCTAGGCCTGGGAGACCTCCTCCAGGCCTCCAAGGCCTAGAACGGACTTCCCGAAGCAACATGGGTTCAGCCGGTTCTCCAAACTCAACAAAATTTAGCTACCAGTTCTCCCGAAACAGTGCCAACCGGCTGAATCCCACCACTGAGCTTACCCCCAGAACTCATGGGCATTCCATCCCTGGAGGTTTTTAAGAAGAGACTGGACAGGCACTTGCCTGAAAAGGTATAGGATCTCCTGCTTGAGCAGGGGGCTGACTAGAAGACCTCCAAGGTCCCTTCCAGATTCTATTCTATTCTATTTAGTGATCGTTCAAGGTTACAACAGCACTGAAAAAGGGTCTTAAGACAGTTTTCCACACTTATGACCACTGCAGCATCTCCACAGTCAAGTGATCAACATTCAGATACTTGGCAACTGGCTCATACTTATGACGGTTGCAGCATCCCAGGTCACATGATCCATTTTTCTGACCTTCTGACAAGCGAAGTCAATGGGGAAGCCATTGTTTGCTTAACAACCATGTTACTAACTTAACAACTGCAGTCACTCACTTAACAATGGTGACAAGAAAAGTCATAAAATGGGGCAAAACTCACTTAGCAAATGTTTCACTTAGCAACAGAAATTTTGGGCTCAATTGTGGTCATAACTGGAGGACTACCTGTACTTTCTGCGACAGAGAACAGCTGGTGGGAAGGATACAGAAATCAGACACTTTGGAAGCTCTCATGCATCTGTTTGTTTCGGCAGATAAACACTGGCAGAATTGTGTGCTATAACATCAACCCTGCCTTCATTGAAATGAAGTTCATGAATTTACCCAGCTTTAGCAATATTTGCCTGCCTTTTGCAATATGAACTCCTCGGAGCTTGCTTATTGCATTTATTTACAAGGTGAACAGAAGAAACGAAAAACAAGTCACGAGCTCCAGAAAAACTTATTAATTTCTTCCCCGGAGGCAGTGGATAGGGACCTGGTGTTATCCAATAATTGCTTTCTTTCAACTGCTCCAAGGACAGTGCTGGGATTCTTGGATCCTGCTGGGAGGCAATAGAATGTGTGCATTAGGGTTGCATTATTGTCATGAAAAATTATGGATGCAAATGGCAAGGGATGCCATTGCCTGGCCAAAAAAGCTGAACCAATCCACGGAACCCCTGACTGTACATCAGAAAGGCTGAAGGCTGCTGCAGCAGAGCAACTTGGAGAATTTAGCATGGCTGACACCCAAAGTGAAGCTGTAAATATTCACAACTTTCCATGACCAACAATCGTCATTTGCTGTCAAATTATTTAGGGATTCAGTATCCATATTTCAATATTTTGGTTCCAGGAAAGACTACTAACTGGGAGCTTCATTTAGAAGCATTACCATGGTGGTGCAGTGGTTAAAATGCAGTACTGCTGGCTACTTCTGCTGACTGCCTGCTGACTGCAGTTCGACAATTCAGTTCTCACCACCTCAAGATTGACTCCGCCTTTCATCCTTCCAAGGTCAGTAAAATGGGGACCCAGATTGTTGGGGGCAATAGGCTGACTCTGTAAACTGCTTAGAGAGGGCTGTAAAGCACTGTGAAGTGGTAGATAAGTCTATGTGTTATTGCTATTATGGCAGGGGTAATCTTTCTGAAGTAGATGTGCAAAGATGTTTGGGTTAAGTGAAGACAACCAAGGCTGGTCATCACCTTTAAAGCCCTATATGGCACAGAGCCAGGTTTTCTGCAGAACCATCTTTCCCTATGAAGGTCTACCCATCCTACCAGGTCAGATAGAGTGGGCATGCCCCTGATCCCTTTCCTGAAATATCACCCTCTGATGGCACTAGGAAGCATGGTTTTTTTTATGGCAACCACTGCCCTATAGAACTCTCTGCCCCTGAAGTTGAGGTAGAACATAGAACACAGAACAATGTTTCTCCATTCCTTTTTCTTACAATGGGTTACATCTCCCCCATCTATTCCCATACAGCCTTGTGTGGTGCTTTTTTCTTTGGATCTGAGCAATATTTGACAAAAATAAATTTGATCCTTGGCAAGGTCATGTTTCAAAAGATAACATCATACAGAAAAACAGAATTGGAAGGGACCTGGGAAGTCTTCTAGTCCAGGGCTTTTCAACCTTTTCACTCATTGTATCACTTTTAGGATATGGCAACATCCAAGTACCACCAGTCACCTAGCAAGATGTCAAAAACCTGATGACCCCCCCAAAAAAGGAAAAAAGTGATGAAGTACAGGTAGTCCTTGAATTACAACAGTTCGCTAAGTGACTGTTTGAAGTTACAATGGCAGTGAAAAAAGTGCCCCCCCAAGCCACAGCCGTGCAAGACACCTGCCTGCCCACTCGGCGGCGCTCTTCCTCTTGTCTGAGGTTTTCATTGTTGTGAGCATTTCTGTTGAGGATTGGCAGCGGGGGTGTGTGTGGGGGGGTGTTTGGTTTTTATTCCCCCCATCTGCTGGGTAATTGCAGCTGGTTTTGGTCACTTCACATGACCCTGTGGCAGTCATAAATAGGAATCAGTTGCCAAACATGTAAATATAAATCACAAGACCCTGGAGATGCTGCAACATTCCAGCTGATTGGCGCTTCTTCTGGGCTCAGCAGAAGCTCCAGGACCAGTGCCGAGCTCCAGCTGGAACCTGGCGCTGATCCTGACAGCCCCGAAGAAGCGCTGATCCTGGCACTTCCACTGAGCCCTGACAGCCCTGCAGCTCCAGCCATCTCTTGCTCAGGCTTGTGCGGTGCTGCCACCAGTTCTTCTCATTCCCCTCCCCTGCTACCACTTTTCTAGGATGGTCATGTATCACCTGCCAGGTGCCAATGTACCACAGGTGGTACCCATGCCACTGGTTGAAAAGCCCTGTTCTAGTCCACCCCCTGCTTGAACAGGAGACCGTATACCATGTCAGACAAATGGCTGTCCAGTCTCTTCTTAAAAGGCTTCAGTAATGGGCACCCACAATTCCTGGAGGCAAAGTTGGTTGATTATTCTCACCATTAGGAAGTTTCTCCTTAATTCTAGGTTGCTTCTCTCCTTGATTAGTTTCCACCTATTAGTTTCCATCCATTATTTCAGGTTCAGCAGGCCTCCATCCTTTTAATCTTCCAGAAGGCTTTGCAGACTTGAGTTTTCCCCCCAAGCATTGGGAGAAGATTAGATGATGGTACATTAGAAGGTTGACTTGGTGCCATGTTTATTGTTATTAACGTTCTAATCTGTTCAGTTTTGTAATTTTAATATAGATAGATAAATAGAAAGAACAATAGATAGATAGATAGATAGATAGATAGATAGATAGATAGATAGATGAGAGATAATACAGATAGATGAGATAGATAGATAGAACAATAGATGATAGATAGATAGATAGATAGATAGATAGATAGATAGATAGATAGATAGATAGATAGATAGATAGATAGATAGATAGATAGATAGATAGATAGATAGATGATAGGATAGAGATAATAGATAGATAGATAGATAGATAGATAGATAGATAGATAGATAGATAGATAGATAGATAGATAGATAGATAGATAGATAGATAGATAGATAGATAGATAGATAGACAGACAGACAGACAGACAGACAGACAGACAGGACAGAGAGAGATAACAGATAGATAGAGAGAGAGAGAGAGAGAGAGAGAGAGAGAGAGAGAGAGAGAGAGAGAGAGAGAGAGAGAGAGAGAGATAGGATAGGATAGAGATAATAGATAGATAGATAGATAGATAGATAGATAGATAGATAGATAGATAGATAGATAGATAGATAGATAGATGAGAGAGATAATACAGATAAATAGAGATAGATAGATAGATAGATAGATAGATAGATAGATAGATAGATGATAGATAGACAGATAGACAGACAAACAATTCAGAAGACCTAAGTGACTCTGTCCTTACCATCTTTTTTGCCCTTACTGTGAAGCACAAAACAATCAATGACCATTTAGCCAAATGCAACGTGGCAACCTAAACTGTGTGCTGTTTTATTTTGTCATAGGTGCCCACGTACTTTATTGAAATATTTTTTTTATTTTTTATTATTTATTTTAATTCCATTTATATCCCGCCCTTCTCCGAAGACTCAGGGCGGCTTACAATCTTAGCAGTAATAATAATGATAATGAGCATTCATCTTGTGCATACTGAGTGCCTTAAACAATCCCAAGGGTATCCTGTGTAATTTATATGCCACCCACTCAACCAACTTCCTTCTCTCCCACCTGACGGCCCCAGGGTTATGTATATCAAATAATTAGACTAATCCCAGATGGGGGAAAAATATATGTTTGCATGTGCAAACATTCATGGGGCCATGAGCACACGTGCGATGCAAATGGGGCGGGGCTAGTGCATGATACTCGCTAGCCCTGCCCCATTCTTGCATGATGCAGTGCTCCATACTTGCACCCCACGGCATGGCGCTGCCCATTTTTGTGCCCCGCAGTGTGGCTGCGCCCCATTTCAGCACCCTGAGGCATCCCATTTTTGTGCTATGCAGTGTGGCATCCTGTTTTTGTGCCCCACAACTATGGCACTAGTGCAAGTGCGTGCACTGGCCAGCCTGTCCTGCAGCTTGGTGGCCAGCAGGCCACGGCCCACTGCCAGGCTGCAACCCACAGGTTGCGGACCCCCTGCCCTATATTACAAATAAAGTCCACTTAGTAGGAGCATGCTCACAGGGCAAGGTCCAGGTGTCAAAGTTCCAACTGACAAACCCAACGAAGCCATGACCATGAGGATGCAGCAATGGTTGTAAGTATGAAAAATGGTCATAAGTCACTTTTTGGGGTATCTTTGTAACTTTGAAGAGTCACTGAATGAACTGTTGTAAGCCAAGGACTACCTGTATTTGTCATTTTTTGCTACACTTGAATCAATACCTGCCTTTTGATAAAAGCATTTCCAAGTTATTCAGACACCCCATCCCATGCTTCCCTGCTGAATGGCAATAACTTATGGCCTTTATCCTCACATTAGCAGCTCCAAGATATCTGAGCAATATCACTGAATCATTCAAGAAAGTGCCACAACGAAGAAGCCATTCATAAAAAGCCTTGTCTTCTGTAAGTTTGCAGGTCATTTTTGTTAATAAAAAGCAACAAAAGTAAAGAGCCTCATAATAATAATAATAATAATAATAATAATAATAATAATAATAATAATAATAATAATAATAATAATAATAATAATAATAATAATGATGATGATGATGATGATGATGATGATGATGATGATGATGATGATAATGATAATAATAATAATAATAATAATAATAATAATAATAATAATAATAATATAAACCTTTATTGTCAAAGTACAACATGTGTACATTGAGATTAGCTGAGCCTCCCCCCGTGCTCTCTCCCCCCAACACACAGTGACAACAAACCCTCCATCCCACCACACCATGTGAACCAACTACACCACACACCGGCCTCCCAAGTCAATTCTGCATAAGATTATGTCCCATTTAAAAGCCTAACAGCCCACGGATAAAAGCTATTTTTCAGCCTGTTGGTACGGCTGGCTATATTCCTATATCTCCTACCGGATGGTAGGAGAGTAAAGAGATACCGTCCAGGGTGTGAGTCATCCCTGAGAATCTTCCTCACTCTTCCAAGGCAACGAGCCCTGGCGATGTCATCCAGTGGTGTCAGGGAACAGCTCACAATGTCTTGTGCTGTGCTCACTACCCTCTGTAATACTTAATCATCTTTTAATTATCTTAAAAAAAATCTTCAAAAGTGTAACCACTCTGTGCCACTAAAGTAAAAATCCAGAGAGGAAACTGCGGGAATCTGTCATCTGTCCTCCAAAGTGGCCAATAAAATTATTGTAACTGTAATTAATCCCACTTGTCCTTACCAAAAACCTTTAGATTTTTTCCCAGTTTGTTTAGAAGACTCCCTGCGGATGGAGAGAAAATATTAGCTACCTCTAAAAGGTAGATTAGAGCCATTTGGTGTAGTGGTTAAAGCACTAGACTAGAGATTGCACATTCTGGTCCTGTTTTAGGCACAAAACCAGTGTCAGGAAAAAAGGACCTAGGATGTTAAGTTATAGCACTGAAGATTTATTCAAGCGTATGAACAAAAATCTAGTCAACTAACAGTAGAACTAAATTGTCACAATGTAAGGGTCAAAAGAATTCAGGGGCGGCTGGACTTGGATCATTTGTGGCAATGTAAAGATTCTAAGTTGATGACACATTTAACTCTGCCCCCCAGCTCTGCCTACTCTTCTCCTACAGCCAGCTGTATGATCTAGGGCCAGTCTTTCTCTCTCTGCCCTAGGAAGGAGGCAATGGCAACCTACTTCTGAAATTTTGCCAAGAGAATTGAAGTGACCTGTCCAAGTGGTTGCCAGGAATCAGCACTGACACAAAGGCATCCCCTGCCAAAAAAAAGGGGGGGACATTAGTCTTGACTGTGATCCCAGCCAAGTAAGAATCACTTACGAATGGCACATATTTCAAAACCTGGTCAGTTGATGTGGGCATGCAACCTGAACCACGGTGATTCAAAATGAAGGGACTGTCAGCATTAACAGTAAAAAGAAAACCCACAAAAATGTTATAAAACTATGCAACAGTCATGGACTGTATTCACACAGCACCCTTAACCAGATCATTTATAAATTTAGCAGTTCCTTTCACACAGGATGTTAAACTCTGTGCAAACCCAACTCTGATCCAATGTGAACTACAAGCATGGACCATTTGTGAATTCCATACCCTGTTTGAACATGTTGTCTAAAACAATCATAGTGCACACAATATACCATAATGTGAAATGTTTGGCTAGATTTGGGAAATCCAAATTTAAATCACAAATTACCTAGATCCATGATCATTTATCATAGTACCTTAACCCCATCCTATCTTTCTGGACTGTCATCAGAGAGATTAAAATGAGATGAGACTTATATTTGCCCTTTTAAATCACAAGACTGGTAAGGTATAATAACTAACATAAATTAATGAACATGGAACATGTTTGCTGTGAGCAGCTTGAAGGGACTGGAGAATGAAACAGTGGATGGCCGTCTACATGTACTGTATATAAAACAAAAGATTTTTCAGGTTGTGTTAGATGCCACTAAAGTCTATCACTATCCCACACCTCAAAAAAAATATGTCTGCATGAAACAACATTTTAACTCAACATTCACAAGGCTCGGGAATCAACCTGACACCTTTGTTCTGAGCTGACCCCTTTTGCTGAACACGGAGCAAGTCAAGAATTGTTGCAATCTCTCCTTAATAAAGGAAAGTTCCAAGCTGAGAGTGATGGTTCAAGCAGGATTAGTCGCTAGGGAAAACAATCAGCAGTTGGATGGAGGTTGCCTATACAGACTCACCTAGCTGGTCAAGCAGTCAAAATTCTTATTTGGCAAAAAGGATTGGCTTTCTAACCTTGCTCGCTCGGGCATAGCTGACCACGTGTCAGGCGTTTGAATCTCGTGAACTCTCTCAGCAAGAGTGAAACGGGAGAGCAGAGTTTTTCACTCCTGAATAATAACAGAAAGAAATGTATGCTACATCAGTCAGAAACCAGAGACCAAACAAACTGGACCCTTGCATCGTGTCATCCAGGAATTGACCTATGCCTTTACTATGGATTTACATCTGACGTTAGCCAGTGCAGAGAAGACTAACTATGATGATTAAAGGCCTGGAGAACAAAACATATGAAGAATAGTTGCAGGATTTGGGTTTGGCTAGTCTAGAGAAAAGAAGCACTGGGGAGGGGGGACATGATAACAATATTTCAGTATCAGAGGGACTGCCACAAAGATGAGGGGGTCAACCTATTTTCCAAAGAACCAGAGGGCAGGACAAGAAGCCATGGATGGATACTAATTGACAGGTTTGTGCAGAATATCTCCTGAGCCAACAAGGAGAATGCACAGAAAAAGTGGTACTGAGAGTAGTCAGGTTTTGCACAGCAACCACACTGATACACTGAGATGTGTAAAAAGGAAAAACTTTACTTTTAGGAGTAGCACAAGTCAAGAATAAACAGTCCATTTCTCTATTTTCTTTGCATCATCCTCATCTTCTGGATCCCAAGCGGTTGCGTCTGGTGGGTCATGAACTACAGCCCATAGTCCTTCCTTGTGCAGAAGCAAGCAGCATTTTGTGGACCAGGAAACATAGTTTGTCCCATCTAACTGGGTTATCCAGGAAATACCTGTTGCTTGTTCTTGTGCCATTTCCAGTTGAAGAGGTAACACAAAAATCAGCTATTATGATATGGTACTGTGTATGCTAACTCTCAGTACATCTCTGGGCCCATAACCAATGACAGGTTTGTGCAGAACATCTCCTGAGCCAACAAGGAGAATGCACAGAAGAAGTGGTACTGAGAGTAGTCAGGTTTTGCACAGCAACCACACTGATACACTGAGATGTGTAAAAAGGAAAAACTTTACTTTTAGGAGTAGCACAAGTCAAGAATAAACAGTCCAGATCATACACGGGTACAGAGAAGATATCAACAGTTCAAGAGTTATCCAATACAAAGTCGTCTTACCAGTCCAAAAGTCAAAAACACAGTTCTTCAGGTTTAGCAAACAGTAGCAAAACCACAATCAACAATAATCAGCAAGCAATGTAACAGAGTAACTAACACACACAGAGAGAGAAGCTATGTCTTTAGCTCCCTCTTATGGCTGTTGAAAGAACACAGCATTGGCCAATCATTACATATTAAAAGGGATACAATACATTACAATCATGGCTTATATATTGCCAACCCAACCAGTTAGGCTGTAATCATATGACTAACACTAATCAAGGAGAGAAGCAACCAGGAATTAAGGGGAAACTTCCAAACTGTGGGAACAATTAACCAATGGAACGGCTTGCCTTCAGAAGTTCTGGGTTCTTCATCACTGGAGTTTTTTAAGAAGAGACTGGACAGCCACTTGTCTGAAATGGTATAGGGTCTTCTGCTCGAACATGGAGTTGCACTAAAGGACCTCCAAGGTCCCTTCCAACATTCTGGGAAGATTCCTCTATTGTAAAAAGAGACCTTTTGGTAATCCTCAGGTGGCCCCCACCTGGCCAACTTTGTCTGGGCTCTGAAGTTAAGCAGGGTGTGGATCCTCAAAAACATTCCCCAAAGAAAGAGGTAGGAAGTTATCTATGCAACTTTTTTTTAGAAAGAAAAATACAGAGTCCGTTTCCCTTTTGAAAACATGTAATAAGCTTGCTTTGACCTACAGATAGTCCTTGGCCTACGAACACAATGCAGCCCAAAATTTCTGTTGCTAACCGAGACAATTGTTAAGTGAGCTTTACCTTGTTGCCACAGTTGTTAAGTGAATCACTGCAGTTATGATTAGTAGTAACTCAGTTGTCATGTGAATCTGGCTTCCCCATTAACTTTGCTTGTCAGAAGATCCCCAAAAGATGAGCACATGACCACGTGACACTGAAACCGTCATAAACATGAACCAGTTGTCCATGTCTTGATCACGTGACCATGGGGAATGCTGCAATGGTCATAAGCGTGAAAAGCAATCATAAGTCACTTTTTTCAGTGTCATTGTAACTTTCAACAATTACTAAACAAATGGTTGTAAGTTGACAACTTCCTGTACTGGGAAAAGATCCAGTTGGCAGCATCATGTTATCTGCGGCTATATCATTTAGCTGCCAGTTAGATTACTGCAACATATTGTACATGGGTCGGCCCTTGAAGAGCATTGTGTAGCTTCAACTGGTGCAGAATGCAGCTCCATGGAGAAGAAATAGTGTCACATACACAGCGCATGTAACACCACTATATTATGTGCTCCTAACTACTTTCCTTCATGACCAGAGGCAAGCTTGCCTGACCAATAAGCAGCCAAGACACAGTGAAGGCCTTTTGTTTTGTTTATTGCAATAAGCGGGAGAGAAGCTATCAAAGCTTCGATTCTCTCCAAAGTTCTAACCCAAAATATTCCCTTCTTTATACAACTCTATCCTGGCTGCCACATCCCTCCTCATTCCCCATTGGCTGAGGTATTATGCGGTTACACTTTCCAACCACCTTCTACATATTTCCTGCTACATACTAAATCATACATCACATGGGCATTATAATTAAGAGATAATATAGGCAAGGTATGTCAAATAATATTCATCAGCTATTAGGTATGCTTCGTTGTCTGTTTTGAGTTCTGGGCCTACTTTTTATAACTTCTTAGAAAAATAGGTTCTTTCCTTTTTTTCAGTTTAATCTTCCCTGGCTAGCCCTTTCTTCTTGCAACATTTTTCTTTTTTTACAGCTTATGTTCTTCCTTTCCCCTCTCTGAAGACCCAGATAATAATTTTGCCTATGTGTTTATCTTTCATGCTCCCTTTTCCTGGTTTCCTATTGTGGTTTCTTTGGCAGGCTTGTTTCTCGACTCAGTAAGCTTCCACTGCAGCAAATTCAATTTTAAATTTTTCTTTCAATATTAATTTTTGAAGACCTTTCCTTTACTTCTATCAACTACTGCATGAGCCATATTGGCTATTGGTGTGGAGAAGTCAAGGTGCTGCTTTTCATCTTTAAAGTCCTACATGGCTTGGGACCGAGTTTTTCCAAGAGTCTCTACCCATCCAATTTGGTCCAACAGAGTGGGTACACTACAGATCCCATCATCCATACAGTGTCGGCTGGTGGGTACCAGAAGACAGGCCTTCTCTGCTGGAGCCCCTGCCTGAGGGAATACCCCCCCCCTTGGAGACTAGAATGGCCTCAGCCCTGTGGGCCTTTTCGGAAGGCATTAAAAACTTGTCAAGTCTGATTGATTAAGTCAATTTAGTGATAGGTTAGAATGACTTGAGGGAATAAATCAGGCCCAACCCACAGGCCTGATATGAAGAACAACCACGATGATAAACTTGGCTTGATTGAATTGGGAAAGACAACAATAGTTAATTTTTATTATTATAAACAGCAGGAGAAAGCAATGTGCATCCTGGTGGAGGATTTTGATAAGAAAATTGATTTAATGAGATACCTCACCTACTTGTTCCTCTCCAGAGGAAGTGAATATGTGTGTTTAGGTGTGTGTGTAAATATATGCATGTACACACACACACACACACACACAAATACAGACACACACAAATACACACACTCCTGTTCAGTCACTGAGTATTTAAGTTGCAACCCAAATGAGACACAAAATCATTGAAGTGAGTCATTCTAGAGCTTGGCAGTCAAAGTGGTAACATTTTAAATAGATTTGCACAGCAGACCACAAGAAGAATCAATAGTGCGAGGGTTTTCACAGAGGTCCAGTCACAAGCTTCTTGGAGTTAACCTCACTGCTACCCCAGCTACCAGATGTGAGAGGCTAAGGGTCAAACTTGATGCTGCTTTAATTGAGTGATTAGCAACCTTGCCTGCTTTTTCAAAGAATTAAGTCCTGGTGGGGGGCCCTTTTCATTAAGACCACAGTGTGCTAGAAGGTTTTTCCATTCCCTGTGCAACTGAAGTCCAAATGAAAATGCCTAATACCACTGCACAGAAACCAGTGCTCAAAAAAAGTTCTGATCTGCACTGAAAGAAACTTCTCTCTCTCTCTCTCTCTCTCTCTCTCTCTCTCTCTCTCTCTCTCTCTCTCTCTCTCTCTCTCTCTCTCTCTCTCTCTCTCTCTCTCTCTCTCTCTCTCTCAATTGCTGCAGAAAAAAATCTGATAGGCCTAAACTGCAGAGAACCAAGATAAAATTCCACAAAGCATTGTCCTGCTTGATAAAATAGGGGTCCCCAACCTCCAGTCTATGGACCGGCACTGGGCCGCAGCATGCCAACAACTGGGCCACGTGAAGCCCCATCTGCAGGATATCAGGCACCACATGAAACCATACCTCCTCTGGTCCGTGGAAAAATATTTCTCCTTAGAACCTGTCCCTGGTGCACAAAAAGGTTGGAGGCCTCTGTGCTAAAAAGTGCAGATGGTCCTCAACTTACAACAAAGTTGGAAGTTACAATGGCATGAAAAAGTGACTTATGACCATTTTTCACACTTATGACCCTTGCAACATCCCTATGGTCATATGATCAAAATTCAGATGCTTGGCAACTGGTTTGTATTTATGATGGTTGCAGTGTCCCGTGGTCATGTGATCATCTTTTGGGGCCTTCTGATAAGCCAAGTCAAGGGGGAAGCCAGATTCACTTAACAACTGGGTGACTAGCTTAGCAACTGCAGGGTTTCACTTAACAGCTGTGGCAAGAAAGGTGGTAAAATGGGGCAAAACTTACTTAACAAATGTCTTACTTAACAACAGAAATTTAGTGGTCAGTTGTGGTCATAGGTCAAGGACTACCTGTATTTTGCCCGTATTTAAGTCAATGCTGATATCCCAAATAGCTGACATGAGCCTTGACAATATAAGAGGCAGCCTTTCCCTTTAAACTGTTTTGCTTTTGAAAAATGAAGCTGGCAGGAGGAGGAGAATGCTACCCCCGGTTGTTTTTTTTAATAAGATAAGGAATGGCACGAAATAGAACGGAAGAGAAGCTTTGCATGTTAAACTAATTGGAGAATGTGATTTATGACATGCAATTAAGGGAGGGAATTGTGTTTGATTGTGTTCAAGGGAGGAAAATTCACATTCTGGCATCCATCCATGAGTGCCAATGCTTCATTCTCATTATTATAGACTTTTTAGAACAAACAATGCCTGAATGTCCTTTGATCTGTCTCATTAGTCAGAACCATTACATCATACCAGAATCTAATTTTTTTCAAACAACCTAGGGTGTCCTGAGCCCCAGCCACTGTCTCTAGCCTTGAGAGAAGCTGGCAAAGATTCAGGGAAAAATCTTCATCATGGGAAAAGAGAAACTCTGTGGGCCCTCCAGACCCACAGAGACAGAGAGCCCCAGCCTGGGGCCTCTGCAGCAATGGGAGGTTTGGGAACCCCTGCAAGTGGAAGGCCAACAAACTCTGAGCTGCCACAGCTAATAGGGGCCTTGCAACAGCTTGGGGTTGTGCAGAAGCCTGGAGATCAGAAGATGGGGCAAGAATGACCACAGTAAGGAGATTGGTCACTGCCCCTGAACATACAGCAACTGCTGAGGGGCCCACAAATGAGGGAGATCCAGCAGCCTCCCCTCAGACAACTACAGCAAGGGGGGTAGCAGCAGGGCCTGAACATGCATACAGCAGCAGCAATGGGGTCGCCAGTATCTGGGGGTTCAACAGGTGCAGTGGGCACCCTGGCAGCCATTGAATCAACAACCAGGATGGGGCTAGCAGCAACTGGGGAGTACAACAGCCACAATGGGGCCCCCAGCAACCAATGATGGCCCCACCCTTCAGAGCAACCTTCGATGGAGACCCAGAGAAACTGATTTTTTTCCTCAACCAAGTACACCCTCATTTGAATTGCTGAGCCTATCTCTACCCGGATCCAGGTACTATGGTTGATGTAATTGCATCCAGCCTAGAGGGAGAAGCATCCGAATGGTTGAACAATTTATATAATGAGCAAGCCCTGAATTGGAGGTCCCCCACCTCTTCCTCCTAGGACTGAGAGTAAGATTTAAGGACCCATCTATTGCCCTCAAAGAAGAAGAACAAATCCACAAGATCAAACAAGTTGGCCAGCTTGCTCTGGAGTACATGCAAGAGTTTCGCAAGATAGCCTGTCAGATAGAAAGATGGCCTTAGCAATCCATAATTCATCATTTCAGGGAAGTGTTGGACGACCACCTTTCTCACTACCTGCCAAGCTGATAATCCCTAAGTCGGGTACGCAGGTAGATTTAAAAGTGTTAGTTGATTCTGGATGTTCTCGATGCATCATCAGTTTGCCATTTGCCATGAAATTGGGCATACGAGCAAAAATGCTCTCCAAACCTGTGAGGTTTGAGCAAGCCGATGGCTCCCTGATGGGAGGAACTTTAGTCACGCAATTAATGGAGCCCCTAAGCATAGAAATAGATGAGCACTAGGAGTTCATTCATTTCCTGGTGGCTCCAAAAATGACTGAGGCTGTGATCCTAGGACTAGTCTGGTTGGATAAATGGAAGCCATTTATCTGGTGGGAGAAAGAAATGAGAACTGTGAAACTACCTATAGGGCCCAAGCCCCCCATTGATTCAACAGATGTTACAGGGAATTCAGCCCACCCAATGAGCGAGTGCACATGGCTGCCTCACAGCCACCAGGTGAGCCACTCATCCCCAGAGAGTACCGGGACCTGGCAGAGGCATTTAGTGAGAAAGAATGTGAAGCCCTGCCTCCTCACCAACCCAATTATTGCTCTATTGAACTGTTGCCAGGAGCCAAACTCCCATGACCAAGAATGTACGCTATGTCCCCCCTCGAAATGGAGGAGATGCAGTGATACATGGACAAAAACCTAGCGAGGGGATTCATTGAACAGGCCAACTCTGCTGTGGGAGCCCCTGTGTTGTTTAAAGAAAAGAAAGATGGGTCTCTTCATTTATGCATTGATTATAAAGGTCTGAACATGTTGAGTGTAGAAAATAAATGCCCCCTCCCCCTCCTGAAAGACTTACTAACCCACCTGGCCAAGAGGAGTGTCTTCACTAAATTAGACCTGAGAGAAGCATATTACCAGGTCAGAATACAGGAGGGAGATGAGTGGAAAACTGCCTTCAACTGCCCCTTGGGAAGCTACCAGTTCAAAGTCATGCCATTTGGACTGCAGGAGGGCCCAGCCGTATTTATGCAGTTGATTAATGAGGTCCTACATGATCATTTATACAAAGGGGTTCTGGTGTATCTTGATGACATCCTGATATACAGTACGAATATGACTGACCAAATATGTCTGGTGAGAGAAGTGTTAAAGAAACTATTGAATGCCAAGCTTTATGTCAAATTGTCAAAATGTGAATTTCACCAAACCCGATTAGATTATCTTGGCTATAGAATTTCCAATGAGGGCATTGAAATGGACCTAGCCAAAGTGAAAGCTATAATTGAATGTCAACCCCCAAAGCCTCGCAAACAGCTCCAGAGCTTACTAGTTTTTGCCAACTTCTACTGTCAATTCATCCCCACCTTTGCCGAGATTGCCCTGCCCCTTACAGAACTACTAAAAACAGGCAAAGGAGGAGGGAATTCATGACCGGGCCAACCACTAGCATGGACTATGAGCTGCCAAACAGCTTTTGAGAATTTAAAAAGACTATTTGCCGCTGAACTGGTTCTAAAGCACCCCTACCCAGGGGAGCCTTTTGTAATTCAAGCTGACACCAGCAACATTGCAGCCGGAGCTGTATTACTGCAAAAGAACTAAAGTGGAGTCCTACAACCCTGTACCTACATCTCCAAAAATTTTACTGAAAGTGAGAGGAGATGGGCAGTCTGGGAGAAGGAGGCCTTCGCCATTAGGTGGAACCTGTTAAAATGGTGACATTATTTAGAGGGGAGCAAGGTGCCATTTGAAGTATGGACAGATCACAAAAACCTAGAGGCACTGAAGACCCCCAAGAACTGGTCCCCAAAACAAGTGTGGTGGGCACAGTACTTTAATCATTTCAACTTCACTCTAAAGTACATACTGGAAGGAAAAAATGTCTTAGCTGATGCGCTATCCCGATTGCCCCAGTACAAAAGCGAACACGAAGCGGTCAACAGTCAACAAACTGCCACTCAACTCATCCCCAGTCAACAAACTGCCACTCAACTCATGCCTTGCAGGGCCCCTAACCCTGATGACCCAGGAGTGAAGAAGATAAAACAAGAGCTCCTCACCAATCAATGGTTCAAAGATAATCAAACATGCAGGGATGGTTTGGCATACAAGGGGGGACACTGTATCTACCTGAAGCCCTCCATTTCAATGCTCTCAAACACAGCCATGATGTAAAACAAGCTAGACACTTCGGATATTTAAAAATCCACCGGCAATTTTAGTGGCCGGGGCTAAAACAAGATGTGGAAAACTATGTCAGGAATTGTGCTGTATGTGCCACCATGAAAAGAATTCCAGGGAAAACCCCTGGGTTACTGCAGCTGGTGGCATACCCTTCTCAACCATGGGAAGAGATAGCTATGAACTTTATTGTAGACCTACCCGAAAGTAGAGAAAATACTGTCATCTGGACTGTGATAGACCTGTTCTCAAAGCAGGATCATTTTATCACTTGCAAAGGACTCCCATCTGCCCAACGACTCAATAGATTTTTCCTGAAACATATCTACCAACTGCATGGCACCCCTAAGTGAATAATTTTGGATAGAGGAGTGCAGTTCACAGTGAAACTTTGGAGGAGTTTCCTTAAATTAATTGGATCATCTCAAAGCTTATCATCTGCTTTTCATCCAGCTACCAATGGGGCTGCAGAATCCACTAACAAAATGGTGGAGCAATATCTCAGATGCTATGTTTCCTACCAACAGTCAAACTGGACTGACCTCCTCCCCTTTGCCGAGGTGGCTTACAATAATTCTGTTCACAGCAGCACCAGCTACACGCCTTTCAGAGTAGCCACAGGAAAAGAGTTCATCCCAATACCTGAATACCCTCAGATGCCCTCTGCTTCCCAGACACTAGATCAGTGGGTGAGGGGGTGGGAAGAGGTTTGGAGAAACATGAAAATGGCATTAAAAAAGACTTCTGAGTCCTATAAAAACAGGCTGATAAAAAGAGGGCTCCCCCCAAAACATTCCAAGTTGGGGAAAAGTTTTATCTGTCAACTAAATATTTATGCCTCAAATTACCCAGCAAGAAATTAGGACTGAAATTCTTGGGGCCTTTCCCAATCGTAAGGATCATCAACCCCATCACAGTAGAACTAAAACTCCCCAGGCTTTTAGGGAAAGTTCACCCTGTCTTCCATTGCAGCCTGCTGAAACCTTTTCAGGACTCCACCTTGAGACCTCCCCCTAAGAAGGCACCCAGGCCCCATGTTGTAGCGGGTCAGACACACTATGAAGTGAAAGGCATTCTTGACTCTAGAATTTTTAAAGGGAAATTTCAGTACCTAGTACAATGGAAGGGGTACTCACTGTCTGAAGCTACGTGGATGAAATCTAGTGATGTGAAGGCTGACCAACTCATCAAAAAGTTTCATGAAAGAAACCCCAGCAACCCAAGAGATAATTCCTGACATATGCTTTTGTTTACATTACAGGATCTATCCTTTTTGCAAGGGGGGGGTGGATGTCAATGCTGCAAACATTGGATGGTTTTGCCTGGACAATATAAGAGACAGCCTTTCACTTTAAACTGTTTTGCTTTTGAAAAATGAAGCTGGCGGGGGGAGGAGAATGCTACCCCTGGTTGTTTTTTTTAATGATAAGGAATGGCAGAAAATAAAATGGAAGAGAAGCTTTGCATATTAAACTAATTCGAGAATGTGATTTATGACATTTAAATTAAGGGAGGGAATTGTGTTTGATATGATGTGTTCAGGGGAGGAGAATTCAGATTCTGGCATCCATCCATGAGTGCCGATGCTTCGTTCTCATTATTATAGACTTTTTAGAACAAACAATGCCTGAATGTTCTTTGATCTGTCTCATTAGTTGGAACCATGACACTATACCTTTCTCAACAAATGGAGCAAGGATCATTTCTAATGTGAGGTTTAAGCTGTGGCAGGTCCAGCACAGATGCCGAAGAAGAAGGATCACAGACAAACTCTTCTATCTTGAACAAGGGATTGTTTCTAAGAGAAAATGGCCTTTCCAGTGAAGTTAGATATCCTGTGAGGCTAGAAGGGAGCGACCGGTAATTCTCCAAGCTCCATGCTTATTTAATTATAATATATTAATTAGACGAAAATGATAGTTACTCCACATGGCAATTAACCTCTGGACCTGTAATTTTAGGACCATAAATACTAATCAAGGGATACTTCAGGATGGCATTTTGTAACTTTTTCATTTCCTATATTCTAAGAAAGCTGTTGTCAGCCAATTAAAGATGAATGGTGTAATTAGTAGCACCAGTGATATACCAGAGACTTCAATACATTGTTCTTGCTTTCCGGAAAATCACTCCAAGATCAACTATTAGGAGCTTTGCATTTTTGAAAGGGGAAGGAATCGTTCCTTTGTACAACTGAACAATTCATAAATTATTCACATAGTACACTGACAATTTGGGGGGGGGGGGAATGAGAAGACCATTCTGTTCCCTTCTTCTACTTAGCCATTGGCATAATAAAATTTAGAAGACCAGGAAGAAATTCATCTAGTTTCAACTCAAAACAGAAAAGGGGGTTACAATAGTTCTTCTCTTTTGAGCTGGTTCCATTTGGCATTGGTGCCAGGGAACAGGTTCAGCCCTAGATCCAGTGGTGGGATTCAGCTGGTTCGCACCACTTTAGCAGAACCAGTAGCTAATTTTTTGTTGCCCAGGCCCAGAATGGACTT
The DNA here is from genome assembly GCF_964194415.1 of Vipera berus. Lineage (NCBI taxonomy): Eukaryota > Metazoa > Chordata > Lepidosauria > Squamata > Viperidae > Vipera > Vipera berus. The sequence continues at coordinate 13,959,321 of NC_138216.1, forward strand.
CTGGAAGTGGCATCCAGAGAGAGAACCAGTTGTTCACATATTTGAATCCCACCACTGCCTAGATCCCAGCTTTTTATCTCAACTCCTAACAATATCAGTGATGCCCTAGACGTGATGTCCCGCTGCCTGAAAGCGGTCCGGGAATGGATGGGGAGAAACAGGCTTCAACTGAACCCGGACAAGACTGAATGGCTGTACGTACCGGCAAGCCAGGAGATTCAGAACGTCCCACTGCTTAACATTGGGGACAAGTTACTTCCCCCTGTTGATAGGGCCCGCAACCTGGGTGTCCTCCTAGACTCGCAGCTCTCCCTGGAAGACCACATTGGAGCTGTGACCAAGGGGGCCTTCTCCCGGGTTCGACTAGTTCGCCAACTACGGCCTTATCTGGACCTGGATTCCTTACGTACAGTCACCCATGCCCTTGTGACATCTCGCCTAGACTATTGTAACGCTCTCTACATAGGGCTGCCCTTGAGATCCACTCGGAAGCTTCAACTGGTGCAAAGTGCGGCGGCACGGACACTCTTGGGAGCCTCCCGATACTCCCATATCACACCTCTCCTCCGTGCGCTGCACTGGCTTCCGGTTGCCTTCCGTGTGAAGTTCAAGGTGCTAACAATGACATTCAAAGTCCTACATGGCATGGGTCCGGACTACCTACGGGAGCACCTTCTGCCGATGTCAGCACCCCACCGTCCTGTGCGCTCCCACAGAGAGGGCCTCCTCAGGGTGCCAACGCTCAAGGAATGTCGGCTGGTGGCCCCCAGGGGGAGGGCATTCTCAGTGGGTGCGCCAGCCCTCTGGAACACCTTACCAACCGAAATCCGGATGGCCCCTGACCTCCGTACCTTCCGTCGCGACTTAAAAACTTTCCTGTTCCAGCAGGCTGGCCTGGCATGATAACGTTAATTGGGGTCCCAGTTTGTGTTCATTAGTGTTTCTTATTATTTTATTGTTCGGTCTGTATACCTTCCTTCCTCTGTACACCGCCCCGAGTCCCTCGGGAGAAGGGCGGTTTATAAAAACTAATAAATAAATAAATAAATAAATAAATAAATCCTTGTATTGCAGAGGACCTCAAGGCTCAGTCTCTCCCATTTTTATTTAACATCAACCTGAAGCCACTGAGTGACACCTGTCATTGGCATAGGATCGAGGATCATCAGTATGCTGATGATACTCAGTTATACTCAGTTATATTCAGGGCTTTTTTTCTCATAGAATGCTCAGAACGGCGTTCCGGAACCTTTTTTTTGCAAAAAAACAAACAAACAAACAACCCAGCTCCCTTATTGGTTTTCCTAAGCCTATTGCAGGGCTAGCAATCTTGGCCCTTTTATAACTCGTGGACTTCAACTCCCAGAAATCCTGAGCCAGCCATGCTGAGGGGAAAGGGAGAGGTTTCCAAGCTGAGCCATGCTGGCTCAGGAATTCTGGGAGTTGAACTCCTTCAGTCATAAAAGAACCAAGGTTGCCTACCCAGCACTAGAGGAGGACATTAAAATTATTTACAAGGTTACTTCTTTAGGAACTAAACTTTTAGAATCTAAAACAGCTAATTCAGAAAAGCCAACAGAAAAGAACCTCACATTTTCATCTGCTTCTGTCTTTTTGAAGGTAAAATTAGATAACAAAATAATCTATTTCTTATGTTAACATCTCTGCAATGAAATCAAAGGCAACAGGAAAGAAATGAGAAACATTTTTCTCAATGTAATATGTCTAATTTAGCTGATTCTAGAAAAAATAGTATCTTTTGTACACTCTTGAAAACTATTTTGAATCTAAACAATTCTTAAGAATGAAATATTCTTAATTTGGACTTTACTTTTACTGTTTGGACTGTTGTGTGTTTTGAAAAATAGATTATTTAGAATCAAGTTATGTTGCACTTCAGTCTTTAAATAATTAATCTAGTACATACATAACAATATATGATGTTTTCCCTGGTGAGTTTAACATCAATAACAACATTTATTAAAAAAGGCTAAAATAATTTCTGGGGGTATTTGTATAGTAAAATTTTGGACAAGCAGTGATCATGTTACATATGTGCATAAGTGTAGTCAGTAGCATATGCCTTTTTAAAAATATCAAACATGCAAAGAAACAAAAATAAGTCCAAAATAACTGTATTACATCCAGAAATGCCAACTTTGCAACCAATATTTCTCATCCATAACTATGGCACACTAAGGATACCTGCATACATGCAAATGTTTCTCTGGGATCAGTAACGTAACAGGGATTGCTTTTTCCTTCCAGTAACATATACCTAAAACCAGTTTATTGCATTTGGCAATTGTACTAAAAAAAATCTCATTCATTTAATTTGAAATCAAGTGAAAAATTGATTTAAATTATTTTATTAAAACAAATTAATGGCAATTCTTTTATAAAAAGTTGCTTCAAACAAAATGAGTTTGACATGCCTGCTCTAGATAGTTGAATGCTCCAAAATAAATTCTAGACAAGGCCTGTACATGCAGCCTACCAAGCACCCTTGGACAGAGCACAGACTTTTTTTTAAGTAATAAAATCACCACCACTGCCCTGAAAGTCATGTTGCCTAATGCCTCCATGGCTTACCATGACCACAAGCTCCAACACTGTAGATGCTCCTCTAGTCACCAAATCATTAATTAGCCCACCAGCATTCCTTTGCAGACCACAAAGATTTTTAATTTATCAGTGTGGGCCTTTCCTTTCTACAAGATTATTATTATTATTATTATTATTATTATTATTATTATTATTATTATTATTATTATTATTATTATTATTATTATTATTATTATTATTATTATTATTATTATTATTATTATTATTATTATTATTTGGAAGGGACCTTGGAGGTCATCTAGCCCAACCCCCTGCTCAGGCAGGAAACCCTATACCATTTCAGACAAATGGCTGGCCAGTCTCTTCTTAAAAACTTCCAGTGTTGGAGCATTCATCACTTCTGGAGGCAGGTTGTTCCACTGGTTAGTTGTTCTAACTGTCAGGAAATTTCTCCTTAGTTCTAGGTTGCTTCTCTCCTTGACTAGTTTCCATCTGTTGCTTCTTGTCTGTTCTCCAGTTCCCTAATCATCTTTGCTGCTCTTCTCTGTACTCTTTCTAGAGTCTAGACATCTTTTTTACATCGTGGTGACCAAAACTGGATGCAGTATTCCAGGTGTGGCCTTACCAAGGCATTGTAAAGTGGTATTAGTACTTCACGTGATCTTGATTCTATCCCTCTGTTAATGCAGCCTAGCACTGTGTTGGCTTTTTTGGCAGCTGCAGCACACTGCTGGCTCATATTTAAGTGATTGTCCACTAGGACTCCGAGATCTCTCTCACAGTTACTACTATTGAGCAAGGTACCACCTATACTATACCTGTGCATTTGATTTTTCCTGCCTAAATGTAGAACCTTACTTTTTCACAATTGAATTTCATTTTGTTAGATAGTGCCTAGTGTTCGAGTCTGTTCAGATCCTCCTGTATCTTAAGCCTATCTTCTGGAGTATTGGCTATTCCTGCCAGTCTGCAAATTTGATGAGTTCCCCATCTATCCCCTCATCCAAATCGTTGATGAAGATGTTGAAGAGCTGCACAGACCTCTTCTAGATTTTCCTCTTGCCTTTCCGAGTTAACTCCTTGGTCTGTCATTGAGCAAGAATTGACTTTGTAGGGAAGCATATTATCATTTGATGTATATTTAACATATGTTCTACCTTTATTTACCAATTATATAATATTTGTATGCAATCCACATGGCGAGGTTTGGGGAAACTTACAATAGAAAAAATATATTTTTAAAATCATAAGATTAAAACATTGCCTGGCCCGCACCGCCTCCACTGCCCACATTGCGCAGCCCCGCCATATAGATTGGGCTCTGCTGCTCCCACAGCACCAGCCGCGCCAGCTCTGGCCCCAGGGAGGGGAGCCTGCCGCCAACACCCTTCACACCTGTGACTGCAGCAGCAGCACCCCCCCACCCCCCACCTCCTGCGCCTGCCAAGATGAGAGTTCCGGAACCTTTTTTTTTTTTTTTAGAAAAAAAGCACTGGTTATATCTTCTCTTATTGTAATAACACTGAGGTTCTACCCAATGCATGGAGACAGTGACACTGTGGAGAGAAGAACAGGCTTCAATTCATATTAGCAAGACCTAGATGTGGGTTTAGGGATCCCCAGATCTGGATATATTCCATCTTTACCTCTGAATGTAATAGCACTCCACCAAACAGATTTGATCTGTAATTTGGGATTCTTCCTGGACTTATAGTTGGAGGACTTTGGCACAAATCCAACCTGTATGCCAGTTGTTGTTGTTCCTAGATTGTGGGACTCCAATCACGGTCATAATATCGCTGCACAAGCTGCATTGGATTCCAGTATGATTCTGGATATAGTTCAAGAGACCGATTGTCATCTTTGAGGCCCTACATGGCAGAGAGTTGGGTTCTTGCAGAACTGCCTGACTCCAATAGTTTCTGTCCATCCCAACCGATCTGCTGTGGATTTGTACTGTGTCACAGTGTCCTCCAACAGAGACCAGGAGGTATGCCTGCTTTGCCAAAACACTTGCCTTTTGGAATAGTCTCTCCTGTTGGCCTTGCGGAATAGAAATGAATGGAAAAAGAGCAAGGTAGATGCTAAGCTTGTAAGCCGCCCTGAGTCTTCGGAGAAGGGCGGGATATAAATGGAATTAAAATAAAATAAAAAATAAAGTATGTAATAATTTACTTGGACTTCAGTAAGGCATTTGATAAAGTAGATCACAACCTACTACTTGATAAGATAGAAAAATGTGGGTTACACAGCATCACCACCAGATGGATTCATAGCTGGCTGACCAGCCGTGCTCAGCGTTTAGTCCTCAATGGAATTGCATCTACATGGAGGGAAGTGTGTAGTGGGGTGCTCCAGGGCTCTGTTCTGGGCCCAGTGCTCTTCAACATCTTCATCAATGATCTGGATGAGGGGATAGATGGGGAACTCAACAAAATGGCAGACAACACTAAGCTGGCAAGAATAGCTAACACTCCAGAAGATAGGCTTAAGATACAGGAGGATCTTGACAGACTTGAACATTGGGCACTATCTAACAAGTTGAAATTCAATGGTGGAAAAAGTAAGGTTCTATGTTTAGGCAAGAAAAACCAAATGCACAGGTATAGTATAGGTGGTACCTTGCTCAATAGTAGGAACTGCAAGAGGGATCTCAGAGTCCTAGTGGACAATCACTTAAATATGAGCCAGCAGTGTGCTGCAGCTGCCAAAAAAGCCAACACAGTGCTAGGCTGCATTAACAGAGGGATAGAATAAAGATCATGTGAAGTGTTGAAACCACTTTATAATGCCTTGGTAAGGCCACACTTGGAATACTGCATCCAGTTTTGGTCACCACAATGTAAAAAAGATGTTGAAACTCTAGAAAGAGTACAGACTAATAAGGAATGGTTGCTGGAATTGGGTATGTCTAGTTTAATGAAGAGAACGATGAAGGGTGACGTGATAGCAGTGTTCTAATATCTCAAAGGTTGCCACAAAGAGTGAGTCAAGCTATTCTCCAAAGCATCTGAACACAGGACAAAAAGCAACAGAATGAAACTGATCAAGGAGAGAGGCAAACTAGAACTAAGGAGAAATTTCCTGAAAGTTAGAACAATTAATCCATGGAACAACCTGCCTCCAGAAGCTGTGAATGCTTCAATACTGGAAGTTTTTAAGAAGAAACTGGACAGCCATTTATCTGAAATGGGATAGGGTTTCTTGCCTGAGCAGGGGGTTGGACTAGGTGACTTCCAAGGTGCTTCAATCATCATCATCATCGTTGTTGTTGTTGTTGTTGTTGTTAAGTTCCCTTGTCAAGGTATCAAGAACTGACTCTGATAGATACCTTCCTAATTCACTGGAGTATAAGGGGGAGAAGAGGAGGAGGAGGAGGAAGAAGGAGACAAGAAGAAGGAGGAGAAGGAGAAGAGAGACAAGGAGGAGGAGGAGATACAGCACAATCAGACTTACAAGTTTTTACTTGCTCTAGCCCATCTCCATAAAAGTAATTTTAGCCTTCCTATAGAGCTGATTTCTTGGTTTGGTCTACCTATAGCTTGATGACCTGCTGTTTCCCTCAGGCAGTGGGGTCAGGATGTTATTGGAGACTGGTATATGTGTTTGTTATGTGCTATAAGGCAGTTTTATCAAGAGTCTTATTTTCACTTTTAATTATGTGTTGCCTTCTGGCTTTTATGCCATGTTGTTTTATGCATAGTTTTGTTGGTTGTCCAGAGTTATTGGGTTAAGATGGGCAGCCATATAAATTTTTTAAATAAATCAATACATTCCAGGGAAATTGCAATCAGGAAGGAACCTTTGCAGAGGACCTTTTACTGCTGCAGGACATTTTGCTGATAACTAAATAAAAAAACAGTAACAAAAATTAGATGCACTGGCTCTGTGGTACATTTTTCAAAAGTAATTATCCTTAATCCCTTAAATAAAACCAGATTTTTTAAAAATAAAAATAAAAATATATAAATCCATCAGAGTGGAATTTATTCCCTGCCTGATGCTGTCTCTCTGCAGTCCAAAGTACTGCAAAACAAGTACTCAAAAGTCAATAAGGAGACTAGACAAAGTGAAGGAAAAACCAGAGTCAGGAGGAATAGGTGAAAACAAACCCCAGGACATCAATTAGAACTGCAAAGGTAAAACAAACTGAGATTTGGAATTTAAAAAGAACAAACATTTCTATCTCCTGAACTCAGCAGTTCTGAATTCACCTAATCCTGGGACACTGCAGCCACCATAAATACATGTCAATTGCCTACCATATGAACTTTGATCATACGGGCATGCTGCAATGATCATGAGCATGAAAAATGCTCATAAGTTACTTTTTTCAGTAATGTTGTAACTTCAAACAGTTGCTAAACAAAAGGTTGTAAATTGAGGATTACCTGTATCTATAATTATGCAGATAATTGTTTAGTCCGGTAAGATTCTGTCTATAGGTGAAGAACAATAAAGAAAATTATTCCATGTGTCATTCTTTATTCTTGGAGCATGGCAGGATCCTACTCCACTGTTCTTAAACAAGGTAGCTATTTAGCCCCATTCCTGCCCAAATCTGAAATTCCCCTTTTCTCCTGTATTTTGGATTTTGAAATGAGGACTGCTGAACAGCTGGTTGGAAACTGATCAAAGAGAAAAGCAACCTGGAATTAAGGAGAAAGTTCCTAACAGTGAAGACAATTAACCAGAGGAACAGCTTGCCTTCAGAAATCGTGGGCGCTCCATCACTGGAGGTTTTTAAGAAGAGACTAGTCATTCACCTGTCTGAAATGGTATAGGTTCTCCTGCTTGAGCAGGCAGCTGGACTAGAAGACCTCCAAGATCCCTTCCAGCATTATTCTATTCTATTCTATTTTATTCTATTCTATTCTATTCTATTCTATTCTATTCTATTCTATTCTATTCTATTCTATTCTATTCTATTCTATTCTATTCTATTCTATTCTATTCTATTCTATTCTATTCTATTCTACTTTATTCTATTCTACTCTACTCTACTCTACTCTACTCTACTCTACTCTACTCTACTCCATTCTGTGTCCAGTTCACATAAATTTGATCAGATAATAGAATAGACTGCTTGTGCACTAATTTGTACAGCCTAAACCATCAGTTTCTTTCCTTATTTGTTGCTTATGGTAACTGAAGAAAAATCTGTGATCCATAAGTTGGTATTGCAAGGTCTACATCAACTGCTTGTTTGGGTTACAAAAACTGTATCTGAATCAGACATGCCTCTCCATGTTCTTCTACTGTACATTTATATTTGTCTCTACAGAGGAGTTATAGGAAAAAGCTATATAACAGAGTTGGAAGGGACCTTGGAGAACTCTCTGCTCAAGAAAGAGACCCTATACCATTCCAGACAAGGTGGCTGTCCAGTCTTTTCTTAAAAACCTCCATGATGGAACACCCACAACTTCTGGAGGCAAGCTGTTCCACTGGTTGATTGTTCTCACTGTCAGGAAATTTCTCCTTAGTTCTAGGTTGCTTCTCTCCTTGGTTAGTTTCCATCCATCACTTCTTGTCCTGCCTTCAGGTCCTTTGGAAAATAGGTTGACCCCCGCTTCTTTGTGGCAGCCCCTCAAATAATGGAACACTGCTGTCATGCCATCCCTAGTCCTTCTTTTCACTAGACTAGACATACACAATTCCTGCAACTGTTTGCTTTAGCCTCCAGCCACTTAATCATCTTTGTTGCTCTTTTCTGCACTTTTTCCAGTCTCTACATCTTTTTTATAATATGGTAACCAAAACTAGATGCAGTATTCTAAGTGTGGTCTTACTAAGGCTTTATAAATCAGCACTAATACTTCATATGATCTTGATTCTATCCCTGTGTTAATGCAACCTAGGATTGTGTTGGCTTTTTTGGCTGCTGCTGCCGCACACTGCTGGCTCATATTTGATCGTTCACTAGGACTCCAAGATTCCTGTCATAGTTACTGCTATTGAGCCAGGTTCCATCAATTTTAGACCTTGTGTGTTTGGGTTTTTTTGTGCCTAAATGTAAAACCTTACTTTTCTCACCATTGAATTTCATTTTGTTGGATAGGGTTCAGATTACCATCATCACTGCTTTTGCTGCTTTCTGCTACTAATAAGCCTCACTTCCACTCTTTTTTTTTTCTAACACTATCGCTGGTTCTTAATTTTTTACAAGGAGAAGAACCCACAACTGGAGTGCTAACTTAGCTGTATATTACCTTTGTTTCTGTTAAAAAATAATTAAATGGGTTTCTTTGGGGGCAAAGCTCTTTGGATTAGGGAAAAATCTACTTAACACTATTTAAATACTATTTACTGCATGCCTGACTAAGAATCCTGTGGTTTCTTTTGCTTAATGAGGAAAAAATGTACTGATATATTGCAAATCTAATTAAATTATGAACTAAAAAGGTACACTTGTGTTTTGCACTGGTATCACACAAGGTTAGGTCTTGTAAATTAGATGAAAACTCCATTAATAAGCAAGCAAAATACGGTCATCTGCATTATATTTTGCATTCCTTCCATTCATATTATCATAATTTTATACTTCTGGTGCTTCACAATTGAGCAATGATTACTTTGCTAACTACTTGCATGAGTTTTGATAAAACAGCCCCCTGAGGAATTTAAGGAGCAAAGGGAGAAAAAAGAATATTTTTTCACATAAGGCTGCACCAGATATTATGAACTCAATTATCGCGGTATGAAGGCACGTCTGATAAATAAAGTAACAACAATTAAACAGGAGCTAAATTAAACAGGTGTGATTGATAAAAATGCCTTTCTACAAGAAACATGAGCACTTCTAAACTGCTAGGAAGAAAAAAAAAACAGAGGTAGAATAATATTACAGAATCTCTTCACAAATAAGAGATTTAATTCTTCTTATCTTGTGCAAATACTAACCCTCAAGAGGATAAATGTGATAAACTAAAGGCCTAGATCTGGAGTGATCCGACTGGCCTATTTCAAACCCTTGTCAATTCTACAGTTTTCCATATTATAGATCCTGCCCAGTTTCTGCACAAATCTGATTTTATTTCTTTTTTAAAAATCTGCTTTTTTAAACATATGCTGCTATTTTCTCTGCTAATTCTACATTTATGCATTGACTCTGCCCTAAAATATACATGCCTGTTTCCTTTTCATCTGATTATTTTTTTAATTTTGCCTATCAACATTTGCAGCAATGAATGAGAGTTCACTACATTCTGATAATGCATAGTTTTTTATTGTTTATTATACCCTCAATCTAATCTGCTCATTACAAAAATTCTATGGAGAAATTAATCCCCTAAGTGTAAACAAAATTAGTCTGCTTTCAAATAATGAACGAATAAATACCATGAATTTATCAGGCACTAAATTCTGGGAACCATCATATGGGCAATTTGGAGCAATTAAATGTTATAATTCCAGCACAATTTTGTTCAATTCAGCACTGATTCCTTCTCATCAACATATGACATGCGTAAAGTCTGATTTTATTAATACGATAATAACAATAACAATGCTCTCGGACTGCATCACAATTATTTGTGTGTGTGTCATGTTTCAGTGAATCAAAGTAGCAAAATCCTGATAAAATAAAAGGTAACGTTTTCTCCTATCCCAGGGGTAGGCAACCTTGGCCCTTTTATGACTCGTGGACTTCAACTCCCAGAATTCCTGAGCCGGCCATGCTGAGGGGAAAGGGAGAGGTTTCCAAGCTGAGCCATGCTGGCTCAGGAATTCTGGGAGTTGAAGTCCATGAGTCATAAAAGAGCCAAGATTGCTTACCCCTGCCCTATCTAGTCATATCTGACTCTAGGGGCTGGTGTTCATCTCCATTTCTTAGCCAAGGGAGGCAGTGTTGTCTAAAGACATTTCCATGGTCATAAGGCCGGCATGACTATACACTGAGATGCACAGAATGCTATTACTTTCCCACCAAAGTGCTGCCTATTTACCTACTTGCATTTGCATGCTTTCAAACTGCTAGGTGGGCAGGAACTGGGGCAAGTAATGGGAGCTAACTCCATCATATGGTAATTGGGTCTCAAACTAACAATCTTCTGATCAACAAGCCCAGCATCTTAAGTTCCAGGCCACTGTGCCCCCCTTTTTTAATATAATGGATGCAGACAAAATGAAATTATGTGAAGACCCAGGTCTCTGAAGAATTTCCTAATGCTGGGAAAGATAGAAAGAAAGAGGAGAAGAGGAGGATCAACAGCAAAGTGGATGAATTCCGTTATAGAGATGATAAAGGAGCATTTGAAAGACCTGAAGGACAAGGTTTGGGGCAAATTGTACGGAGAAAAATGTATCTAGGTTGTCTCTAGAAGTCAACAGTGACTTGATGATGGATAATCATAAGCAGACAATCCTGCCAGTTTCAATAGGGGTGGGGTTTCCTTCTTGGTCACTCCTTGAGTAGAGTATTGATTGTTTGGAGTTGGTGCCTCCTCATCTGAGCGTTGTTTGCTGGAAGGGATGCATTGTAATCTGCTTCTTTTCCAAGTTTTTTCTTGTCTCTTTTGAATGGTGTGTAAATGTGGTTTGTCTCTGTATCTGTTGATGGATGTTTTGTCTGAATGTCTAGCTTCTAAGAAATCTCTAGGATTTTTAGATTTGGCTTGGTCTAAGATGCTCAATTTTTCCCCCCTCTCTTGCAAAAAAAATAAAACAAAATTAAAAGGGACGCGGTGGCTCAGTGGGTTAGGACACTGAGCTTGTCGATCAGAAGGTCGGCAGTTTGGCGGGTCGAATCCCGAGTGCCGCGTAACAGAGTGAGCGCCTGTTACTCGTCCCAGCTTCTGCCAACCTAGCAGTTCGAAAGCACGTAAACATGCAAGTAGAAAAATAGGGACCACTACGGTGGGAAGGTAACAGCGTTCCGTGCACCTTTGGCGTCTAGTCATGCCAGCCACATGACCACGGAGACGTCCTCGGACAAGCGCTGGCTCTTCGGCTTTGAAACGGAGATGAGCACCGGCCCCTAGAGTCGGAAACGACTAGCACGCATGTGCGGGGGAACCTTTACCTTTACCTTTACCTAAGATGCTCATAGTTGCCCAGGTGAAATTGTGATTGAGACTGTTTATATGAGAGATTAAAGAGTTTTCACTGTGTCTTCTGATTGCTAGTTGGTGTTCATGGATGTGCTTTGCTAGTCTTCTGCCTGTTTGTTCTACAAAGTGGCTATTAGAGTCCTTACACCACATGTTGTAGCAGATGCTTGTTTTTTTTCTTCCTCTTCTTGGGCTACTGGGCATATTTTTAATTTTGTCTCACTCAAAATAATCCATTCTGATTTTCTTTTCTTTCCCGACAATGGTCAATTCTTAGTCTTTAATGCCAAGCTTTTAAATCCAGGGAAAATTTTCAAGGCTGCTTTATAGAGCAGGGAAAGAGATGTTACAATCATGACTTTAAATGGAGTAAGCTTCAGCTATGCCATGATAAGGAAGGTTGACGTTTTACAGATATTTTGTAAAGATTTTAAAAAATCTCTTTCCCTGAATAAGATCCCTCTTTGTATAATAATAAAATTCAAAATCTGTCATGCATTACAGAGACCTGGTTGGGCCCAGAGGGCGGTGTCCCTCTGGTTGAGTTGTGCCCTCCGGGTTTCTGTGTGCTACACCGGCCGCAGGCTCAGGACAGGGGCGGTGGGGTGGCAGTGGTTATTCGGGAGACCTTATGTCCGTGGGAGAGCACTGTTGTACAGATAGGCGGGAGTGAGTCCCTCCTCCTGAGATGTGGCCCTCGGGCTCAGTTGGGCCTGTTGCTAACATACCTGGTGCCCAGCTGTGTGGCAACAGCCCTACCCGAGCTGTTCGACACCCTCTCAGGGTTGACGGTGGAGTTTCCCAGACTCATAGTTCTGGGCAACTTCAACCTGCCTTCCCTGGGAGAGTCGTGAGAGTTAGCTCGGGAGTTCATGGCTTCCATGACGGCCATGGACCTGACCCAAGTAATTCAGGACCCGACTCATGGGGGGGTCACACTCTCAACCTGGTTTTTCTATCTGGGCAATGGTTGGATGATTTGGGAGGGGGCTTGCCAACTATTGTCCCCCTGTCATGGTCTGATCATTATCTCCTGCGGCTGGTCTTCCACTGTGTCACCCCCCGTCGCTGGGCTGCGGAACCGACCAGGTGGTTCTGCCCCAGGCGCCTAATGGACCCAGAACGGTTCCAGATGGTGCTTGGGTCTTTATCTATCTCCCTCACTCACAGCCCGGCTGATGCTTTGGTGGAGGCCTGGGAAAGGGCTGCCACCGAGGCACTCAACAGTGTTGTACCCTTGCGACCCCTGACCCGGCACAGATCCCGTTGGGCCCCATGGTTTTCTGTGGAGCTCTGGGAGATGAAGCGTCGGAGACGGGGTCTAGAGAGCGGTTGGAGGTCCACCCGGTCTGAATCTGACTGATTGCGACTAAGAGCCTTCACAAGGTCTTACCTCACGACGATGAGGACGGCGAAGTCTAATTATTGCCCTGTTCACCGCCCTGAGTCCTTCGGGAGAAGGGCGGTATAGAAATCAAATTATTAAATTAAATTAAATTAAATTAATTACTTCGCTGCCCTCATCGCTTCCGCAGATAATCGCCCGGCCGCCCTGTTTAGGGTGACTCACTCCCTTCTTAACCAGGAGGTGAGGGAGGATCCCTTACAGGGGCGGGCTGAGGAGTTTAGTCATCATCTGGCGGACAAAATCACTCAGATCCGGACCGGTTTGGACTCTGACTGGGCAGAGTCTGACATGGAGGAATCGAGCAGTCTTGAGCATGTTATCTGGACTGAGTTCGACTCTGTTTCCCCCGATGACATGGACAGGATCATGAGGAGACTGAGCTCCACCACTTGTTTATTGGACCCCGTGCCCCTCCTGGCTGGTTTATGCAGCCTGGGAGGAGACACGAGGCTGGTTCCAGGCAGTAATAACTGCTGCCTTGAAGGAGGGCATCTTTCCCGCCTCCTCAAGAAGCCTGTCCTGGACCCGGCTGTTTTAAATAACTCTCGTCCGGTGTCCAACCTTCGCTTTTTGGCAAAGGCTGTTGAGAGTGTGGTGGCGCATCAGCTTCCTCTGTTCCTGGAGGAAACTGATTATCTTGACCCGTACCAATCGGGTTACAGGCCTGGGTACAGCACGGAGACGGCATTGGTCATGCTGGTGAATGTTCTCTGGCGGGCTCGGGACAGGGGATATTCCTCTGTCCTAGTCCTATTAGACCTCTCAGTGGCTTTCGATACCATCGACCATGGTATCCTACTGCGGCATCTCAGGGGGTTGGGAGTGGGAGGCACTGTTTTCCAGTGGTTCTCCTCCTATCTCCTGGGCCACTCGCAGTTGGTGTTGACGGGAGGGCAGAGGTCCGCCCCGAGGTCTCTTGTTTGTGGAGTCCCTCAGGGGTCGGTCCTCTCTCCCCTTCTGTTCAACATCTACATGAAACCGCTGGGCGAGCTCATTTGTGGTTTCGGGGTGGGGTATCATCAGTACGCTGATGATACCCAACTTTTTCTTTCCACCCCAAACCAACACAGTGATACACTCAACGTGATGTCCCGTTGCCTGGAGGTGGTCCGGGTTTGGATGGGGAGAAACAGGCTTCGTCTCAATCTTAAGACTGAGTGGCTGTGCATACCGGCATCTCGGGTTAGCCAGGCTGTTCCATCACTAATGATGGGGGGTGAGGTGTTACCCCCCCATCGATAGGGCTCACAACCTGGGTGTCCTCTTGGATTCATGGCTTTGAAGACCATATAGGAGCCGTGACCAGGGGGGCTTTTGCCTAGGTTCGCCTGGTGCGCCAGTTGCGTCCCTATCTGGACCGAGATGCCCTACGCACAGTCATCCATGCACTCATGACCTCCTGGCTAGACTACTGCAATGCTCTCTACATGGGGCTGCCCTTGAGGACCACTCGGAGGCTTCAACTGGTGCAGAATGCAGCCGCGTGAGTTGTGATGGGAGTTTCTCGATACTCCCATGTAACACCTCTTCTCCGCGAGCTGCATTGGCTTCTGGTTGACCTCCGGGTGAGATTCAAGGTGCTGGTAATGACCTAAATGGCTTGGGTCCAGATTATCTAAGGGAACACCTGCTGCTGGCATCAACTTCCCATCGTCCTATGCGCTCCCACAGGGAGGGCCTTCTAAAGATACTGCCGGTTAAGGAATGCCGACGGGTTATTCCCAGGGGAAGAGCATTCTCTGTGGGCGCTCCGGCCCTATGGAACCAACTTCCCACGGAACTTAGGACTGCCCCCGACCTTCGCTCATTTCACCAGGACCTGAAAACTTGGCTCTTCGAGCTGTCTGGCCCAGACTGAAGGGTTTTAATTTTAATTGGGTTTTAGTTTTAAATTTCGGGGACTTGAATTAATTAATTGTTTTAACTGATTTTAATTTTTGTATGTTATGCTTTTAATTTTCCCTGTAAACTGCCCTGAGTCCTATGGGTATAGGGTGGTATATAAATTTAATAAAATAAAATAAAATAAAATAAAATCTTATCATTGACAAACAGTGTCAGAATTACAGCAATAGAATTTGGCTTAGGGAAATGCTAAATGTCCAAAGCATCAGGAACCATCAGGATGAAGTCTACAAGTATCTGGGCATTTTACAGTTCAATAATATCAAGTGAGAACAAGATAAAAATGTGATTAGTAAAGAATACATACAGAAAGTAACAAAATAGCTATAAGACTGACCCCAACTTACTCCCTGGGAAAGAACAACCCTTGACTCCATAGGTGTTAGAGAAAAGGTACTTTTACTAGAGAGGTTGAGTGCAGTGTCAGCAAAGCAAACTCTGAAGAAAAACCACAAAAAAATCATATATTGAAAGCAATCCCCAAAGTCCAAAACCCTCCCCCCCAGAAGAGTAGTCCAATCAGGTCCCATTCTGATGTTTTGGGAACATGGTGCCTTCGGCGCCACAGCAAATTCCTTTCCCAGAGCCAGTGCCCTTGAAGGCAGGAAGATGATGCCGTTCACCTCCTCTGGTTCCTGTCTGTTGTGATTCAGGGTCAGCCTGTGGGTTCGGCAGTTGGGTCGGATGACTCAGAGGAGGAGGGGGGTGTTGAAGAGCTTGCTGAGGGGGTTGAAGATCTTGCTGATGAGAGCCCTCAGCCAGGCCCCTCCCACCTGGTCACGACGGAGACCCAGCTATGTGAGCCTGACAGCGTGGATGAAGATGACCCACAGCTGGTCCTGTTCAAGGACGCCCGACTCAGGAGGCAGTCAATCAGGAGTAAACAGAGGAAGGCAATGGGGCACCTCGGAAGGAGGCAGAGAGAAGCCATGCCCTGAACTGTATAAAAGGGGAATGCGTGGGAGGACTGGTTTGCTGAAGGCAACCACTTGATTAGTTCCTGTTTCATAGCTCCTGTTTCATGGTTGGTGTCTTGTTTTGCTCTGTTTTATGTTAATAAATTTGGCAGGCTTAATTCCAGCCTCTTGCCGTTTGTAAAGGGGTTGTCCCTGCCTTTTCTGCAGGGCTGGTAGCAGGCTGGTACAGAACACTGTCAGTGTCCATATTTCCCAATTTCCCATAAGATTCCTTCACATCTCCAGCACTCTTCCCCTCCCAAGTGCTCCCTCCCCACCTGGTTGCTAGAGAAGCTTCTTGGAGAAGAAGTGATAGGTCTTCAAGGAAAAAACGAAGTCCAGTTGCCTTTTGAAAAAGCTTTTGGGACAATCATGACCTGGATGACTGAGAATCTCCATAGACGTTTAGACTCAATGGATTAATAAATCCAGTGTAAACATCTGGCTGACTGTGCAATCAACCATAATAATGTAATTGCTGTTCTTATTATTCTTTGGTTGTGCTTTTGAGCTGCCCTTATTGTTAGAAGGTGGGGAAATTAAAACTAGGACAACTACCTTCTGATACCTATTTTTCCATTCTTTATAGCCTCTCTATCTTCTCATATTTCCCAACCTGGAAAACACCTATGGAAGGTTGAAGGGAAGGACACAAGGTTGCAGAGGAAAAACAGAAAATCAAGTCCTTAGGCCCATTTATACACAGGCCTGTACCCCTGTGCCACTAAATAAGGGCAAGAACATCAAATTCCACTCCTAAGGATTTGCTTTCAAACTTTTTTATCCTGCAAAAGAAAACCTAGAAACAAATCCATTGAATTGAGTAAGAACTGGTATAGAGAGAATGCAAAAGAGATTTTCTGCTCTACATTTGGCTGTCTGACATTTTTTTCTCTCCTTATGCCCTGATGCTAACCTGATTATATAACCAAGCCTAAGGGGGAAGAGGGGGAATTTCCAGTAATTTGAATGCCTAGCAAAGTGAGCTTAGAATCCTAAATCGCACAATGGGGGGGGGGGGTTTCTCTCCTTCTTGTGTTTCAAATGTGTTCTAATCTGACTTCAAAAAGAGACCCTTGGCTGATTCCCCAGCCATTCCTGCTTTCCATTCAAAGATGCAAATGCTTTTACAAAAGAGGAGGTAGGGATGGCACTTTGGAGTGTTGGACAAATTAAATGTTCCTCTCTACTTGTTCCAGGGGTTGTGCACTTGCAAAAAGTTTTCCAAGCATCTCCATGATCGGATCATCAGAAATATATCTGGAGAAATGTCTTGATTGACCCATTCAGTCTATATGCAGATGAGGGCTAACCTGGCTGATAATTTGGAGCCAGCTGAATAAGCCCAGAACTTCACTGTCCAGACCCATAATCATTTGTAATTGGTGTATATTCACTGTGACTTGTAGATCAACCCTAAGAAGATAGCCAATAAAAAAGGCAATAAAATAGACAATAAGAGTATTCAGCAAAGGATTTTCTCCTTTTTTTTGCTACTAGAAAGGAATCTCCCCATCCTTTCTCCTATTGGCAAAACCTGACCAAAACACAATGTATTCTTTTGGAATAAATAATTGGGGAACATCTTTACAGCAAAAGAGATCTCCTAGTGTGATGTTGCTCTCCACTCTGTCTCCTGTAATACAATCCTTGAGCATACAGACAACCATTTTGCCATGGTATCCATAGTCCTGGATCCTTTTCAGTTCTTGATTGATTGCTTCCCAAATGACTTCATTGTCAGGTCTTGAAAAGGCTTCCAAAATTAGCAGTAACTGGAAGAACTTCAAAAACATTTCAAAGCCTACAATTCTGAAGAGAATCCAGCTGAAAAAAAGGACCACTCCATAAACAGATATGGAGAATTTCCTTGGCTTGTTTTACAAATGTAGTGTATATTATTTACCTCTCTCTCTTTATCATTGATGAGCTAGCAGGGATGGCTGAAAACACCACAGGAACAAGCACATCCAAGGAAGGTTACAGTAGTTGCATTCTCATGTTTCGTGAAGGTCTGAGGACTTATTCATTCTTAGGTAAAGGTAAAGGTTCCCCAGCACATGCATGCTAGACATTTCCAACTCTAGGGGCTGGTGCTCATCTCTGTTTCAAAGCCGAAGAGCCAGCGCTTGTCCGAGGACGTCTCTGTGGTCATGTGGCCGGCATGACTAGACGCCAAAGGCGCACGGAACACTGTTACCTTCCCAGCGTAGTGGTCCCTATTTTTCTACTTGCATTTTTACGTGCTTTTGAACTGCTAGGTTGGCAGAAGCTGGGACGAGTAACAGGCGCTCACTCTGTTACACGGCACTCGGGATTCGACCCGCCAAACTGCCGACCATTTGATCGACAAGCTCAGTGTCCTAACCCACTGAGCCACCACGTCCCTTATTTCATTCTTAGAAAGGGAAAATTGTGCTTCCTTAATTCACTATGAATAGAATAGAATAGAATAGAATAGAATAGAATAGAATAGAATAGAATAGAATAGAATAGAATAGAATAGAATAGAATAGAATAGAATAGAATAGAATAGAATAGAATAGAATAGAATAGAATAGAATCTGGAAGGGACCTTGGAGGTCTTCTTTTCCAGCCCCCTGCTCAAGTAGGAGAACCTATACCATCTCAGACAGTCTCTTCTTGAAAATTTCCATTTTGGTGGAGCAATATGAGGGACTCCAGAGAAGGGGCTGAGGAGTGTATATGGTGGGTTGCCTTACTGTCACACAATATACAAATTAAAATGAATTCCCATAAGGAAACTTGCTTGGAGAAAATTGTGTGTTTTAATTGCCAGCAAATCCAGCCTGCCTAGATTAAAAAAAATTCTTGGTGGAAATTCTTGGGTAGTGCTTATATTTAATTTTTAAAACATACGAGATGATCAAGGTTTGGGGTTTTTTGGGGGGGGGGGAGTTGTTTATTTGTTTGTTTTCATTGGATTTTTTTATTTGTAATGATTTTTTAAAAAGCCAGGAGCACAGGTATCTATTGTATGCCAACCTTATTTTTAAAAATGGGAAATATTTCCCCAAATTCCATTGCTTCCTCATATTATTTTAAAGAATTGTGCCATCACAATCCATTTAATTGGATTCTTCTTTTTATTGATTTTTTTAAAAATGCCAAATGCTTTTTCTTCAATATGAGACAGCTTCCTAAAGTCATATGGCCATGATGTCTTGCAGAATAAGTTTGTAGCTCTCTAAGTAAGCCTCATTCTAAGATTCTAGTCCTTGTATTTAGAAAGATTCTACCCCTTATGTTTAGTAAAATGGATATTGGAAATTCCAGGTGAAATCTTAGAAACCAGAGGAAGAATTACATAAGGTTACAAGTTTCATTCATTCTTGTGTTATGAATTCTTTACTCCTAAGTCCATGTGGTCTTAGGTGTATTTGGCTAATAAAGGACTTTTAAGGTAAACTATGCCTCAGAGTCACCTGAAAAGCTCATATGTTGGAAACTTGACACCTGACTGCAGGGAAATTGAATTTAGACTATTAAATTAATGAACCTTTATTGTCAAAGTACAACCATGTATACATTGAGATTGGCTGAGCCTCCCTTCATGCCCCCACCCCCAACTTACAATGACACAAACCCTCCATCTTATTACACCATGTGAGCTAATTGCACAACACACCAGCCTCACAAGTCAATCATGCATAAAGTTTATAAAATTATATCCCGTTCAAAAGCCTTACAGCCCATGGATAAAAGCTGTTCTTCAGCCTGTTGGTACGGCTGGCTATACTCCTATATCTCCTACCTGATGGTAGGAGAGTAAAGAGATACCGTCTAGGGCAGGGGTGTCAAACTCAATTTCATTGAGGGCCGCATCAGCATTGCAGTTGCCCTTGGCGGGCTGGGTGGTTGTGGCCAGGGTGGGCGTGGCCTACTGGGTGGGCGTGGCCAGCTCTACATCATTTGCATCAAGAGCAGGAGTGGGACAGATCTGAGGGTCTCTGGCAGAAGAAGATGGGACCAGGGCAAGTGCCAAGGCATGGTCCACTGGAGGAGCCTCACTGTTCCTCTCAGGCCTTGGGGGGGTGGGGTTGGATGGTGGCGTGGAGGTCAAATTCCCAGCCCAGCCATCAAGCACCCGTGGCACTAAGCCCAGCCCCACTTCTCCAAGAGGGCACCCAGCTGCACTTACCTCCTCCTTAAGGCTGCTGGTGCTGTGCTTGTTCTCCTTAGCCAGGTTGCTCATGATGGGTATGAGGGCAAAGTCAAGAGGGAGGCCCACTCCCTCTCCATGTGAGCAGACCTGGCTCTGTATCCAAAGCTTCCTTAGCAATAGGATCAGAGACCTCCCAGGATAGGCCAGGAGGAGGGTGTTCTGTACACAACTGCACAGATTGGCTAATCCAACCGGCGGGAATTCCTGGACACCGGGTTGGGTGCCTGAGGCAAGGCGGGAGATTCCAGTTGGTGGGTTGGCTAGCGTCCGGCGGTTGCCGGACATATAAGCTACCCGTGGCCTTGCCAGTCCAGTTCTACCACGTGCAGCTAAATAAACAGTCTAGATCCTGATCCGTCTCCGTGTTATCTGTCGCCCGACGGGACACAACAGTGGCGACGAAGGTGGGATCGCGGCAGAACAGCGGAGAAAAGGGCACGTGAGCAGGAAGCGTGCGGAGCGGGAAATTCAAATAGCCATCAGCAGCACAATGAGTCTTCAGCCCAGCAGCACAGAATCGCGGACGGGAAGCAAGAATGGCTCAAGTCGGCTCAGTGAGAGAATTCGACCCCAAATATCCGGAGGACTGGGAGGAGTACGTCGGCCAGGTGTAGGGGTACATGTTAGTGAACGGCATAACCGAAGACTGGAAGAAGGCTGCCACACTACTAACAATCAGTGGTACACCAGTCTACCAGGTCAGCGTTGGCTTGTGCCAGCCGGCCATCGTTGCCAGTGTGTCTTATGCCGAGCTCTTAGCAAAACTCAAAGAGCACTTCACCCCCAGATGATCAGAGCTGTTCTGGAGAAGGATCTTCAAGAAAAGGAACCAGAAGCCGGGGAATCCATAACCAAATTCGTGGCTGCAGTGAGGGAAGCCGCACTCCGTTGTAAATACGACAATCTGGAGGTGCGAATTAGGGACAGAGTGGTCCTAGGCCTGCGCGATGAACAATTACAAAACAGAATCATCACGAAGCCCACGGGAAACTTACAAGAAGTTCTGGACGAACTACTCACGTACGAAACCACGAGGCAACGTGACCCCCCCACAACAGCAATGGTGCAGTGGGAGCCATCAACCAAGAGTGCCTTGTGGACGGTGGGGTGGAGGACTACCCGTGGGAGACGGACATCGACGAGATCACCTGGAAAATTGGAAAAATCCCAGAGAGGACCAACCGATCGGAAGGCGCCGACCGTTCCAGGAAACCACCACCACCGCAACTGCACAAATCACCGAGAGAGGGCCCGAACAAACAAAGAGACCCCGAAGCCAAATGCGGAAGCTGCGGGAAAAACCATCCCCGTGCCAGCTGCAGGTTCCGGAATGCAAAATGCCGGAACTGCGGAAAAACCAGCCACATCCAAATAATCTGCAGAGGCAGACCGCACGAAAACCTCCATGACATCGACGCCTGGGCCACAGGTAAGGTAACCCCCCACAAAAGTGGCAAAGAGACCCACAGGCCACAGGCACAGGGCCCTAGCCAGGGGGAGGGGGTGGTCATCAATCAGCTACTAAGCCCCAAACTAAAAATCGAGGTCAGACTTCAGGGCATCCCCTGCAGAATGGAAGTAGATTCGGGGGCAACAGTGTCCATCATATCTGGAGACACGCTGACACACATCGAAGCCAGAAGCAGGCGGCGAGTACCCATTAAACACACACAAATATAGTTAGCAGACTTCCAGAGGACACCCATCAAAGTGAAGGGAAGAGTCACCATCGAGGGGTTTAAAGGGCCATTAGACCTCCTAGTCACCGAGGGCCAGAGTGTTCTGTACCAGCCTGCTACCGGCCCTGCAGAAAAAGCAGGGACAACCCCTTTACAAACGGCAAGAGGCTGGAATAAAGCCTGCCAAATTTATTAACATAAAACAGACACCAACCATGAAACAGGAGCTATGAAACAGGAACTATTCAAGCGGTTGCCTTCAGCAAACCAGTCCTCCCACACATTCCCCTTTTATACAGTTCAGGGCGTGGCTTCTCTCTGCCTCCTTCCGAGGTGCCCCATTGCCTTCCTCTGTTTACTCCTGATTGACTGCCTCCTGCGTTGGGCGTCCTTGAACAGGGCCAGCTGTGGGTCATCTTCATCCACGCTGTCAGGCTCACACAGCTGGGTCTCTGTCATGACCAGGTGGGAGGGGCCTGGCTGAGGGCTCTGCGGAGCTTCAAGGCCATCATCAGCAAGCTCTTCAACACCCCCTCCTCCTCCTCTGAGTCATCCGACCCAACTGCCGAATCCACAGGCTGACCCTGAATCACAACACTATCCTGCACCGCAGGGCCCTTCCCCCGGGTCTGCCAATCCGGATGCGGTTGGGATGGAAATTGTTCATGAAAAGCGGTCACCAACGCAGGGGCATGAACGGCAGTTGCGTCTTCCCAGGTGAAGTCCTCTGGTCTGTAACCTTTCCATTCAATCAGGTACTGGAAACGACCTTTCACCCAACAGGAGTTCCTGATGCTGGTGACCTCGTACTCGAGGGTGCTGCCTCCATCACTAGGTCCTGATGGGGGAGGTTCCGCTCGGCGGAGTGGACAGGCCGGTTGCTCGGGGACCAACAGAGACCGATGAAAGACTGGGTGCACCCGCAGGGAACGTGGCAGAGTTAAGCAATAGGCAACCGGATTGATGACAGCCTCGACTGGGAATGGTCCTAAATATTGGTGATCTAACTTTCTCACCGGCCGTGTTGACAGTAGGTTCCTGGTGGACAACCAGACCCGATCTCCCACCGATAGTGGAGGTGTATACCATCTTGACCGATCAGCAAACATTTTGTAATCGGCCTTGGCCTTCTCTAACTGACTTCGCACCAATCGATGGATCGCCTGTAACTCTGCCATGAAGTCATTCGCTGCCGACTCCGCTGAGTCCACGGGAGAAAGGGGGAAAAACCGGGGGTGATATCCCACATTGGCCAAGAACGGTGTCATCTGTGTGGAGGTGTGCTGAGAATTGTTAAATGCAAACTCAGCTATGGCCAGATAGTCCACCCAATTGTTTTGCTGCAGATTAACGTAGCAGCGCAGATATTGTTCCAGGATACCAATGACCTTCTCGGTTCCCCCGTCAGTTTGAGGATGATGCACGGATGAGAGGCAAATCTTTTTTTTTATTGAAAAGTTTTACAATACATTTTATCTTTAACAATCCCCCCTCCCTCCACCCACCCCTACCTAACCCTCCCTATCCCTCCCCTCCATTCCCCCCTTCCCCCCCGACTTCCCAGAGCTAAGTACAAGGTATAAAAACAAAGAACAATCATAAACAACCATATGCTAACAACAATAAACTATTAAGTCTATCGCACTCTAGCTTATATGAAATGACTACAAGCAATACTAATATTACATAAAAAAGGGGAAAAAAGAAAAGAAAACTTATTCAAATGCTAGGTGAAACTTTTTAGTCCCATATTTGTTCTGGATATAATCAATCCACTTTTTCCACTCTATAATACAACGTTCTTGCGAATGATCTTTCAAATAAGCCGAAATCTTTGCCATTTCCGCCAGGTCAGAAACTTTTAGAGTCCATTCTTCTATAGTCGGCAGTTCCTCCTTCTTCCAATATTGACCTATTAAGAGTCTTGCTGCTGTGATTAAATTCAACATCAACTTAATGTCCACAACAGTAGCATCTGTAATTATGCCCAATAAGAACAATTGCGGACAAAACTTTATCCTTTGCTTGAAGATCTTCTGCATATTCCACCAAATTTTTATCCAAAAAGCCTTAACCTTTTTGCAGGTCCACCATATATGAAAATACGTTGCATCTTCGCCACCACATCTCCAACATTTAGGTTGATAGTTCGGATACATACTTGCAAGCTTTTTAGGATCTAAATGCCATCTATAAAACATTTTATAAAAGTTCTCTCTTAGGTTTTGGGCTTGCGTAAATTTTACATTCCTCACCCAGATCTTTTCCCACGTGTCCATTGTAATAACTTCTTGAATATTCTGAGCCCATTTTATCATACAGTCTTTAACAAGTTCTGTTTCTGAGTCAATATCTATCAATGCAAGATAAATCTGTTTGATATGTGCTGGACCCTGGTTTCTAATTTGCTTTACCAAATTTTCATTAGTCATTGAGAAACCAATTTTCTGGTCTTCTTTCCACCTGGCACGTAATTGACCATATTGAAACCAAGTTTGAACGATCTTCTCATCTCGTAAAAGATTGTATGGCTTCAAACACCAGACGTTCCTCTCCAAGCTTAAGATCTCCTTATACGTAGTCACATCATGTTTGAAGCCAACATTTATGTTTTCTATTGCATGTTTCGGGATTGCCCACAACGGTATCTTGTAGTCTAACTTGTGTCTATACTTCTTCCAAACTCTCAGCAATGCCTGTCTTAAAATATGCACTTTAAACACATTATCTACCTTCTTATCATATAGTAAATAGGCATGCCAGCCAAATAACAAGTCGTGGCCCTCCAGATTTAATAATCTCCCTTGTGTCAAATTAATCCAATCACTTATACCTGACAACACAGCAGCTTCATAATATAATTTAAGATTGGGCATTTTAAGACCACCTCTTTCACGCGTATCCTGCATAATCTTAAGTTTAACTCGTGGCCTTTTCCCTGCCCATACAAATTTATTGATACCCCTTTGCCATTCTTCCAGATTAGAGTCTTTTTTAAGAATCGGTATCATTTGGAATAAAAATAAAAATTTAGGCAAGACATTCATTTTCACTGCTGCGATTCTTCCCAGTAAAGACAATTGTAATTTTTCCCAACTCTCCAATTCTTTTTGAATTTTCCCCCATAACTTTCCATAATTATTTTTATATAACTTTGCATTTGAGGGTGACAAATACACCCCCAAATATTTGACTCTTTTAACAATCTCAAATCCAGTTAGTCCTTCTAAAAGGGCCTTTTGCGATACTGTCATATTTTTGGCTAGTATTTTAGTTTTTTGTACATTAACCTTAAATCCAGAAACCTTCCCATATTGCATTATTATCTCCATCAGGTCCACAACCGAATTTTCTGGCTGGGTCACCGTAACAACCAGATCGTCTGCAAACGCCCTCAATCTATAATCCTGATCTCTAATTTGAATACCCTTAATTTTTTCCGAATTCCGTATTTTTATCAATAATATCTCCATTGTTAACACAAATAATAAAGGTGATAACGGACACCCTTGTCTTGTGCCCTTTTCAATATTGCATACTTTAGTCAAGCTATTATTTACTATTATTCGGGCAGTTTGCTTTTGATATAATGCCCTAATTGGTTGTAAAAATTTATCCCCAAAATTCATTTTATCTAGAACTTTCATCAAAAATTGCCAATCCAGTTGATCAAAAGCTTTTTCAGCATCTAAAAAGATTAACGCCGCAGGGATCTGGTTGTTCCTTTCCAAAAACTCCACCACGTCAATGAGAGGCAAATCTTGATATCCAACGCATGCATCAACTCCTGCCAGAAGCGGGCTGTAAACTGGGCCCCCCTATCAGAGATGACTCTATCAGGGAGGTTGTGCAGCCGAAACACCTGCTGAATGAACATACGACTAGTGGTGCGGGCTGACGGTAAGCCGCGACAGGGGATGAAGTGCACCATCTTGGTCAGCATGTCCACCACCACATACACTGTCGTAAAACCAGAGGATGGGGGTACATCCATGAGAAAGTCCATGGACACAGCCCCCCAGGGTCTTTTGGGTGTCGACAAGGGCTGCAGTAATCCAGGCGGGGCCCCTGTCGCTGACTTGGATTGCCTGCATGGGATGCAGGAAGTGACATAGGACTGGACGTCATGTCGGACTCGGGGCCACCAGAAGGTACGGGAGACCAGGTTCAGGGTCTTGAACAGGCCAAAATGCCCCGCCGCCGGGTTATCGTGACACTGGCTGAGGATGAGTCCCCTGACTGGCCCTCCCGGAACGTAGAGCCGGTCACGATAATACAAGAGTCCATCCGTGACTGTCCAAGGAGAATCTGGCCCCACCTACTCCTTCCGCTGAGCCACCCACACCTCCTGCTGCTGTGCCTCCTGGATCCGAGCCCGTATATCAACCGGCTCCTGCACCGCAGCAAAAGACTTGACGAGGATCACTGTCCTGGGCAGTAGCTTGTCTTCCACTCAGGAATATTCGGGCTTCCTGGACAGAGCATCCGCTCTTTGATTGTGCCTGCTAGGTATGTACCGAACTCGGAAGTCGAACCTTGCAAAGAAAAGAGACCACCGTATCTTGCGTTGGTTCAAATTCCGAGCGCTCTGCAGGCTTTCCAAATTCTTATGGTCCGTCCGGACCTCGATTTGATGCCACGCTCCCTCCAGATGATGCCTCCAGGCCTCGAACGCCACTTTGATGGCCAGCAGCTCCTTCTCCCAGATTGTATAATTGCGCTCTGAAGGGTTCAGTTTTCGTGAATGATACGCGCAAGGGAAGAGGGTACCGCTGGGCATCGTTGCCTGGAGTAACACCGCCCCAATGGCAATGTCAGAGGTGTCTGCCTCCATGACGAACGGCCGTTGTGGGTCAGGATGCTTCAAGATGGGCTCCTTCATGAAGGCTTCCTTCAAAGTCTGGAAAGCCCGTTGTTCTGGAGCGTTCCACTGGAACCGAGTCTTCTTCTGCAGGACCCGGGTGAGGGGGGCTGTCAAGGCAGCAAACCCAGGGATGAAAGTTCGGTAATAGTTGGCGAACCCAAGAAGTCGCTGAACATCCTTCACGCGACGCGGGGGTTGCCAACTCTGCAAAGACTCAACCTTACTCGGCTCCATGGCGATGCCCTCAGGAGAAATGCGGTGACCCAGGAAATCGATGGTCACCCGGTAGAACTGGCACTTCTCCAATTTGGCAAACAGCCGATGTTCTCAGAGTCGCTGCAGGACCTGATGGAGATGCTGATGGTGCACCTCTCGCGACAGGGAGTAGATCAGGATGTCGTCCAAGTAGATCACGACAAACTGATCCAAAAAATCCCGGAAAATGTCGTTCATGAAATGCTGAAACACGGCGGGGGCGTTGGTCAGGCCAAACGGCATCACCGTGTACTCAAAATGTCCATAACGAGTACCAAACGCCGTCTTCCACTCATCACCCGGCTGAACCCTGACGAGGTTGTAAGCTCCACGCAGGTCCAGTTTCGTGAAGATCTTAGCCTCCCGGAGTCGGTCCAAGAGTTCGGGGATGAGGGGCAGCGGGTAACGATTGCGCACCGTGATGGCGTTGAGTTTCCTATAATCGCAGCCGTAATTGGCCCAGACAGGAGCACTCGACCATCGATAGTCTCCACTAACATGGGCAGATCCACCGGGCACTGGGGAACAGCACATTTGGCCACAAATGCTGAGTCCATAAAATTTGTAGTGGCCCCAGAGTTAATTAAGGCATGGACTGGAGTCCCCTCTGGCTTGCCAGGAAGGATCAGACGTGCCTCCAATATCAGATGTCATGGAGGTCCACAGGCAGCATCGGAAAGATGTCGCTCAGTGTTGTTGTGGGACGCCCGATCTATCACACCGTCTAGATCGGGCTCGGGGCGTTTCTCGTCAGAAAAGTAGAGGACTTTCTCGGGGCAGACTCGGTCACTGATGCCCGCTGTCGCTTCTTTGGGCAAAAAGCAGCCAAATGCCCAGGGTCCCCACAGTAAAAACACAACCCCCCAGATGTCATCTGTTCATTTCAGTCACCGGTAGACGAGACCTGGTGGCACCCAGCTCCATTGGCTCCTCCCTTTGAACTGGGGGCTCACGCACAACAGGGGCTGCAGGGGTCTGTGGGGTGGCACGGCGACTCCTTCGCTGCTGCAACCGAGCATCGATCCGCAGGCAGAGATGGATCAGCCCATTCAGGTCTGAGGGAATATCCACACGGGCCAGCTCATCCAACATCTCCTCCGACAATCCATCCTGGAAGGCATCCACAAGCGCAGCCTCATTCCAGGCGGAATCCTGGCTAAGCAGCCGAAAATCGGTGATATAGCCCTGTAGGGGGCGTTGACCCTGCCTCAGAGCTTTCAGGCGTCGAGTAGCAGTCTGTGTCTTTATAGGGTCCTCATACATCAGACGCATATGATCACAAAACCCCACAAAGGTGTCCAACAATGGACTAGGTTGAGCCAGCAGAGGTGTGCCCCAACGAGCTGCATCACCCGAAAGAAGGCTTAACACAAACCCCACCTTATCCCGGTCAGTGGGGAAATCAGCTGCTCTCACGCTGATAAAGAGCTGGCATTGTCCCAGGAAAGCAGGAAACAGTTCTGGATTGCCAGTAAATTTATCCGGCATCGCAACTTGGCATTTTCTCCTGGGTGGGGATGATGGTGGGGGTGCAGCATGGACCTGAGCTTGCAGTTGAGCCACCTGAGATTCCAGCAAAGTGAGTTGCTGGGTGAGCTGGGCATTCTCAGCACGTAGCTGCTCCATAATAATAGTAAGGGGTGGGAGGCTGAAGGCAAACTGTTCTGTACCAGCCTGCTGCCGGCCCTGCAGAAAAAGCAGGGACAACCCCTTTACAAACGGCAAGAAACTGGAATAAAGCCTGCCAAATTTATTAACATAAAACAGACACCAACCATGAAACAGGAGCTATGAAACAGGAACTATTCAAGCGGTTGCCTTCAGCAAACCAGCCCTTCCATACATTCCCCCTTAAATACAGTTCAGGGAGTGGCTTCTCTCTGCCTCCTTCCGAGGTGCCCCATTGCCTTCCTCTGTTTACTCCTGATTGACTGCCTCCTGCATCGGGCATCCTTGAACAGGGCCAGCTGTGGGTCATCTTCATCCACACTGTCAGGCTCACACAGCTGGGTCTCCGTTGTGACCAGGTGGGAGGGGCCTGGCTGAGGGCTCTGCGAAGCCTCAAGGCCATCATCAGCAAGCTCTTCAACACCCCCCTCCTCCTCCTCTGAGTCGTCCGACCCAACTGCCGAACCCACAGGCTGACCCTGAATCACAACACAGAGAACCAGCTTAATCGGCCTCAACTGGTTCGGTCCATTTGGCATATGGGTCAGGGGAATAAACACTATACAACACCGAACCCTAAAATCCATCTGCAACAGCTACGCAGACATCTTCGATGGCACATTGGGGAGGTACAGGGGGCCACCCATTAACTTTAATCTAGATCCAGCAGTAAACCCCATAAGCCTTAAGGCCAGGAGGGTACCCTTCACACTCAAACAAAAAATTGAGGCAGAGTTAGACAAGTTAGTAGTCCAGGGGGTACTGGAACCGGTAGAAGGGGGTCCCTGGGAGACACCCATTGTCATCCCCCTTAAACCCAATGGGGACGTGAGAATATGTGCCGACTATAAAGCGACACTAAACCGAGCAATGAAACAGCATGCTTACCTGGTCTCCACAGTGAATCAGGTCCTCACGACGATCCAGAACGGCGCCATCTTTGCTAAGCTCGATTTGGCGCAGGCGTATTTGCAACTCACAGTTTCCCAGGAAGCGGCAGACGCACAGAGGATAGTTACCCACATGGGGGCGTTCCGAGTCCACAGATTGCAATTTGGCATTGCTACAGCCCCAGGCATTTTCCAAGAAGTGATGGAGAGGACCTTAAAAGGCATACCTGGAGTATGCCCTTACTTTGATGATGTATTGATAGCAGGAAAAACCGAGGGAGTCCTAGCTGAGAGGTTGGAAAAGGTACTGGGGAGATTTAGAACTGCAGGACTGAAATTAAAAAAGGAAAAATGCTCTATTGGGGTAAAATCCACTGAATTTTTAGGATACAGGGTTGATGCTCAAGGCATGCATCCAACTGAGGAAAAAATAAAAGCAATCAAATCAGCCCCAGCACCCAAAAATAAAGCAGAGCTACAAGCATTCTTAGGTCTCATAAACTTTTATCATACATTCCTACCACATAAAGCGGCCATAGCAGAACCACTTCACAGGCTACTTGACAAGAAAACCACCTGGCAGTGGCAGGAACAACACAAACGAAGTTTCCAAACACTGAAGGAGATACTGTCCAGCAGGTCCACAGTCACCCACTTCATCGAGGGTGAGCCAATATACCTGGCCTGTGATGCATCACCATATGGGGTGGGGGCAGTGATCAGTCATATGGACAGTAAGGGGGAACAAAGGCCAATAGCATATTATTCCAGAACTCTGACCAAGGCAGAGCGGAATTATGTGCAAATTGACAAAGAAGCATTAGCAATCGTGGCAGGTGTGAAGAAATTCCACGATTACCTGTACGGCAGGAACTTCACAATATTCACGGACCACAAACCTCTCTTAGGTCTTTTCACAACCAACAAACAGACCCCCCAGATAATGTCACCTAGGATGTTGAGATGGTCAATATTCCTATCAGCATATACATTTTCCATCAATTACAGATCGGGGAAAGAAATGGGCCATGCAGATGCCTTAAGCAGGCTACCCCTACTGGACATAGCATATTATTCCAGAACTCTGACCAAGGCAGAGCGGAATTATGTGCAAATTGACAAAGAAGCATTAGCAATCGTGGCAGGTGTGAAGAAATTCCACGATTACCTGTACGGCAGGAACTTCACAATATTCACGGACCACAAACCTCTCTTAGGTCTTTTCACAACCAACAAACAGACCCCCCAGATAATGTCACCTAGGATGTTGAGATGGTCAATATTCCTATCAGCATATACATTTTCCATCAATTACAGATCGGGGAAAGAAATGGGCCATGCAGATGCCTTAAGCAGGCTACCCCTACTGGACACAGACACAGACCCAGCACCAGTGGGTCAAATCCTCACATTACAAGAGCTCCCAGAATGCCCCCTAACAGCCAAAGACATTGCCACTGCCACCAGCAAGGATCCAATACTAAGCAGAGTAGCAGCATGGGTCCAAGGGGGGTGGTCAAGGGAAAGCCCAGACCCACAATTCCAGCCATACTTCAGGAGAAGGGACGAAATGTCATCACGCTTAGGGTGTTTACTATGGGGAAACAGGGTAGTAGTGCCAGAGAAACTTAGAGACAAGGTCGTCTTCGAATTACACGAAGGGCACCCGGGGATCGTACGCATGAAAGCTCTGGCCAGGAGTCACCTGTGGTGGCCTGGGTTAGACAAGGCAATTGAGGAAAGGGTAGCAGGGTGTTACCAATGCCAGAAGTAAAGGCCAGAACAAGCCCACACACCAGTACACAGGTGGGAGGTGACACACAACCCCTGGTCCCAAATACATATAGATTATGCGGGACCCTTCCAGGGTCAGACCTTCTTAATAGTTGTAGACTATTCCCGGTGGTTAGAGGTAGTGCCTGTTAAGAGCAAAGACGATACAGGTCCTGAGGGGACTCTTTGCCACTCATGGGTTACCTGATGTAGTTGTGTCTGACAATGGGCCTCAATTCACATCTACTGAATTTCAGGATTTCCTCAAGGCCAACTGGGTTAGGCACGCAACATCAGCGCCCTTCCATCCCTCCAGCAACGGATTGGCTGAAAGGAACGTGAGGACAACTAAAGACGCACTGCGTAGAATTATTGTTGGGGACTGGCACCAAAGACTAGCCCAGTTCTTGCGGGCACAGCACACAACACCGTGCACAGCAACTGGGAAAAGCCCAGCGGAAATGAGGTGGGGCAGAAGACTGACAACCAAACTAGACACACTCCACCCAGATAGGTTGACAGCCGAAACTGAACAGGACTGCTCAGCCAGATCATTGAACATCGGGGACCTAGTGTGGGCCAGTGTTCTGTACCAGCCTGCTACCGGCCCTACAGAAAAGGCAGGGACAACCCCTTTTACAAGAAGGCAAGAGGCTGGAATTACGCCTGCCAAATTTATTGCTACAAAAACAAATAGAACAAGACACAAACCAAGAAACAGGAGCTTTTCAAGCAGTTGCCTTCAGCAAACCAGCCCGCCCACGCATTCCCCCTTAAATACAGTTCAGGGCGTGGCTTCTCTCTGCCTCCTTCCGAGGAGCCCCATTGCCTTCCTCTGTTTACTCCTGATTGACTGCCTCCTGCGTCGGGCGTCCTTGAACAGGGCCAGCTGTGGGTCATCTTCATCCACACTGTCAGGCTCACACAGCTGGGTCTGCGTCATGACCAGGTGAGAGGGGCCTGGCTGAGGGCTCTCATCAAGCTGTCCAACCCCTTCAGCAAGCTCTTCATCACCCCCCTCCTCCTCCTCCTCTGAGTCGTCCGACCCAACTGCCGAACCCACAGGCTGACCATGAATCACAACAGCCAGGAACTACGGCCAAGGAGATAAGTGGACACAGGGAGTGGTAATAGACAAGCTGGGGCCGCTATCGTACATCATAGAGGGGGAAGGGGAACGCCAGGTCAGGAGGCACATTGACCAACTCAGGAAAAGGGCCCCTGAGAACACCCCACCGGCACCCAGAGAGTCTCAATCATCGCAAAGCCACACACACTACGA
This sequence comes from Vipera berus, assembly GCF_964194415.1. Classification (NCBI taxonomy): domain Eukaryota; kingdom Metazoa; phylum Chordata; class Lepidosauria; order Squamata; family Viperidae; genus Vipera; species Vipera berus. The sequence goes on from NC_138216.1 coordinate 13,991,802, forward strand.
ACCACTTCCATACCCGACGTCTACAACCCAACCCAACCCATTGGGCAGGGCCGATTCAACAGAGGCCGGTTCACCAAGGTCCACCACAAGGGGGTCAGAACCTACAGAGCCAGCCACAGAGACAGTGCCAAGAGATCTCACAGGAACATTGCAACCAGTAGGGCACCAGCATGGGGGGGAGTTGCAACAGGCCACAAGTCCAAGCCTGGAGAGAGAGACTAGGCCGGACAGTCCACCAGGGAGATACCCTGTCAGAGAACATAGGCCTCCGGCATATCTAAGGGACTATGTAAGGAAATAATCAAAGAGACCCGGGAGTCCTGGATACCAGGGACTCCACAATTGGGGGGGAAGGTTTGTTCTGTACACAACTGCACAGCCTCGTGATTGGCTAATCCAACCGGCGGGAATTCCTGGACACCGGGTTGGGTGCCTGAGGCAAGGCGGGAGATTCCAGTTGGTGGGTTGGCTAGCGTCCGGTGGTTGCCGGACCCGGGGCCTTGCCAGTCCAGTTCTACCACGTGCAGCTAAATAAACAGTCTAGATCCTGATCCGTCTCCGTGTTATCTGTCGCCCGACGGGACACAACAGGGGGCAAGGGGATGGTGAAAAGGCAGCAGGGCAGGACTAAGGCAGGACTTCCCTCAGACCCTCCCTCTCCTTCCTTCCTTCCTTCCTTCCTTCCTTCCTTCCTTCCTTCCTTCCTTCCTTCCTTCCTTCCTTCCTTCCTTCCTTCCTTCCTTCCAAGAACAGAGTGGTAGGAAAATATTTGAGATGAGGGAGGGAGAAAAACAGGCAAGAAACGCAGCTGGGGTAGTGCCATCCTTCATGAGGAACGAAGAAATGCACCATCACCTGGAAGTGGCCAGCACATGGCCCTCGCCTACTTCACATATCCGGCTTGGTGGGTTCTGGGGGAGGGGATGCCATGAGCAGCATGAGAGTCGATGTTACCTGCACAATACTGCCCAGCCCCCAGCCTGCCCAGTTTGGGCAGGCAGTGGGGCACTTTCCTGATAGTGCCGTGAGGCTGAGCCGGGTTGCACAAATCTAAAGAGAAGCACAATGCTGCCCAGGCCCTAGCCTGCCCACAGTAGGCAGGGTCATATGCTGGCCACTTCCAGGTGATGGTGCATTTCTTAATTCCTCACAAAAGGTGATACCTCCCCAGCGTGCGCCCAGGGGGCAGTGCCAAAGCGGCATGGGCCAGTCCTTCACTGTTTCCAGATGGCCTTGTGGATCTAAGACTGAATGTATTTCAACATAGATGACCACCACGAAATTGTACATTGGCTCCCGGCTGGCCTGGGGCCAAGGCAGCGGGGGCCGTTCCCTCACTGTTTCCAGGATGGCTTCATCGGCCACATGAAACCACTTTGCGGGCTGGATCCGGCCCCCAGGCCTTGTGTTTGACATGTCTGGTCTAGGGTGTGAGTCATCCCTGAGAATTTTCCTCACTCTTCCAAGGCAGCGAGCCCTGGTGATGCCATCCAGTGGTGTCAGGGGACAGCCCACAATGTCTTGTGCTGTGCTCACCACCCTCTGTAATGCTTTCCTATCCGCGGCTGTCAGACCAGCATACCAAACCACAATACCATACAAGAGGACGCTCTCTATAGACCAGTAATGAGAGCAATTAATATTCTCCCATTGTTTATCATGAATAGCATTCCCTCATCACCAATGGAAGAGCAGGAACTCTGGTTGTCTTCTCACTGTGTTGTCCAAAAATTGGCTCAGCCTGGCACAGAAGCCAATCAGAGCCAGACACAAGAGACGGACTTTTACAAAGCTTTTATTGAAGCACTTCAGCAAAAGGGTCCCAGTCCAATTTGGAAGCTGAGACCCTGAACAATAGCATAGCATGATCTTTTATAGTTGATTTCCAGAAATAGGGAAGTAACATTTCACAAAGCTATTACCTTTTTTATAGTTCTACTTTGCTTTAAGTCTACATTGCTTTAAGACATATGGAGTTACACCTCACCTGATCTTATGTACCATTTTGCCCCTATAGAGTTATACTTTGCTTAAGCTTAACATGTCCGTCATCCCTACTTGGGTTTCTTCTGCTTGTCTTCTTATTGCCAGATCTTGTAATTTCCTATCTATTTCAAAGTACGGGTTGTTACATTTCCTTCATCTCTAACTGACACATTACACAGTTGCGTTCTTGTAATTTTTTATTCCTTCCTAAGATGGAAGGAATAATTGCTTCTTAATGGGTGACCCACCAACTGATACATTGCTTAAATGCTGCACCATTTGGATGCCAACAATTGTTTTTCCACTTATCCACGACAAGGCTACTCTATTTGCTTTTTGGGCAAAATACAGCCCAAGAAACCTGCTTTGTGCCTGTTTGGTTATTTTCCAAATTCAGAATTCAGAGAAGGCTGAGGACACAGGCCATTTCTTTCTGTTTTCACTTCTGAGTCTCCCACGCTTCTGAGTCTCCCATGCTTTCTTTTTCTTCCTTTTTAAACAAAAGCCATCCTGGTTAATGAGCCAGGATATCAAAGAAGCACATGGCAAGTTATGCACATGGATGGCATTTTTGTAAAAGTAGTGCTTCAGCAGGTGACAATAGCTGGCTGACCTTCTCTATGCTGGGAGGTTAAACAGAGATGGATCTTGACATAGATGGAGGATGCTATCAGATCCCACAAATGGAGGCTAACTGGGAAAGAAAATAATAATAATAAAAATGATAATACATGTAGTCCTCGACTTACAACAGTTCATTTAGTGACCATTCAAAGTTACAAGGGCACTGAAAAAAGTGACTTATAACCGTTTTTCATAGTTATGATCTTTGCAGCATCCCCTTGGTCATTTGATCAAAATTCAGATCCTTGGCAACTGACTCATATTTATAATGGTTGTAGTGTCCTGGGATCATGTGATCACCTTGTGCGACCTTCTGACAACCAAAAGTCAAGGGGAAAGCCAGATTCATTTAACAACCATGTTACTAACTTATCAACTGCAGTGATTCACTTAACAGCTGCGGCAAGAAAGGTCATCAAATGGGGTAAAGCTCACTTAACAAACGTCTCACTTAGCAACAGAAATTTTGGGCTCAATTGTGTTCATAAGTCGAGGATCCCCTGTACCTGGAGATGACAGAATGCAAGAGAAAAAACTGAAGATTACAAACCACAAAGACTTGCAAATAGAAGTAGAATGACTGTGGCAAAAGAAAGCAAAGATAGTACCAAAGATAGTAATAGGTGCCTTGGGTGCAACCCCAAAATGTCTGGAGCACCACTTGAACACTGTCAGCATTGACAAAATCCCCATTGGTCAATTGCAAAATGCAGTTTTACTTGGAACAGCTCACAATCCCTTTAACACCATCAAACAGTAACATCTGCCTATCCCAGAACCTTAGGAAGGACTCGATCAGTGGAGAAAAATGCCAAATCCAGTTGAAATATCTGACCAACTGTGTGATCAACCATAATGATGAGAAAAAATATTCAAAACACCAATAAACATTAAAACTCAGCAACAGGGAACTGCAGGAGCAAACCAACAGCCATAGAGCAGAGAAGCATTCCTTAAAAATTGGGCCAGATTCTGCAAAATCCAGGTTTTGGCGGATCCCAGCCCCACCTTCATAAATCACGAGATGCATTGATCTCCTGTAAACTGTCTTTTTTATTTAATGAAAGCCAGTCTCTTTCTTCATAAGCGACATTTGCAACCTTGGTGATTTAATATCTTTTACTTTCGCTATAAATCTGCGGCAAATAGACTTTGTACAAGGCAAGAGCGGGGGAGGGGTCAATCAAGACAGGTCCCTTAATGTATTTATCGGTAGTTCTCAAAATTAGTTTAAATTAACTAGACAGCATCAAGAGTCTCTGTTTAAAATGTGAGCAACTCAGAGAGGGGAAAAAAGGGGGCTTTTTCTAAGAGCCGGAATTGATCAGAGAATGAAGAAATTGCCAGAGAATAAAAAGAGCACTAGGGGGAACCTGGTAATGAGGAAAAACTCGGTGCCTGGGGAGAACAATGGGTTGGGCTGGAGTAATTCAAGCAAACCTATGAATGGATGATGCTTCCCTTTAAAAAAGAGGGTCAGGGAAGAAACCGCAGCTTAGTCCTCATCACGGTTATCAGCTCTGGCCTGCAAATCACACCCCATCCTCATCATCAATGCTTATAAACAAACCTTTATCCCAGACAGCTCACTGACTGAATGAAGATTTGGTATTAAACAGTATATTGCTCCTGTCAAGGCCGATCGGCTGCTTGTGCAGATAATAATAACGCAGACTGCAACAACAACAGCTAGTGTAAATTAACTTAACTGTGTGAAATAATGCCTCCTCTATCAGATTAGCTCTCCAAATGACTTTACTTAAATTAAAGCTTGCTGGGGCGTAATAGTAAATCATTTAAATAGCACTGGGTTTTTCCAGGTAATGTCTCCATATATTACTGTAATTTCAATTCACCAAGGCACACAGATGGCTTTCATTCTGGTCTCCAAAGCTTTGCCTTCTCCTGGGCTGCCATTTTGTAATTACTGAGCAAGTGCACTGCCTGCCGCAGCTAGATTTCCCAGGGTGACCCAAAAGCCAAAGCAATGTATTTTAAAATTATTGTTGTTGTGTGGCCCTCATCACATAATGTAAATCTTTTATGCTAACACTGTCAGGGGTTTAAAAGCCACCACTGTAAGGTGCGCCAATGAAAAACGTGCCAGCAATCCATCAAGGCGAGGCGGATGAGGACCAAATAGTGGAGAGATTCGCGTGGCGGATGTGAGACAGACGCCTTAAAGCCACAGGGCTCTTTCCTAGCTTCCATGCCACAATTAAATCTCAAAAGGAGTGGATTGTGCACCCTCAGACACACCTCCATCCTACTGCTGAAACCAGGTCTTAATACATTCTAAAAGAGGGTTATCCTTCAAACGTACTTATTTTTCCTTACAAATAATACTTATGTAGAAACACCAACAAGCAAACTTAAGAGACAACCAAGCACCCCTCATTTCAGTCCTGAGCTACAAATAGTCTCTTCTGTTTGTGTACAGGTGGTCCTCGATGTACGACCACAATTGAGTTCAACGTTGAACTAACTGAGAAATTTGTTAAGTGAGTTTTGCCCCATTTTATTACCTTTCTTCCACCTTTGTTCAGTGAATCACTGAAGTCATTAAGTTAGCAACACAGTTGTTAAGTGAATCTGGCTTCCCCGTTGATTTTACTTGTCAGAAGGTCATAAAATGTGATCACATGATCTTGGGACATGGCAACCATCATATATATGAACCGGTTGTGAAGCATCTGAATATAAATTGCATATATACTGTATATATATAATATATATAATATAAATTGCATATATACTGTATATATATAATATATTTATTAAACTTATATACCGCCCTTCTCCCGTAGGACTCAGGGCGGTTCACAAGGTTTTTTAAAAACAATACAACAAATTACAAAAATTAAAAACAATTAAAATGATTATATTAACCTTGAATAAATAAAATCCCAATTAGAATCCAATTAAAACCCCAATTAATACTCTCAGTCCAGGCCCGAAAGCTCAAAGAGCCAGGTCTTCAGGTCCCGGCAGAATGAGCGAAGGTCAGGGGCAGTCCTAAGCTCTACAGGCAGCTGGTTCCAAAGGGCAGGCGCACCCACAGAGAAGGCCCTCCCCCTGGGTATTGCTGCAACAGTCATAAGTGTGAAAAATGGTCATACTGTAAGTCACTTTTTTCAGTGCTGTTGTAACTTTGAATGGTCACTAAATGAACTGTTGTAAGTCAAGGACTACCAGTACTTATTTTTAAAAAATCAGCCACTTTTGGAATCTCATCAATAGACTTTGCTGTTCATTTTTTCCACTGGTGTTTGGTAGGATTGAATTTTCAACCAAATATGAACATTTTAATTTTGGGCTCTCTTTTAGGAGATTTTTATTATTCCTCTTTCTGAATTAGCCTTGTGTTTGATCCTGGTCTGCTAGAGGTCACATAGCAAATGGGATTATCTCCATACATGGCAGTCAGATTTGGCTGCATGACGGAGTCTTTTTCAGAGGTGATGGTTGCATTCCTGAGCCAGTTTCCTATCGAGGTATCTTCTCAGGACCACCAGTCTTGGAGACATTGTTATAAACATCTGTAGATAAGAAGAAGTCACTGGAATTTTAAAGACTGAAATATTTCCTCTGGAATATATAAGAAATACAAAAATTTCTCTCCCAAGGAATTCCATGAATGATGCAGGATCCAATGTGGGTCGGTCACTAGGACCAGAGGTTTAGTCTTCCAAACTGTTGGAAGTCAGCACCCACCCACCCTCCTAGAGAAGGAAATATTTGGGGGGGGGTTGATATTAAAAAGGAATATTTCCCCAAAGGAATAATGAAAAATCTTGGGCAAAGACAGCCCCAAGTCTCCCTCCCCCAGGCAGAAACCAAGCAGACCAGCTTTTAAAAATGCAGATTTGATCATCCTTTCAGAAAGGCCAGAGCCAGGAAGCTTGGAGCTGATGGGATTAGAAAGACAAAGATCCCTAGAACCAACAACCCCTCACCCAAAAAAATCCAACACAGGACATAACCATCAGCCACGGCCACAGGGAACCAGGACATGTACTTTGGGAATAATAGGATTAACCGACCACCATTAGAATACCAGAAAGGCACAGTGAACCTCAGGTCAAAGTTCATGCCACAGGAACAACTGCAAACACAGATGCCCAAGAAGGTATAAAAACCCACCACTCCCTCCTTCATGTGGTCAGCTTTCCAACAGCCACATTTCTGTCTGGCTCTGCTCTTCAATAAACTACAACCTTCTTTCTAAAGCAGTCTCCATTTTGTTTATTCCCAGCTTGGACTGAACCCTGATGAAGATTTTTCTTTCAACAAAGCTTTTGGGCTCATGCTGGAGCCCATCATCAAGGAACTTCCCTCCCTGCAGAATATGTTCTGGAGAGAGAGAACTTCCCTGATGATGGTCTCCAGGATGAGCCTGAAACATTAGAAGATTAAACCTCTGGTCCTGGAAGCTGTTCCACTGGTTCAATTGTTTGCCCTGTCAGGAAATTTCCCCTTAGTTCTAGGTTGCTTCTCTCCTTGATTAGATCCCATCTGTTGCTTCTTGTCCTGACCTCAGGTGCTTTGGAGAAAAGCTTGACCCTCTCTTCTTTGTGGCAGCCCCTGAGATACTGGAACACTGCTATATCTGAAAGGGTCTCACAGAGACCTTATTCTATTCTAACCCATTCTAAAGATAAATAAGGTTTATCTGCTTCTAAAACAGGCCACAGGTTTCACAATATGTCAGATAACAAAGTTTAGGTAAAGCCAGAGTTCGCCCTCCTTGGGGGAAAAAAACCTGCTTTGTTGTGCTTCCTGCTTGCATCCTGTTGTGATTCAGGGTCAGCCTGTGGGTTCAGCAGTTGGGTCGGACAATTCAGAGGAGGAGGAGGGGGGTGTTGGAGAGGTTGCTGAAGGTGTTGGAGAGCTTGCTGATGAGAGCCCTCAGCCAGGCCCCTCCCACCTGGTTACAACGCAGACCCAGCTGTGTGAGCCTGACAGCGTGGATGAAGATGACCCACAGCTAGCCCTGTTCAAGGACGCCCGACGCAGGAGGCAGTCAATCAGGAGTAAACAGAGGAAGGCAATGGGGCACCTAGGAAGGAGGCAGAGAGAAGCCACGCCCTGAACTGTTTAAAAGGGGAATGCATGGGAGGGCTGGTTTGCTGAAGGCAACCATTTGAATAGCTCCTGTTTCATGGTTCGTGTTTGCTCTGTTTGCTCTGTTTTACGTTAATAAATTTGGCAGGCTTAGTTCCAGCCTCTTGCCTTCTTGTAAAGGGGTTGTCCCTGCCTTTTCTGCAGGGCCTGTAGCAGGCTGGTACAGAACACATCCGTCTCTCTCTCACACACAGCATCTGCCACTGGCATCCACAGCATTTGTTAGTTTTGCACTGTTTTCCTTATTCAGCTTCTCAGTCACCCATCCTTGGTGTCTCTCAAGCTAATCCTTAAGGGGCTCTTTCTCTCGTTCTCTTTCCCTCTCAGAAATTCCCAAATGCAGCAAACCACTGATTCAGGGGAACATTGGTCCCTCTATTTCACCTTCAAATGGCAGCTGACTCCACCGAAAGCAGATGGTGGGGAAGGGGAAAAAAACCAGTATTCCTGCACTTTTGCAACAGAAATGCAGAGACTGGCATGGAACAAGATGGAAAGCCAGGACAGGGATTGGCCTTTCTACACCGTTAGAAGGGGGGAAATGGAAAGACAATGAAAACGGCTTCTAAAACACCTCTTCCTGCATCAGATTGTTTACATTTCTATTAAGCGTTAACTAGGTAAATTTAGATGTTTCTACCAGGATGTAGAAGTGTTTGTTTCTGGTGGCAGGAAAGTATTTGAGGGTGGCAGTATCTCCCCTGGTGCCCCCAGATCCTATTCTCCATCGTCAGTCAGACATGTAAGCATCACCGGTTAGTCTGACTTGGCCAGCTGCTCCTCTCTTCATGGAGGTTGAAAATACCCCAGCAGAATCATCCAATTTCCCTGTTGGAAAAGAAGAACTAGTCAGGACAAGGTTGACACCCTTCAATGTCATTTCTAAGGCCCATTTCAAAGGCAACTGGACTTTTTTGGCTTTAAATCAAGAAAGTCCAGTTGCCTTTTGAACAGCACCTTTGGGGCAACCCTGACCTGGATGACTGGTAATCTGCATAGACATTTAGCCATGGGCTTTGGGATAATAAAATTGAGCGTTACTCACTTGAAACATGCCTTGCTTAACAATAGAAGTGATTATCCCAACTGTGGTCCTAAGTCAAGGACTACCTGTGTATGAAAAAAAGAAACTTTCCTAGTAAAGTTCTTTTTTAAAAAAAGAAGGAAGGAAGGAAGGAAGGAAGGAAGGAAGGAAGGAAGGAAGAGAAAGAAAGAGAAAGAAAGAAAGAAAGAAAGAAAGAAAGAAAGAAAGAAAGAAAGAAAGAAAGAAAGAAAGAAAGAAAGAAAGAAAGAAAGAAAGAAAAATACAGATAGTTCTTGACTTATGAACACAGTTCAGCTCCAAATTTCCATTTCTAAGCAGTTAAGTGAGTTGCATCCCGTTTAATAACCTTTTTACCACTGTTAAACAAATTAGTGCAGTTGTTAAGTGAACCATGTTGTTAAGCAAATCTGGTTCTCCTCCCCCCAATTGACTTTGTGGGAAATCAGCTGGGAAGCTTACAAATGCTGATCACATTTGACTCCGGGACAGTGCAACTGTCATAAGTACATGCCAGTTGCCAAGCACCTGAATTTTGATCTGGGATGCTATACCTCCTCTCCATAACCTGTTTTCCTTATTACCTTCTGGGAGGAGGGAGCTCTGTGATATCCAAAGCTTAATGTTTAATATGTATTCATACATAAAGGTGTACGCGTATACACATGCTGTATATAGGATGTTTATATGTGTGTTATATATGTGTACACTTTTGAGAGCAGGCAGCAGAATTTCATTTTTAATGTGTGCCAGTGTGCCCACAGTAAAAAAAATGGCAATAAAGGTTATCTAAGTACACATCCACATTCCCCCACCCCACTTCACTCGCCCCACTGCTCCTTTTCTTCCTGGCAGGATAAAAGTTTTTCTCTCCACCGCAGCATGTTCTGTGCATATTGAGAAACCCCTGTGATTTGGAGAAATAGATCAAAATCAACTGTGCAAATAAACAGGTTACCTCAAGATCGCTGTCTGCTGAACATGTGAAGGGAAGACCCCCAGACATCTCTTGGCAGCTATTTGACAAAGTGCTGGATGAGAAACCCCACAGCAGTGGTGCTAATGCAGATAACATCTCGTGAGATTTGGTATTTATTAAATATGCTCTCTAAATATTAATAGGATGGATGCTGTAATCTCCTTGCTCTGAATATAATTCTTATGCTTGGAGTCATTGGTGAGCAAAAAGTAAATTTATTTGGCCTCTGATGTGTGTTTACTGCCATGGGGGGGTGAGGCGTAGAGATAGCATTCCAAAAGGAATGCCTTCCATCACATCCAATTAAGGGGCAGACACTAATAAAATTGCTCTCTTTTTTGTTGTACAGGAACCCTTTCCCAGCAGGAATGGCATGGAGAGGTAAGGATTTTCTGCTACGGGGTGTGTTTAACGCTAAGCTGGGCACAAATAGCGAGGAGAAAATCTCCATCCAGTTTGCTGGAAGAGAAACAGGGCAAACAATTTCTCTGGATTTCTCCAGAGGTTGGAGAAATTTCAACACTGGCTTCTTCAAGGACATTAGTACCAAGATGTAAAAGACGCCATCTCCTTTTTTAAAAAAAATATCCCCACTTGGAATGTAATGGAAATAAAGAAAGGGAGACTGCATGTCATAGATCAGGGGTCCCCAAATCTTTGAGCACCAGGGACCAGTTATGTGGAGAGAGGTTTTACTGCAGACCAGAGGGTGCATGTTTCATGTACTGCCTGCATCACGTAGATGGGACTTTGCTTGATTGTGCGGCCCGGTTTCTGGCATGCCACAGCCCGGTGCCAGTCCATGGACTGGGGTTTGGAGACCCCTGCCATAAATGATAGCATGGAGCACTGAAAGACAATATATTTACTCAGAGGCACTGGTGGGATCCAGCCAGTTCACACCCATTCGGCAGAACTGGTAGCTAATTTTTTGTTGCCCAGGCCCAGAATGGACTTCCAGAAGTGGCATCCACACAGAGAACTGGTTGTTCACATATTTGAATCCCACCACTGCTCAGAGGTCATCATCCCTTTAGCCCTAAATTTGTGCAAAGATACCAAATATTCACCAAGAAAAATACCTCTGATATTCTCTGCTTCTTTTAAAGCAGTGAGTTTTTTTTAACCTGGACAGCTTAAAGATGTGTGGACTTCAGAGACAGAGAATGGAGTTTTTGTAATTGTCTTAGTCTGAGCTGATCAAGGAATTGTTCAACTCATCTTTTTGGTAGCTTGAACTTCTGCAGCTTCTCAAACTACAAAAAAACTTTATGTGAAAAGGTTTGCCCTGAGTTGTTTTATTTTGAGAAGTAAAAGTGGCCAGAGAAGTATCTAAGATTTCTCAGCCTTAGCAACTTTAAGATGGGCGGACTTCAACTCCCAGAATTTCACAGCCAGCAAGTCCAGGCATCTTGAAACTGCTAAGGTTGAAAAGCTCTGCAATAGATGGAAAGATATCACAGAAACCAAACCTGTCACCATGGTCTACTTTGCCTGTTAAAAACAACCCACCCACCCCCCGCACCTCCTCCTGTTTAAAGTAAAGGTTCAAGTTTCAAAAATACAGGCTAGTGCAGCAGACAAAAACTTCATCAGATTTGTAAAGAGATGCACTAATCATAGAGCCCTCCTTGAAGCAGAAACCTTAAAAACCTGCCCCAAAGAAATTCAAATGCACTCAAATTTAAAAGAGAATGAACTTGAAAACCACTCTATTTGCAATGTTTGGTACTATCTAGAGATGGGTCTACAAAATGGTGCCTATCCCAAAGCTTGTTCAGCTTCAGCCTCCATAGTTAAGAGGCCTAACAATTCAATAAAGTTGGAAACAGAGCTTCAAAACACTGGTGCACCAAGCAGCCAGCTTCTCCCCCTGCCAGCTCACAATTTCCTATGTTGATTGGAGATTTTTATAACTAAACAGTTGATTGGCTTCAAGAAGGGGAGTTTAGAATAATCTCACTGATCAAGAATTAAAAGCAAATTGTCTCCGAGGGAAAACAGTTTTCTTGTTTGCCACTCTGTTGATTAGGAACTGGACTGGAGATAATTGAGATGGCATGAAAACACCTAGCCACTTGCGCTTCCAATCTTTTTCCATTCCCCTCCCACTTCTTAATCCATTAATTCCTACTGAGTCTTACATTTGTGTTTAGATGGCTGCTGGAGCGACTTAATTCATTACCAGTAAATTCTGCCCCATTTATTTTGGTGTGTGACTTGATAAATGGAAGGAATGTAGGTTTGCAAAGCAGCAGTGACCTTCTAATTCCTTGGGTGCTCTGCTCCTGCCGTTGGCATCATTTGGCTTCCCATGGAGTGGATATTTGATGGAAGCTAGGACAAGTAACAGTTTCAATATTTTTCCCCCAGTGTTTGTTTTCATACTTTCTTGGGGGTGTCAGAATCCATTTATATCACATTTCATAAATGTATAGGTAGAACAATGTGCTTATTCTGGGGATTCTGCCATCTCTCCGAAGGGGGGGGGAGAGGATAGACTTTAGGCGATCTTCAAACAACAGGGAACATTTGAACTGGGGGAGGGAGGGGGAGAGACAGATCTGGATTGCATCTTCATTTACAACTAAAAAGAAAAGCAATAACCATAAAACCAAGGAGAGTTCCCTTTCCCATGGAAGGACCTGACACCTAAGCAAATGATGAGAGCCTGACCAAATGGATGAGCGGAGGGGCTGAAATGGGAATGCTTTATATAGGATTGAAATGTAACTTTGTTAGATTCCGTCTTGTATTGCCACAATCGATTCCATCCTAGTAAACATTTTCCTTTTGGACTAAACTCGGATCCAAGAGTTCTTATTTCCTAAGATGTGGATTGAGGTGGGTCCTGACAGTAGATGGAATCTCCTTTAAGAGTCAACCTGGAAGGGAAAACCTTACCGGGGGACTTTGCAACAAATACAATGTCTGGCAACGAAGCAAGAGAGGAGGGAAGCCCCATGGAGGGGGAGTCTTCCCCCCAAATGGAATCCCAGAGACAATGGGAAGCTGAAGCGGCATATTCCGCCGGGGAAGAAGCAGTGGAGCAGTACGACCGAAAACCCCGGTGGTCGATGGGCGTTGGAAGGAAAAGTGAGTGGGAAAAGGCTTCGGGAGAAGCAACCCTGAGGCGGAGTAACCACCAACTGGAATGGAGGCAAGAGATGGAGAGTTCCCTGCACACCAGCGAGGAGGAGCGGATCCTGGAAAAGGCCATTGATCTGATGAAAGCAACCCTGAGCTCACTGAGGGAGGAGAGAGCTGAAAATCGCAACCGAGGCAGCACCTGGGGACGCAACTGGAAAGGTAACGGAGGGGATCCAGCACCTGAAACCCCGGGGCCGTCCAATGGAACAGGAATTGCTGCCTCAGCAGTACCCACCCACCCCAGAACCACAGACGGGGACCAGGATGAGGAGCAATACCGGCCACGGAGCAGACAACGCTCCAGACAAAGACTCCCGCCCCTGGAAGTCAAATTCAAGGGGGAGCCATCACGACTGGGATTTTTCCTAACCCAAGTCCTCAGCTACATGGAAGAGTATGGACGGGACATCCCCAGTGACAAAACACGCATCCGAATTGTGCAATCTGCCCTGGACAGGACGGCTGCAGACTGGGTGGTGAACTTGCATGACTCCAACGCCCCAGAACTCAATGACTTCAACCGATTCATGTCATTTTGAGGAGGCGGTTCGAGGATCCTTTGGCTGACCGTAAGGCCCGGGAGAGAATCAAAACGGTGAGGCAGGGCAGGCGAGCAGTGGCTGATTATACCCAAGAATTCCGAGCCATTGCCAGCAAGCTGAACTGGCCAGAAGACATACTCCTTAGCCACTTCAAAGACGGTCTAAACTACGACCTGTATGACGCTTGCCTGCCTCGAGGAGACCCACCCCATCTCGACGACTGGTACAACCTGGAGGAGGAAGTGGAAATAGACCTACTGAAGAGACACCGCAGAGGAAAACCATGGGGCCGCCTGCCACCCGAGCAAACACGCGAGGGGGAAAAACCACCAGCCACAGCCAAAAAATCAACGGGTTGTTTCAACTGCGGGAGAGAGGGCCACCGTGCTGCAGAATGTCATTCAAAAGCCCCCCCACGAAAACCAGAGGCATCATCCTCCAAGAAGCCAGGGAAGCCTCAAGGTAACACAAAGGAATCTTCCATGAAGGGGACAGAGGCTGTAGAGTCCACAATTCCTGCCAGGAACTGGGATTGGACTCCGGCCTGCACCGCAGGGATGGTGGACAACTCGGAAGACAGCTCAGAGGGAGAACCATTGGTAAGTGGACCCCTTCCACCCATACTTAAGACAGTGACTATATTAGCTTCCCCTATGCCTGAAGCAGCCAAAATAAAAGCTCTGATAGACTCTGGGTGCATCCGCTGCCTTATCAGCCCAACGCTGGTGGAGAGATTGAGCATCCCAGTGAGGAGGCTAAAACAACCAATCTCTTTTAGTCAATTAGATGGGACAATAGCAGGGGGAGGACCAGCCACCCTAGCCACTTTACCAATCCACCTATCACTGGGGCCCCATGAGGAGGACATAACGTTTATAGTGGCCCCAGGCATGGAATGCCCAATGATTCTAGGACTGGAATGGCTGAAGAAATGGAACCCCGGGATAAACTGGAGGACAGCAGAACTCAATTTCCCAAAGGGGGGGCAGAAGAACGTAGACTCCAAAAGCACCCCCCCAACCCAGAGGGAGGAGACAGCAGCAGTGGGGAAAGAGAAGGGGTTACCAGAGATACCGGAATACAGGGACCTGGCTGAGGTTTTCAGTGAGGAAAGAGGGTTTGTAAATTTCTACCACCAATTCATCCCCGCATTTGGCCAAATAGCCATGCCCCTCACAAATTTGTTGAAAACGAAGAGGGGGTCACCCGTGAAACCCTGCCAGCCTCTAAAATGGTCAATGGAATGTCAAGCAGCATTTGAGAGGCTAAAGAGACTTTTTTCTGCTGAACCTGTCCTAAAACACCCAGATCCCGACAAACCTTTTGTAATACAGGCAGATGCGAGTGATGTAGCGGTAGGAGCCGTACTATTACAAGAAAATGATGGGGGGACGTTGCAACCATGCGCATACACATCCAGAAAACTCACAGAAACAGAACAACGCTGGCCAATATGGGAAAAAGAGGCATTCTCGTTGAGGTGGGCATTACTAACATGGTGCCAATTTTTAGAAGGAAATAAAATACCTTTCCAGGTCTGGACAGACCACAAGAATTTGGAAGCACTAAAAACGCCCAGGAAGCTCACTCCTAAGCAAGCCCACTGGTCCCAACATTTTCACCGATTCAATTTCACTCTCAAAC
This sequence comes from Vipera berus, assembly GCF_964194415.1. NCBI lineage: Eukaryota > Metazoa > Chordata > Lepidosauria > Squamata > Viperidae > Vipera > Vipera berus. Next base: position 14,006,893 of record NC_138216.1, read on the forward strand.
ACTTACTGGGGGGAAAGAACTTCCTGGCAGATGCATTATCCCGCATGCCCCAATATAACAGCACAAGAGTTACTGACTTTAAACCACTTGTACCAGAACAACTGGCAGCACCAGTCACCACCAGGGCACAAGAAAAAATGAAGCCGAAGGTAGATAGCCAAACTGGAATAGAATTCAGGAAATCTTTGGAAAGTGATGAATGGTTCCAGAAAAATAAACATGTGTGCACATTTAAAGATGGACTGCCATGGGTGGGGGAGAAGCTATATATACCGGCCACACAGAGAATCAATTTCATGCAACTGTGCCATGATACAAAATCAGCAGGACACTTTGGCTTTGTAAAAACCTTACACTTAACTAAAAGGCAATTTTGGTGGCCATCTATGAAAAAGGACATAGAAAGCTATGTGGGTAGCTGTCAAATTTGTGCGATGGCCAAAAGACTGCAAGGGAAACCGCCAGGTCTGTTACAACCGGTGGCAAACCCCTCAGCCCCATGGAAAGAAATCGTAGAACTGCCAGAAAGTAATGGAAACACGGTAGTCTGGACTGTCACAGATCTGTTCTCTAAGCAAGTACATTTCATACCTTGCCAAAAAATCCCGACCGCAAAAGCATTAGCAAAACTTTTTGTACAGCATATTTACAGATTGCACGGGGTACCACAATGCATCATATCTGACAGAGGGGTGCAATTTACGTTGGCATTTTGGAAAGAATTTTTATCCCTCTTAGGAACCACCCAAGGACTGTCATCTAGTCACCATCCTCAGACAGACGGAGCTTCTGAAAGACTTAATAATATACTTTTTTTATTGAAAAGTTTTACAGTACATTTTATTTTTAACAATCTCCTCCCCCCCTCCCTCCACCCATCCCTTCCTAACCCTCCCTAACCCTCCCCCCCTTCCCCCCTCCCCCCTCCCCGACTTCCCAGAGCTAAATACAAGGTATAAAACAAAAAACAATCATAAACAACCATATGCTAACAACAATAAACTATTAAGTCTATCGCACTCTAGCTCATATGAGATGACTACAAGCAATACTAATATCACATAAAGAAAAAAAAAGGAAAAAAACTTATTCAAATGCTAAGTGAAACTTTTTAGTCCCATATTTGTTCTGGATATAATCAATCCACTTTTTCCACTCCGTAATATAACGTTGTTGCGAATGATCTTTCAAGTAAGCCGAAATCTTTGCCATTTCCGCCAGGTCAGAAACTTTTAGAGTCCATTCTTCTATAGTCGGGAGTTCCTCCTTCTTCCAATATTGACCTATTAAAAGTCTTGCTGCTGTAATTAAGTTCAACATCAGCTTAGTGTCCACAACAGTAGCATCTGTAATTATGCCCAATAAGAACAATTGCAGACAAAACTTTATCCTTTGCTTAAATATCTTCTGCATATTCCACCAAATTTTAATCCAAAAAGCCTTAACCTTTTTACAGGTCCACCATATATGAAAATACATTGCATCTTCACCACCACATCTCCAACATTTAAGTTGATAATTCGGATACATATTTGCAAGCTTTTTAGGATCTAAATGCCACCTATAAAACATTTTGTAAAAGTTCTCTCTTAAGTTTTGAGCTTGTGTAAATTTTACGTTCCTCACCCAGATCTTTTCCCAAGTGTCCATTGTGATAACTTCTTGAATATTCTGAGCCCACTTTATCATACAATCTTTAACAAGTTCTGTTTCTGAGTCAATTTCTATCAATGCAAGATATATCCGTTTGATATGTGCTGGACCCTGGTTTCTAATTTGCTTTACCAAATTTTCATCAGTCATTGAGAAACCAATTTTCTGGTCTTCTTTCCACCTGGCCCGTAGTTGACCATATTGAAACCAAGTTTGAACAATCTTCTCATCTCGTAAAAGATTATACGGCTTCAAACACCATACGTTCCTCTCCAACCTTAAGATCTCCTTGTACGTAGTCACATCATGTTTGAAGCCAACATTTATGTTTTCTATTGCATGTTTCGGAATTGCCCACAACGGTATCTTGTAATCTAACTTATGTCTACAGTATACTTCTTCCAAACTCTCAGCAATGTCTGTCTTAAAATATGCACTTTAAACACATTATCTACCATCTTATCATACAGAAAATATGCATGCCAGCCAAATAACAAGTCGTGGCCCTCAAGATTTAATAATCTCCCTTGTGTCAAATTAATCCAATCACTTATCCCTGACAGCGCAGCAGCTTCATAATATAATTTAAGGTTGGGCATTTTAAGACCACCTCTTTCACGCGTATCCTGCATAATCTTAAGTTTAACTCGTGGCCTTTCCCCTGCCCATACAAATTTATTGATACCCCGTTGCCATTCCTCCAAATTTGAGTCTTTTTAAAGAATCGGTATCATTTGAAATAAAAATAGAAATTTAGGCAATACATTCATTTTCACTGCTGCAATTCTTCCCAGTAAAGACAATTGCAATTTTTCCCAACTCTCCAATTCTTTTTGAATTTTTCCCCATAACTTTTCATAATTATTTTTATATAACTTTGCATTTGAGGGTGACAAATACACCCCCAAATATTTAACCCTTTTAACAATCTCGAATCCAGTTAACCCTTCTAAAAGGGCCTTTTGCGATGCTGTCATATTTTTGGCTAATATTTTAGTTTTTTGTACATTAACCTTAAATCCAGAAACCTTCCCATATTGCATTATTATCTCCATCAGGTCCACAACCGAATTTTCTGGCTGGGTCACCGTAACAACCAGATCGTCTGCAAACGCCCTCAGTCTATAATCCTGATCTCTAATTTGAATACCCTTAATTTTTTCCGAATTCCGTATTTTAATCAATAATATCTCCAATGTTAATACAAATAATAAAGGTGATAACGGACACCCTTGTCTTGTGCCCTTTTCAATATTGCATACTTCAGTCAAACTGTTATTTACTATTATTCGGGCAGTTTGTTTTTGATATAATGCCCTAATTGGTTGTAAAAATTTATCCCCAAAATTCATTTTATCTAAGACTTTCATCAAAAAATGCCAATCCAGTTGATCAAAAGCTTTTTCAGCATCTAAAAAGATCAACGCCGCAGAGATCTGGTTGTTCCTTTCCAAAAACTCCACCAAGTCAACTATATGCCTCACATTATTTTTCATTTGTCTACCACTAATAAACCCAGTTTGGTCCCCATGAATCATCTGTTGCAAAACCCTCATCAATCTATTAGCTAAAACCTTAGCAAATATCTTGTAGTCCGTATTTAAAAGTGATATTGGTCTGTAATTTCTTACTTGAGTAACATCCTGATCTTCCTTCAGAATCAGGGAAATAAAAGCAGTTCTCCAAGACGGAGGCACCCTTCCTCCCCTTTGAATTGTCTGAAACAATTCCCTTAATGGCTTTATCACCTCCGATTGTAGATTTTTGTAATAGACCGCAGTCAGTCCATCCGTACCTGGCGCTTTATCCACCTTCAGTTGCTTAATTGCTAAAAGAATTTCTTCTTCTGTTATCAATTGATTAATCTCTTCCTTTTGTTCTTGTGTAAGAACCGGGATGTTGGCATTGTTCAGATATACGTCAATGTCTGTTTCATTAATCTTATCTTTAGCATATAATTTGTAATAAAAGTCCACAAAGGCTTCCTTAATAAGGTCCTGTTGATACACAACCTTACCTTTATGTTCTATTTTGTCTATGTTAGAAGCCCTTTGCTTTTTCCTTAACCTGTAAGCCAACCATCTACCTGGTTTATTGGCATTGCAAAAAGTGTTATGTCTAGCAAACCATAAGTTAGTTGCCACCTGATCAGCCATCAGCTTATCAAATTGTCCTCTTAACAAATTAATAACCTCTTTGGTCTTCTCATCCGATGGATTCAAAATTAGGGCCTTTTCTTTTTCCCCAATTTCATTCTCCAATCCTTTCCTCCTAGCTTCCAAGTTACGTCTATATTTATTATTCATATATATTAACACCCCTCTCATATAAGCTTTACTAGCGTCCCAAACCATGTCCATAGAAGTATCCTTGTTCATATTAATTTCAAAAAAGTCCTTCATCTGTTTTTTACATTCTTCCACATTACTCTGATTTCTAAACAAGTTCTCATTTAAGCGCCAAGAGCGCCTATCTCCATTGTCCTTGTTAATCTCTAACCAGACTGGACTATGGTCAGATATAGTTCTTGGACAAATCTTTATCTTCTTAATCCTAGGAAAAAAATCATTATTCAGTAATATAAAATCTGTCCTTGAAAAAGATTGGTGTCTATCAGAAAAAAAGTATAATCCTTTTCATGTAGATGTGTGTCTCTCCAAATATCTCGTAATTCCAGATCATCCTTCATTTCAAAAAAAGATTTAGGCAATCTAGCATGGCTCGGGACATGTTTAAAAGAACCCCACTTGTCCAGTTGTACGTCCAAGACACCATTCCAATCTCCCATAAAAATAAAAGATTTATAATCCATCTGGGTAATCTTAATATGTAGTGTTCTATAAAAATCAGCTTGTTTTTGATTAGGAGCATACAATCCAACCAAAAGCGTTTTTTTGCCTTCTAACAGCAGATCTATCATAACATATCTTCCTTGTTTGTCTGCTTCTATTAGTTCCGCTGTCAGAGTACTCTTGACATAAATAACCACTCCATTTTTCTTATTCATTGCAGAAGCAGTAAATTGCGTACCCAACCTTAAATTCAGCAGGTATTTTTGGTCCATAACCCTAATATGTGTTTCTTGCAAGCAAATAACATCAGTCTTAAATTGTTTTAAGTATTGAAAAACTTTCTTTCTCTTCTGTGGTGAGTTTAATCCATTAACGTTCCAAGTTAGGAACTTAGTCGCCATCCTTGGCATCCCGAAGCTTCTGGAGCACGCCTGCCAGGATCCCCTTAACTTCCTTAGGCCGCGCCCCTCCCACAGCTTCGCTATTAGTACGCCTTGGAGGTTCCATAACTTTCTGCTGGTCTTGCTCTTGCTCTTGTCTTGCTCGTCTCAAGGCAGCACGCGTCATCCTCTGCTCTCTGGCGTCTTCCGATGAAACTGTAATTTGATCCCCTCCAGTACCTTTCTCATCTGTTTGTGTTCCTTCAGCATCTTGGGGCTTTCCCTCGCCATTTTTCTTTGCAGATTCCAAAAGTGGTGGAGGGGTTACTTTCAAAACTTTGCTATAAAAATCACGTGCCTGGATCACTGTAACCAAACGGTGTCTCGTGCCTTCATGCATCACCACCATGCCCACTGGTATCTCCCATCTAAACTTGATATCGCATTTCTTAAGTTCCTGTGCCAAAAAAGCAAAATCTTTCCTTCTCCTTAAAATTCTTGGTGGAATCTCTTTTAAAACCAAAATCTTCTTGCTCAGCAACCACAAACTTAGTATCATAAGCAAGTTGGATAACTTCATTCCTGATTGCTCTCTTTGTAAAATAAACCACCACATCTCTGCCTTGCAATCCATGAATTCACACGAAAGATTTTGTCTATACTTCCCTCAATTTCAGCTGCTGGCTGTCCCAGTACCGCTTCCAAAGCCTCAGAGACTATTTGCTTTAAATCTTCTTTAGGATTCTCTTTTAAGCCTCTGATTCTGATAGCAAACTCCATCTGATGGTACTGGACCAGAGTCAAGTCTCCATCCATTTTATCCATTGTATTTTCATTCTCTAAAACTTTTGCTTCTAGTCTGGAATTCTGTTGACTAAGATCCTCCACTTTTTCCTCCAAGCACTGAACACATACAGCCACACCTTCAAGTGCAGGCAAGATGTCTGCCCTCATTGCTGTAAACTTCTCTTCCATCTTCTCCTCCAGCTTTTCCATCTTCTCCTCCAGCTTTTCCATCTTTTCATCTATAATATCTGCTATTTGTTGTGAGTGCTTTTCCAAAGCATCCTGTAAATCCTTAACCGTCAGTGCCGGAGCAGGTGCAGGAGGAAGTAAAGCTTGCAGCGAGGACTGTTGCACCGGGGAAGCCCCCGCACTCCGGAGAACTTTAGAAGTTTTAGTCGCCATCTTTCCCCACTTTCACTTGCTACGCACTTTCACTTTTAAAATCCATAAAGTCCATTGAACTAGAGAACAAAAATCCACTTCACCTTGACCTCCTGTACCGCTCTGCCTGCCTCTTCACACTCGAAAGTCTTTCCTTCTGGCAGGGGTGGTTGCTAATGCTTGGTTCTGCTCCCAAAAGCACAGAGCAGAAGCGCTGCGCAGCCCGGAGCAAACCCAGGCTTCGGGGGGGCTCGATCCTTCAGCCGCCCGAACTAAAAGCTCAGGCGGCCCCAGAGAGCTCAACCCCTACCTGGGGCCTCACCCCCTCCTCTTCTCCCGAGGAGGGGGCTTCCGAACCACCTAAACAGCTGATCGGCGATGTTTTCAGCAGTTCAACAAAGCCGCGGAGCGGACAGCCCGAAGATGGCTGTCTTCAGCGTCGCGTCACCACCGGAAGTCCGAAAGACTTAATAATATACTTGAACAATATCTGAGATGCTTTATTAATTTTCAGCAGTCCGACTGGACGGACCTACTGCCTTTCGCAGAAGTAGCATATAATAATGCAGTCCACTCAAGCACAGGTTACACTCCTTTTCAAGTAGCTACAGGCCAGAGTTTCAACCCAATACCAGAACTAACCCCAAAAGAACCGGTTATCCCTGATCTGAAGGAATGGATTGCTCAATTACAAAATACATGGCCAATCGTTAGGAAAGCGTTGGAAGATGCCAGAAAAGCATACAAGACACAGGCAGACAAAAAAAGAACTGATCCCACACCATTTAGGGTAGGAGAGATGGTATATTTATCCACAAAATACCTGAAATCACTCCAATCCTGTAAAAAACTAGGACCAAAATATATTGGACCCTTTCCAATTAAAAGAATCATAAACCCAGTAACAGTTGAATTAGAACTACCCAAAAATCTTAGACGAATACACCCAACCTTCCACTGCAGTCTATTAAAGAGAGAACAACAATCACCACTACGAGCAAAAATCCCACCACCACCACCCCCCATCATGGTGGAAGGAGAACAACATTTTGAAGTGAAAGAAATCTTAGATTCCAGAAAACACCATGGAACGATACAATATTTAGTGGCATGGAAACACCTCCCCTCCTCAGAAAATGAGTGGGTTAACAAACTCCTTGTTAAAGCACCTAAGTTGCTTAAGAGGTTTCATACAGAATATCCGAACAAACCAGCCTAAAATTTATATGTTTTCTTTCCCCACAGATGGACTCATCTTTTTTCTGAAAGGAAAGCCAAATGTCAGAATCCATTTATATCACATTTCATAAATGTATAGGTAGAACAATGTGCTTATTCTGGGGATTCTGCCATCTCTCCGAAGGGGGGGGGGGAGAGGATAGACTTTAGGCGATCTTCAAACAACAGGGAACATTTGAACTGGGGGAGGGAGGGGGAGAGACAGATCTGGATTGCATCTTCATTTACAACTAAAAAGAAAAGCAATAACCATAAAACCAAGGAGAGTTCCCTTTCCCATGGAAGGACCTGACACCTAAGCAAATGATGAGAGCCTGACCAAATGGATGAGCGGAGGGGCTGAAATGGGAATGCTTTATATAGGATTGAAATGTAACTTTGTTAGATTCCGTCTTGTATTGCCACAATCGATTCCATCCTAGTAAACATTTTCCTTTTGGACTAAACTTGCATCCAAGAGTTCTTATTTCCTAAGATGTGGATTGAGGTGGGTCCTGACAGGGGGCATATTTGTTTGCCTTTCCGTGGTGAGGGAGGACCAGTTCTGAAGCTATTGTATCAAAGCACCCCTTTCATTTCTGAGGGGTCCTCTTTGAGCTTGCTTGTTTTCTTGTGGACATTTCATTACCCAAACTAGGTAACATCACCAGTGCCAGTCTAGTAAACTTGACTAGCACTGATGATGTTACCTAGTTTGGGTAATAAAACGTCCACAAGAAAACAACCAAGCTCAGAGAGCACCAATGACCCCTCATTTCAACCTTGAGCTACAAATATTCTCCTTTATTTGTACCTTTCATTTCTGATCCCAGGGTGAATGTTTTCAAACTTTTCAAGAATCTTCCCAACTATAGATGGCATTAAATATTTCATTGTAGAGCCAAAGTTACATCTTAGAAGTGGTATGGCTACAACTGGAGGCAATCTAGACTCTGTATATTTTGGATAATCTCTCTAGGAAGCTTTAGATCACAGTGTGGATATTCAAACTGACTTTAAGGGATCAAGTGTTGTGGTTCTCAACATTTGCAAGCATCTATATGCTCCTCCCATATACAGCAGGAAAGTGTAGAAGTTGACTAGACTGACTGTGAGGGAAAGGTCAAGCATGTCATCAGTCTTGAGTCCTTTCACAGATCTAAGTCCAACCCATCTTGAATTCTGTTGAATCTTATCCACTGCGAAGTATTAGTATCATTTTATAAAACCCTAGTGAGACCACACCTGGAATACTGCAACCAATTTTGGTCACCATAGTAGAAAAAAAATGTTTAGACCTTGGAAAAAGTTCAGAAAAGAGAAACCAAGATGATCAAAGGCCTGGAGACTAAAACATATGAAGAACAGCTGCAAGAATTGGGTTTGGCTAGTCTAAAGAAAAGAAGAAACAGGGGCGACATGTGAGCAGTATTCCAGTATTTGAGGGGCTGTCACAAAGAAGAGGGAGCAAATTATTCTCCGAAACACCAGCACACAGAACAAGAAACAATAGTTGGAAACTAATCAAAGAGAAAAGCAACCTGGAACTAAGGAGAAACTTCCTAACAGTGAGGACACTTAACCAGTGGAACAGTTTGCCTTCAGAAATCATGGGTGCTCCATCAGTAGAGGTTTTTAACCAACATCTGTCGGACAAAATCGCTCGGATTCGGACCGGTCTGGACTCTGACTGGGCAGAGTCTGACGATCAGGACACGGGCGGTCTTGTCGATATCACCTGGGAGGAGTTTGATTCTGTGACTCCGGAGGAAGTGGACAGGATCATGGGGAGGCTGAGCACCACCACATGTTTATTGGACCCGTGCCCTTCCCTGGCTGGTCTATGCAGCCCGGGAGAGGACACGCAGCTGGTTCCAGGCAGTTATATCGGCTTCTCTGAGTGAGGGTAGCTTCCCCGCCGTCTTGAAAGAGGCGGTGGTGAGGCCTCTCCTCAAGAAGCCTGCCTTGGACCCAGCTGTATTAAACAACTTTCGTCCTGTCTCCAACCTTCGCTTTCTTGCGAAGGTTGTTGAGAGTGTGGTGGCGCATCAGCTCCCTCTGGTCCTGGATGAAGCGGATTATCTAGACCCATACCAATCGGGTTTCAGGCCCGGGCACAGCACGGAGACGGCATTGGTCGCGCTGGTGAATGATCTCTGGAGGGCTCGGGACAGGGGATATTCCTCTGTTCTAGTCCTATTAGACCTCTCGGCGGCTTTCGATACCATCGACCATGGTATCTTGCTGCGGCGTCTCAGGGGACTGGGAGTGGGAGGCACAGTTTTACAGTGGTTCTCCTCCTATCTCCAGGGACGTTCGCAGTCGGTGTTGGCAGGAGGGCAGAGGTCGACCGCGAGGTCTCTCATTTGTGGAGTTCCTCAGGGGTCGGTCCTCTCGCCTCTCCTGTTCAACATCTACATGAAGCCGCTGGGTGAGATCATTCGTGGCTTTGGAGTTGGGTATCATCAGTACGCTGATGATACCCAACTTTTCCTTTCGACCCCAAACCACCCCAGTGATGCCCTCAACGTGATGTCCCGGTGCCTGGAGGCGGTTCGGGTCTGGATGGGGAGGAACAGACTTCAACTCAACCCCGACAAGACTGAGTGGCTTTGCATACCTTCATCCCGGGTTTATTCGGATATTCCACCTCTGGCTATGGGGGGTGAACTATTACCCCCCGTAGATAGGGCTCGCAACTTGGGAGTCCTCCTAGATTCACGGCTCACCTTGGAAGACCATGTAGGAGCTGTGACTAGGGGGGCCTTCGCCCAGGTTCGCCTGGTGCGCCAGTTGCGGCCCTATCTTAGCCGGGATGATTTGTGCACGGTCACTCATGCGCTCGTGTCCTCTCGTCTGGACTACTGCAACGCTCTCTACATGGGGCTGCCCTTGAGGACCACCCGGAAGCTCCAACTGGTACAGAATGCAGCCGCGAGAGTTGTGTTGGGAGTCTCCCGATACTCCCACGTTACACCGCTGCTCCGTGAGCTGCATTGGTTGCCAGTTGTCTTCCGGGTGAGATTCAAGGTACTGGTAACGGTGTTCAAAGCACTCCATGGCATGGGGCCGGAGTACCTTAGGGAACATCTGCTGCCGGCATCAAGCTCCCTGCGCCCTGTGCGTTCCCACAGAGAGGGCCTCCTCAGGGTGCCACCGATCAGAGAATGTCGATTGGTGGCCCCCAGGGGGAGATCCTTCTCTGTGGGCGCTCCGGAGCTGTGGAACCAGCTACCGGTAGAGCTCCGGATGGCGCCCGATCTTCGCTCCTTTCGTCGCGATCTCAAGACCTTTCTGTTTGTACAAGCCGGCCTAGCCTGATGGGGATTGGTGGGGTTTTTTATTTTTGGTGGTTTAGTTTTTAACTTGGTGTTTTAGAATTCTATTTTAACTGTTTTAATATGGGCAACTATTTAATCTCTTTTTAACGTTTGTATTTAGTATTTTATTCTGCCCTGTGAACCGCCCTGAGTCCTCAGGGAGAAGGGCGGTATACAAATATTATTAAATTAAATTAAATTAAATTAAATTTTAGGAAGAGACTAGACCAGGGGTCAGCAATCTGAAACAGTGAAAGAGCCACTCGGAACCGGTTCCCTCACAAAAGGAAAAACTGGGAGCCGCAAAACATGTGTGCGCATGTGCGTACATGCGCGCATGCGGAGAACAGGGTTTGACTGAAGAGTGGAGCCAAGGCAAGATATGCACCTACCCTGCATATTTGAACTGATTGGTTGAACTTTTTTAGTCCCACTTTTTTTTGGGGGGGACTGCACATGGCAGAGGACTGGGAGCCGCGGGTTGCAGACCTGTGGACTAGACAGTCACTTATCTAAAATGGTAATAGATTCTCTGCTTGAACAGGAGGCTGGAATAGAAGACCTCCATGGTCCCTTCCAGATTCTATTCTTTTCTATTCTATTCTTTTCTATTCTATTCTATTCTATTCTATTCTATTCTATTCTATTCTATTCTATTCTATTCTATTCTATTCTATTCTATTCTATTCTATTCTATTCTATTCTATTCTGTAATTTCTATTCTATTCTGTAATTTCTTTTTTATTCTACTCTATATTCTATTCTATTCTATTCTATTCTGTTCTGTTCTGTTCTGTTCTATTATATTATATTCTTATCACTGCCTATTTGCCTTGATTGTTAGTAGCTCAGATTCTTGTAGAGAGCTTATGTTTGCAAGAAACCTTTATATTCATTTGAACTGCCTGGTTTTCCTGATTTCTTGCACCAGACAAATAGCTTTCTATACAAAAGTAGACATGGGTTAGCGATTGGCTTAATTTAACTAATAAAAAAATACTTCACCTTGAGGGTTGGGATTTGGTATATGGATGGCATGCATATTTGCTTTATGATAAAAAGGTAGACAGGGCTTTTAAATCTCATATTCTTAGAAGTGCTTTGCTGCGTGTCTGGAAAAAGTATTATTATAAGTTAAATTATAAAATACCGATTTGGGGAATTCCCGGACACGCGATAGAAGGTGTATCTATGGGAGTGAGTTTGGATATGTTTTCCTAGAAGGAATTACTTAGATTGGAAGGGAATAATTGGCAATTTAAATCATTAGATGAGTTAAAACAAGAAAACATAAGTTACTCTTGGTTCCAATATACCCAATTGAAAGCTAGGTGGAAGCTGGATCAGAAGGTTGGCATCACAACTACAGATGAAAACTTAGTAAAACAAATTAGAGATTTAAATCGTGCACATATAAAGAGGATATATAATGTTTTAATTGAATTGGATTCGGAAACGGAATTAGTTAAAGATTGTATGATAAAGTGGGCACAAAATATCCAGGAACCAATTCCGTTGGATACTTGGGAGGTAATATGGGTTAAGGGACGCGGTGGCTCAGTGGGTTAGGACGCTGAGCTTGTCGATCGGAAGGTCGGCAGTTTGGCGGGTCGAATCCCGAGTGCCGCGTAACAGAGTGAGCGCCTGTTACTCGTCCCAGCTTCTGCCAACCTAGCAGTTCGAAAGCACGTAAAAATGCAAGTAGAAAAATAGGGACCACTCCGGTGGGAAGGTAACAACGTTCCGTGCGCCTTTGGCATCTAGTCATGCCGGCCACATGACCACGGAGATGTCCTCGGACAAGCGCTGGCTCTTCGGCTTTGAAACGGAGATGTGCACCGGCCCCTAGAGTCGGAAACGACTAGCACGCATGTGCGGGGGAACCTTTACCTTACCTAATCTGGGTTAGAAATGTTAAATTTACTCAGGCTCAAAATTTAAGAGAAAATTTTTATAAAATGTTTTATAGATGGCATTTGGATCCCAAAAAGTTGTCTAACATGTATCCTAACCTACAGTCTAAATGCTGGAGATGCGGTAGTTTAGATGCTACTTATTTTCATATGTGGTGGACTTGCAGAAATATAAAAGCTTTTTGGATTAAAATTTGGTGGAACATTCAAAAGATTTTTAAGAGAAAGATAAAGTTTTCTCCACAATTGTTTTTATTGGGTATTGTTGTAGATTGTGATACTAAAGAAATTAATCTGATGTTGAACTTGATAACAGCAGCACGGTTACTGGTGGGACAATATTGGAAGAAGGATAGTTTGCCTTCTATAGAAGAATGGGTACTTAAGGTATCGAATCTTGCAGAAATGCCTAAGATTTCTGCTTATTTGAAGGATCATTCACAAGAAAGATATATTTCAGTTTGGAGGAGATGGATAGATTATATTCAGAACAAATATGGGACTAAAAAGTTCCATTTAGCTTATGAGTAGATTTTAGATTTTTATTAACTTTAGTATTAGTTTTGATTATATTTTTGTTTAAGTTATTATTATTATGTTTTTAATAATTTGAATGTATCAATGTTAAAGGGGAGTTAAAGCACATTATGAATTTGGTTAATTTTATAATGGATAATTTTAGTTAGAATATGATTATTATATTTATGACCCTGTATTCAGCTCTGGGAAGTGGGGGGGAGGGGGGTTTGGGGTGGGTGGGTTTTGGGGATGTTTTGTAAAAAAAATTTTTTTGTAAAACTAATAAAAAAAGTAGAGAGAGATTTCTCTAGCAAAGTGATTAATAACTGCATTCTGCTAACAAAGCACCAAAGCACTTCATCTGTTGATATTACCATTAAAGTGCAGCTTTCTCAACAGAAAGCCTTTATGTAGAAAAGAACTTGGACCTTGGATGTCTTAAGGAATCACCTCTAATTGTATTGAAACACCTACATTCAGTCAAAGCGGGATAAAACTCAATCCTTTTCTGTATGAATAAATCTTGTCATCCATCACCAAGAAGTGTTTGGTGTATTTTTCACCTACCATATCAAGGAGGGCTGATAAACCATTTTCTTAACCAAACCTGTTGGGTGATCATTAGATAGCTTGCAGGAATAAATTATCAGTGGTGGTTCTCTGGAGTTAAATACACCAATGATGTTTGCTGTCAGTTTCATTTATACCCTTAATTTATTTAAGTGAGCTTTCTAAGTTATTGAAGTGAGTTAGAAGTAAAAAAGGAAGATGCCCATTTCTTGAGAAATTCTACTGTCCCTGTTCATAGTTTAATGTTCATAATAAGCTAACCAACTCAGAAATATGCTAAGACCACACTGGCAGATTTAAAAAAGTCATTTTCTTGCAATTTTTTCTATCACTTCTCATTAAATTTGATTAATGTCTTCTAGAAAGTAATTTCAAAGAAAAAGTGAATTTTGGAGTGTTTCTTCCAGCTGGAATATGACCTCTTTGCATTTAGTTAGTGACAAAGAGACTAAGTTGCATGAAAACCCCAGGGAAGACCTCTGGAGAAACCTCTCCCATGAGTGTTCTTCTATCAGGGATACTCTTGTTATCCTTGATATATGATGGAAGAAATTCAAAGAAATTCTCCACCCAATTTCAGTCTAATTCAACTTATACCCAGGCCTATCTAGTAGAACATATTGCTTACAAAGGATTAATCTCTCCTCCTCCTCCTCCTCCTCCTCCTCCTCTCCCTCTTTCTCCCCCCCCCCCCTTTGTTTTCTCCAATTCTCAGTTAGATCCTTCATCCAGAATCAGCAAGCAGTTGGATAGCAGAAGCCATAATATGAACTCTGTTATCTATATAGGGGATGTTTCCACAGAAATGAGCCACCAGGTGGCAGGGTACCCTGTCCGGATTGGCAGGGTGGTCCTTGGCGGGAAATCCTGATAAGGGGATTGGTCCCAGGTATACCTGGCTAGGTATATAAGAGGGGCTAATAGCCCTTTGTCAGTAGTTCTGTGCTAACCTCAATAAAGATCTATTATGCTGGACCCTGTTGTCCGGAGTCATCCATGCGGTCCAGAACCCAATATACAATAATGGCGACAAGGGTGGGATGCTGCTTCATGCAGAGCTGAAGTCACTTGGAAAGGAGGAAAGGCAAATCTTTCCCAAGAAACCTTCCTAGAGAAGCAGTATCAATGGACCGGGCGCACCATGGCTAAGTTCAGACAGACCAGCGAATTCCGTTTTAACATCGACGAACCCGAGCGGTGGGAAACGCACCTGGGACGGATCGAAGGGTTTCTGCTGATCAACCAGATCACGGAAGACCGGATGAAAGCAGCAGCCCTGCTGTGCCTCAGTGGTCAGGACGTGTACGATGTGGCTGTCGGATTATGCTCACCGATGCCCGTTGCATCCGTCCCGTATGGAGAACTGAAGGTTAAACTCGCTGAACACTTCATGCCATCGAGGGCCCCAATCTTTTGGCAGTTCCAATTTTCCCAGCACATCCAGCTCCCGGGTGAGACAACATCGTACTATGTCGCGGCTCTGAGACAGGCTGCCCGTTTGTGTGAGTTCCCTGATCTCGAAGATCACGAAGCAGCCAATGGTGCCGGCAAGCCCACACACCGTCCTGGCAGCAGCCCAGGAGGGACAATACATCATGAATGTGCCGCGAACAGCGGAAACGGAGAAACGGACGGAGAGGCAGAGATAGATGTGGTACAGCAAAGGCCCGGGAAACAGCCAACATGGCGGGACAATGACGGAAGCCATCAGAAATACACATTGGCCAGCAAAAGCACTGCTTGCAGCTGCAGCTGCAGAGATCCAAGAGCAGCCAACTACTCCAACCAAAAATGTGCCAGCTGTGGAGGAAATCACCCGAGAGCGACCTGCAGATTCCGATCTGCGAAATGTCGCTCCTGTGGCAAGATGGGGCACATCGCAGCCATCTGCTGGAATCACAACCAGGACAGCCTGAACGAATTACAAGCCATGGTGTCAGCACTTGAAGGTACTCGGTCCCCGCAGCGCATATCACCGAAATCTGGGGGGAGCAGATGGACCGTGTCCCATACGGAGATCCACCATTTGCTCAAGCCAAAAATTACGATACAGGTCCATCTGCAAAGGGTACCTTGTACGATGGAGCTCGACTCCAGTTCTGCAGTCTCAATAATTTCATATGAGACATTTAAGGGAATTTGCAACCAGAGCAAGCGGAGGGTTCCTTTAAAGCCCACCACATTGCTGTTGTCTGATTTTCAGCACACCCCCATTAAAATCAGGGGAAAGGCCACCGTGATGGTGGGGTTCAAGGAGTTCCAGGATCCTTTGGACATCCTGGTGACCAACGGGCGGAGGACTAGTCTAGTGGGACTGGACTGGTTCGATGCCCTGGGCATTTGGTTGGGGGGAGTACATAACATCCAGCCCAAAAGACTCGAATCCATCTGCAAAACGTTTGCAGACATATTCCATGACAAGCTGGGTAAATACACGCCCCCCATTAAATTTAAGCTAAACCTAAGGGTCCTACCGATTTGTATCAAGCCCCGGAGAGTCCCATTCGCCCTCAAACACAACATTGAGAGCGAATTGGACAAGTTGGTGGAACAAGGGGTGTTAAAGCCCGTGGATGGGGGAGACTGGGAGACCCCTATAGTGACCTCACTTAAGGCTAACGGGGAAGTAAGAATATGTGCAGATTATAAGGCCACAGTAAACCAGGCCACAGACACCACCAGGTGGCAGGGTACCCTGTCCGGATTGGCAGGGTGGTCCTTGGTGGGAAATCCTGATAAGGGGATTGGTCCCAGGTATACCTGGCTAGGTATATAAGAGGGGCTAATAGCCCTTTGTCAGTAGTTCTGTGCTAACCTCAATAAAGATCTATTATGCTGAACCCTGTTGTCCGGAGTCACCCATGAGGTCCAGAACCCACTATACAATAATCTCCTTATGTTTTATCTCACTCTTGGGCTCTTTCCCTGCCAACATTTCATCCTTACCTTTCCTTATCAAAATTACAAGCCAGAAGTCCTCTCGGAGTGCTATCCCTTTAAATGAAAAAAGCTGTCTGGCAGTTGGAGAATTAAGTGTCAGTTTACTTCTCCTTCTCTTAAAAAAACCCCAACCTTGATAAACAGGCAGAGCTCAGATTTAGCAACAGGCTTTGATTCATTTTTTTCTGTTACATGGAAAAAAGGACCAGTAAGACAGGTATCAATTAGCAGCAGTTTAGACATAATTAATGGAACATCTGTCTGCTCATTTGATGTTTCTACTTATGACAGTTTGGTTATTAAGCTTATTTAAGCTGTGGACCATTAATTCTAAGAGACTTTCCACCAAAGGGGGGAGAAATGGATCTTAAAAGTGTCATCTAGCTCATCTGATCCATGAGAATTTGCAATTGCATTTTTAGACAGTAAATTTTATAATTATTCATCTGAAACAAAGTTCAAAACACATTTAAAGGTGCCTGCTCATACAAAAATGTCTAGACAAAGACAAAGAAAGGCACCTCAGCTCCAACGTCTCAGAATGTTTAACATTTCTACAAACAAAATATGATTTCCCTAAATTGGCATATATATATGCTGACGATGCGGTCCTTCTATCACTATCAAGGCTCGGTCTGAAAAGATTACTTTCTGCATTTGGGTCCTACTGTGCCGAGAACCACTTGTCCATTAATTACAACAAATCCAAAGTATTGGTGTTCTCTAAAGCCTGGAAATTATACAACTGGGCTATCAATGGTAATGCTGTTAGGCAGGTCTTCCACTTTAAGTATTTAGGTATTCAATTTCAGAACACTGGCGCTTGGACTAGACATCGAACCCAGGTGCTGAATTTGGCCTCCTGTAGCCATCAGCAGATCCTAAGATTTTTCTTTACCCAAGGAGGCCAGTTTATCCCTTCTGCTCTGCATATATACAAAGCCAAAACCTTGGCCCAAACTCTTTACGGAATTCCAATATGGATACGGGGCTTCAAGGATTGTATTGAAAGAACCCAGGCTGTTTTTCTTAGGAAACTTCTGGGTCTCCCTCCCTGTGTTGGCTTTGCTCTGATGTACCTGGAACTGGGCATTTGATCAGTCGAATGTGTAGCGTGGATCAACACCTTTAAATGGTGGTTTCGGGTGCTCTTTTCGGCAGTCCCTGGTAGCTACCTCTCCCTGGTGTTTGCTGACCCTCATACCTCTCATTGGGAGAGGGAGCTGACGAAGAAACTCCACTTGCTAGGTTTTACGGGGGATGCCTTGAGAGATTATGGCCTCAAGGACGCCCAGTCTAGGGTAGTCCAATGGCTTGTGGACATAGATTTGCAATATTTAAGAGCCAAAGCTAACAAAACCTGCTCCCCTCTGATCTTCAGCCAATCTAATAATTATGGACTGAGGATGGCTTCATACTTCTACACTAACTATCCCCAAGTATAGGAAAGTCTTCTCTCTAGCCCGTTTCAATGTCTTGCCCTCAGCACTACTCGAAACGCGATTTAAGAGGCTCCCGATTAGCGAGCGACTATGCCCCTGTGATAGCGCTGAGGTTGGAACTGTGGAGCATGTCTTTTTATACTGCCCTATGTATAACACAGGCAGAACTAAATTACTGTCTCTCCTTAAAATAGACCCTTCTGGTCCCAATGCTAGTAATTTGGTCTTATATTATCTAGGGGATGGCTCCTCATACATCACTTCTCAGGTTTCTAACTTTCTTTTAAGAACTGTAACTATTGGAGGAGAACGTTGTAATTCCCTTCAACCAAGGCTTCTTGCTATATATATATATATATATATATATATATATATATATATATATATGTGTGTGTGTGTGTGTGTGTGTGTGTGTGTGTGTGTGTGTGTGTGTGTGTATGTGTATGTGTATGTGTATACATATGTGTATACATGTGTGTATATATATATGTATATGTATGTGTATATGTATGTGTGTGTGTGTGTGTGTGTGTGTGTGTGTGTGTGTGTGTGTATCCCCTTCATGGATTACTGCCTTGTTGTGGCAAAGGGGCTTGCATAACTCAATGAAGCTATGAGCTATGCCGTGCAGGGCCACCCAAGACGGAAAGGTCATAGCAGAGAGTTCTGACAAAACGTGATCCACAGAAGAAGGAAATGGCAAC